>NC_086454.1:354712209-355012209 GCF_028390025.1 Pseudophryne corroboree | reverse complement strand
CGTATAGCAGAAATGAGGGGTTCAATACCCTGTGCAAAAGGGGAATCCCCAGTAATAGGTTCCAATTCCTCCCCCTCCTCCAGTATTTCCTCATCTGAATCAGAGAGTAAAGCAGGTAACCCACATTTTTGTGGTCCTGAATTAGAGAGGTGGGGCTGCTCTGCCCTTGCAGACAGATCTGCAACAGCTTGCTGCAATTGTTGAGACTTTTGAGCATTTGCAGTGAGCTGAGATGACATATCAGACATCATGTTTTTAATAGCACCTAGCCAGGAAGGCTCTTGACCCTCCCCCCCAGCCCCCTCACTGAGATGTGAGGACTGACTACATTGTTCACATGATAATGAACCAGATGCAGGAGGAGAGAATCTGGTGTGACATACACTGCATAATTTGTGTTTTACCATGTTTACAGTAAACAACACTTACATACACACAGACAAGTAATACAATAGCAAGCCTGCCCTTACTGTATGTGAGAGGGAGACAGAGAGAGAAGGAGACCAGCACACCCAAGCTAAACAGCCCCAGTGAGGCTGCAAGCTGCTATACCATGGTGAAACACAGGTGTTTTTGTCCTATTCTGGACACAGATAGTGTACAATAGCGGCCCTCCCCCTTTGCTACACCCTTTACCAGTTTCCAGCATATCCTGAGTGTCTGAAGGAGCTGTGTGTGCCTGGTGCTGCAGCAGTAAGCAGTGGAAGGCGCCAAAACGCGTCTGGTTCCGCTCTTAGGAAGCTCCACCCCCCCTGTAATGGTGCCGGAGTTTCAGCTATATTTATACTGGCAAATATCTCCCCATGAGTAAAAAACATCACACAAGTGCTAGTTTTACCCACAGCTGCCAGTGTACAAAGGGGGGCTATAGCGGGTCCCCCCCCAGGACGGTCCAGTACGCCGCACCCGCGTTCTGCCGCACCATGAACCAGGGGACCCCCCAGCGGGGACCCCGGTTTGTACTCACCACTGATGTTACCTTCAGGCTATCGAAAGGGGTTGCGGCGTGCTGCGATTGTGACCGAAAAGGCGAAGTGCCCCGCTGTACAACAACCTCCCAGGACGGTGGTCCTGCAGCGGGGAAGCAGCTCTGACATCTCGCAAGGCTCCACCCCCACCAACTCCCACGGTGCAGGTATACTGTTGCCCAGACAGCATACCGAAAATAACAAAGATTTAAAAGAAATTGAAGAAAAGTCTCTGGAGCTGCAGAGTGTGCATCCTCTCCTGAGGCCACTTTTTTCTAAACTGCCTGTGGGAGGGGCATAGAGAGGAGGAGCCAGCACACCCAGTGAAGAAATTTAAAGTGCACCGGCTCCTTTGGACCACGTCTATACCCATCGTAGTAAGTCTCCCCAATATCCCTTATGGATGCTAGAGAAACTGGCGTATTATTTTTGGCGCCAAACCAAACACTACAGACATCATATTTCCGTCTGTTTTTGTGCACTCTGACGGCGTATAAAACTTTCACTATATTTAATCAGAACAGTAAGAAAACTAATGAGGAACTACGAGGCGGTAGGACGAGACGTGACAGCGACGTCTGGGCTGACAGCAGCCGGGCCAATCAACAGCGCCGACACCAGACAGTGATTTACATTGATTAGGGGAACAATTTTCAGCGCCGTCCCACGGGAAATTAGGCAGATGAGGATTGATAGGCATTAATTTCAATGGGTTCTGTGGCTTAATTCCTTGCGCTGTATTAAAATAAACAGACCCAGTATTCTTTTACTCGGTTTACAAAGGTCAAATGGATTGTAAATGGAATCCTAGAGAACAGATGGCGTTTTGAAAAGGCGGCTATCCCCCACCCCCACAAAAAAAACCTGGAAATGGCAAGCGCAATCCAGTAACTGATTCTTATGCATCGACACGCTTGTCATAACACATGGAGGAGACGCCGCAGACAGGCTGTAATAAAAGGACTCTAATACGGATCAGAATAACATGACACAAGATACTGACGGCTGGGTCATGTGTGGGTGGTAGGTAGCATCGCCACGGAGATCGTTACTAATGCCCATTAATGACGGCAGCACTTACCTCAAGCTGAGGCGTAATAATTTTGGATAAAGATAGCGCGAACTTACCACCGCAGGGCTTCTCAAAAGTAAAAAAAGACATAATGGAAAGCTGCCTGTCTCGGACTGGAATATAAAAAGTCGCCTGGCACATGCTTAATTAATCAAGACTAATGACTATGAGCAAAAAGACTAAAAGCTGCATATACACAATTATTAGTAGACTCCCACATGCACGTAACACTATAAGGAAAAGGAGAAAATCCGTAACACATAACCCATAACACACACAGGGCTCCAAGACTACATACTAGTAACCTGGTCGTGTCTTGCACAAGAACTTTAAAAAAGGAAGTTTATAATATTATGTATTGCCACGTGAGGAGTCATTCCTGTTGAGAACAAGCGCAGAGACTAGACCGATACGCACACAAGCGGAACCAGCGCACACAGAAGCCGGAGCATCAGGGTTCTGCAGGATTATTGGGAAAACCTTGCGGCTATTGGAGAGAACTTATCGATACGTCCCTACCGTGGTCACTGCAGAAAGTTACGGAGAGATCATTAATCTTGCTGTGTATACAGGGTTTCTTGAGATATTTAGATTATACACAGTTTGCAGTATTCATTGTAAATATCCTGAGATATTATATCATATATATTGATATGTCCATAATCTATTATAGCCGGAACAGGTCAGGTGTCTTTCATATGTCCGCTTTCACAGGTTCGGCAAAGATGAGGAAAGCACAGCGCAGTAAACGTTACTTTTTAGCAATATCGGGAGAGTTTGTCCTTTCATAACCGCAAACAGCAAAATACGTCCCTCAGAGCTTTGTGGCAAAAGCGAAAATAATGAAAGGGCAGCACGTTGCTTACTCCTATTTTCTGACATCCGGTCACTATGCCGGCCACGCCCTGGGGCTAAAATCCTAACAGTACTTCCATTCCCTATTAGAACGTAAAAAAGCATTTATATACATTCGCATATACTTTGCATAGCCCCATCCCACCCTCCTCATTAGTCAGCGACTGTACCCACCAAATAAAATATACCGCACAGTATCTACGTAATGAATGGAAATGGGAACAAGTAGCAGCAGATTATGGTCATGATCTAGAGATGGACGCTAATGCCCCCGCTGCTTCGAATGAGTACGCAGCGGCTTTGCAAAAATATGCCAATGTCGCAACTGCCGGGATTTGTATTGATGCGCACACCGGCGGATTCGCAAATCCAAGTGACTGCATACAAGACGCGGCACTGGATGCATATCAGTCAATTATTGTAATTCTTGGTAACTCCTATGGCAACCGAAACGGAGACGCAGGAGCCACTGTGTCTGCATACAGGATCGCAGAGTGTGACACGCGTTTGTGCTTGAGCCGCCACTCCCGTTACCTCCCACAAACGCTCACTTACTGTCATCACACTGCAGCCAAATCCTCCCACGAGCACCAACAGCAACGCACAGTGAGACTCATATGCAGACCAACAATTGCTCCACTGCGTATATGATGGGTTTGCGTTCATCTCTGAATCTGGTCCTATGTAAAATCCTGCGCAAAGTACACTGGACAGAGACGACTCTGGGATTAATTGGTTGCCATGGATAATACACACTTGTTATCCTACTCATCACATCCTTTCAGCAATTAAATAAGAAAAAATGTGCACATTACACATCAAGTAACGGGAAGAAAATTTAATTTGTGAAAAGCATCCGCTGAAAACAGATATGACAAAAATGACGCCCGCTGGGTTAAAGACACTTTGGGGTCAATTCAATTAGAGGTGATGTGCGGGCGAGTAGTAACATGATGTTCTGCTGCATGCTTGGTACCCTCAACAAAAATAATTTGCCGGCGCACTCTATAGTTAGCGAGATGGCTAGTTGCGACGTACAGTTGGGGTCCACCACACCCCCACAGTAGAACACAAGACAGTCTGTGGCTGGAGGACAAGCCTCTATAGGACAATGATAACATTTCAGGCAGTGGTTCTCTTACCAGACATCTCTTCATCTGGAAGGACTGCACTTTCACGGCCTGGACGGCTTCATCCAGGAGCTTCTCCTGTTCATCCTGCGGTGACTGTTGTGTTGTTGGCTGGGAGGAAGAACGACAAAGGGGAAAAACATCATGAAATGCAAATTAAACAAATCAATGAGTCAGCAAGGAGCAGTGGTATTAACTCTACACGTTAATGGGCCGCCTTCCACTATACTAGAAGGGATTTCAGAGTCTTCATGTCTGGGGAGGGGTATAAACTGAAAAATAAAGGAATTAAGAAAGAGAAATGAAACTTCTTTCACTTGCAACCGCTGGGCTTGAATCGCAACTTATATCTACAGGGAAAGAGACATCTTGTTGACCGAGGCCAGGTGAGGTGCAGGAGCCATGACTGCATACACGCTGGCTGATTGTTATATACAAACAAATGCATCTTTTCCCAGGTTTCTTAACATGCTACGTAGTTATTGTGGATGCTAGCCCTTCTTTATCTGTTAAAAGCTATTATTTTCCCCCTTTCAACAGCAAGGCCAATACTATTCAATCATGCATCAGACGGTGTGTAACTATCCCTCTTACAAATCATTATCTCTTTTTCTAAATCTTTCTGGTGGGATAACAAGTATGGCTACCAGACACAATAGCTCTACTACACAGATACGGGGTCATACAGCTCTCAGCATGTCATGTGACGGCAGAGGATGGATGAAGAGTGGGAAGGATGTCACAGTGCAGGCAGAGATCAGAGTTCATGCCTAAGCCTCTCTGCTCTCAAGACTGATGTTCTATGCGACTGTGGTTGCCACGGAAGTTTATGACATTGTAGAATTATAAATCATTAATAGCAGCCTGAAGAGAAAAAAAAAAGGTCAAAAGATCGACCGGTACTGGTCAACAGGTTTTTGTGGGGGGTTTTTGTCCACATTTTGGACATTTCGCAGTGTGTGTGACCACAATTAGTGAGTTATAACAAATGTCCTGCACTCTTTAGGTTACCATATGTAATCAGCCACTATCTTACGCTGACATACAATGAAAAGTAAAATATAAATACTATCATGTAATACATGCATCATGGAGCGGACTACAGACAAGGGATCGCTGTTCTAAGACGGCCATAGCAGAGCAGGCAATACTGTAATAGAAAACTCAACCCCGTACCGTGTAAGGAAAGCATTAGTAATTGGTTCTTCGGGCGCTAAACAATATAAAGTATATAAAACTCTCAAAGATAAAATGATGTAAGGCATATAACACCATGGATGGAATTTCATGGTTTATTGCGGGGGGGTGCAATATTCAATTGGGCTTTCTTATCGCGCAAAGAGAGGGTGGGTTTAGCAGCTTAAAGCAGCTAAACCCGACCAACATAACAAGCGCAACGCGAACAGTTCCAAACATATCAATTTTCACACATTTTTAGCTCGCTCCCTATGGGCGGAATTTAATTGTCGAGCCTCCGGCAGCCAGTAGATGGCGCTGGCTATTCAATTATTGCTCCGTTCGGGCGTGATAAGGTGCCAGCGCCTACATTTCAGCTTACACCCCCCCCAGGGGTGGTAAGCTGAAATGTGCGAAAAGTGACCCGTTTGGGCACCCAAACGGGACTTTTTGTGTTGCACCCATTACTTTGGTCAGGTCCCTGGGTGCAATAAAAAAGGACAATTGAATATCACCCCCAGCAATCTCCCTCCAATTCAGCCAGGAGATAGGAATTCAATTGTTTCTTGTGCCCTATGAATAGGTACAAGTCCTGCGCCAACATGCAGAGCGCATACCAGATGCAAGGAATTCATCAATATAATCAGAGTCCCGGAAATCCAGACAACCAGGAAGCTCATGCACCTGACATCATCTTTACCAGAAGGACTTCCAGCTCGGTCCATCCGATTACATCGATGAGTGCATTAATCCCTTGCACCTGGTAGGCGCTCTTAGTGTTGGAGGGGAACTATTTATAGGAGGCGATTCAATTGTTTTTGCGCCTGATGCCCCGTCACTTTAGACAGGGCGGTATCCAATTGATAGTGCCGCGCAAGTAACTGGGTGCCAATTGCTTTTCGCGCATGCCGCCCCCAAATAGACCGGGTTTAAATGTGCAAAGCTGCTAAACCCATCTAAACTATTGGGTGCGCTGACAACATGCGCCCAAAAGCTGGACTTTTTGCACATTTTTGTTCACCTCCTCAGGAGGGAGTGAGCAGAAATAACGGGCGCCAGCAGCATTTGCGCCCATTCGGGGCAGCAATTAAAACGGCTTCGTAGGCTGTCCAAAAAAACAATTGAATTCCTCCCATATTGTTATATGCTTTCATCTTTTTATCTTTGGGAGTTTTATATTATTCACTGTATACATTATATATGTGTGTAATAGATATACCACTCTTGAGCGTGCGATTAAAAAGATTGGTGTACGTGAATAAAACACTCACTGTGTGCGGATTGTGAAGTGGCTGCTCAGGGAATAGACCATCATTATGCAAGTGTGTGGTGAGGGCTGAAGTGATATCATGTGAGTTATGAGGTAAATGTGACATATATGGGAAATGTTCCTGTCAGAGTGAGGCAGTGATGTGCTGCTGCCCTGGGACCAGTGTCTGTGTGAGAGCTGCTACTGTGTACACCGGTGGAGTGATACAACTCTGGCTGTGTGATGAGGTGCAAATAACAGTTGGAAGTAGATCAGGCCTGTCAGAGTGAGGCAGTGATTGTGCTGCTTCCCTGTGTCTCTGTGCCGTGTACACTTGTGGAGTGATACAGCTGTGGCTGTGTGATGAGGTTTTGGTCACAGCAGAAAGTAGATCAGGCCTGAGGTGTGCTGTCATTGGGAAATAATGCACGGTCATGTGATCTAATGTCTCCAATCATGTTGAATTCTTTCTGAATATACCACACCATTTTACACCCCCGTGGACAGCGCAGTGGGCGACCACGGGTACTTAATGATAGAGGGCAGCGGCATCTGGCCAGAATGGTCCGTGGTAACAGACATGCGACGCTTGCTCATATCACATGCACATTCAATGCAGGACGTACCAGACGCACACCCAGCAGGTCAGCGCAGCGTTCTTTAGCTTCCATGGGATATTGGAGCAGAAAACTCCCCAGAATGCCCCTGTTAACACAACGACCCTGGACACAGCGCCTCACCTGGACTTGTGTTGTCGCCAATTGGACACTGGAGGACTGGCAAGATTGCCGTGGTCCAATGAGTCACGGTGTGACGACGCTGCCGGCCAATTCCACAAATACGACAATTTGAGAATTGCCGCATGCGCCGTACGGGGGTCACTTTTGACACAGTATTATTTAAATACTTTCAGCTGCCACCAGCAAAGACTTTTCAACGTATTACGGACGTTACAGGCGTCTTTAGCTTTACCCGTCACACACACACTGCAATACTTAGAAAAATAGATAGGCGTGAGCCACACAGGCGTTGGAGTTCATTAGAACAACAGAATCAGGACTAAAATTAGGATTTTAATTTCAAGAATACTTCAGAGCTTTGGTTACAAAAAGGTTGCATAGATTATTAAGAATATTTTAAAAACACACACAGAATACGGCAATCTCAATAAATGAAAAGGAAATAAAACTTACAGAAACCCTACTCACTTACGCAAACAAGTTTTAAGTATTTCTGTTGTGGGGGCTTCACAGAATAACTCAGGTAATCTCCAGCATACTAGCTGTCCCCAAGAGATCACAACTCCTATTTTCATGAGTGGGACAGATATAGTCTCCAGCTTCATCAGGCCCCCTCCCTTGGGATTTTTAACCACTTTCCTGATGGACAAAACACCTACACCAGGTTTTACATACTTGGTGCTTGGCAACAGATGAACCCAATCAAGCATTTATTGGACGTGGTGGAGGTACATCCACACCCAATATCCTGTACCTACAAATATCATGGAGCTGCGGGACGCTATCCAGACGGCATGGCCGACAACATCTTTCCAAAAGTTCTTCTGTTCACTTGTGGATTTGATGCCACCTCGAGCAGCTGCACTTCGCCGGGCCAGAGGGGGTCCTACATGACACTAGGAACCTAACCTTTCAGTGTGTGATAGATAGATAGATAGATAGATAGATAGATAGATAGAATATTGCAACATAACTATTATCCCTGTATAATACACACTGTTGCACAGGAAATAATTACTACATTTTCCCATTTGGTCTATGCAAACAGGCTCTAAACATTCACCAGGGAATTCAATCTGTCACAATGTGCAGCCAGACATTACCGCGTTTCATAGTGCAGCCATTACAAATTTTCCCTTGCCGCTCTAAGGGGTGCGAGTGAAGACTTCTCTATACCGTCAATATCAGTCAATGTGCTGTACCCGAATGCCACATTGCATCAATGCCTGGAATTGAATTCCCCCCCTAGAAAAGCATGAATATAAAGAGGTAACCCTTTCCCTACCACCATTATTATCCAAATGGAGTCATTAATTTTGAGACCAGGAAAGTTAATTGTTTTATAATTGATTGATACTTTATACATTGTACCTGTTTATTCTAATCCATGTATTAGGCACACATGGCACCAGTAGCAAACATTAGTTCAGCAGTGCGACGTTCAGATTTGGTGGTTTTATTGACTTTACAACCTATTAACAACCTGCAAAGTATTATGGGGGTCATTCCGAGTTGTTCGCTCGTTATTTTTTTTTCGCAACGGAGCGATTAGTCGCGAATGCGCATGCGCAATGTCCGCAGTGCCACTGCGCCAAGTAAATTTGCTATGCAGTTAGGAATTTTACTCACGTTTTTTTCTTCGTTCTGGTGATCGTAATGTGATTGACAGGAAGTTGGTGTTTCTGGGCGGAAACTGGCAGTTTTATGGGTGTGTGCGAAAAAACGCTACCGTTTCTGGGAAAAACGCGGGAGTGGCTGGAGAAACGGAGGAGTGTCTGGGCGAACGCTGGGAGTGTTTGTGACGTCAAACCAGGAACGACAAGCACTGAACTGATCGCAGATGCCGAGTAAGTTTGAAGCTACTCAGAAACTGCTAAGAGGTGTGTAATCGCAATTTAGAGAATCTTTCGTTCGCAATTTTAAGAAGCTAAGATTCACTCCCAGTAGGCGGCGGCTTAGCGTGTGTAAAGCTGCTAAAAGCAGCTTGCGAGCGAACAACTCGGAATGAGGGCCTATGTTTCATCATGTTCTAGACAAAATACAACTTTAGAGCTGACTGACGGTTCTCCCGTCACCTGTGAAAATTACCAGTAATAGTAGATGTGTAACTTTGCACCTTGGTAAAACCATGCTGCACTGAAGGTGGGGCATATGTAACATGTGCAAGGAGAGTTATGCTGGGTACACAGTGGGCGATCTATCGTCTGTTTGAGCGAACAGATCACTAGTGGGCCTGGGGGTGTGTACATCCGATATGCGTGTCCATGTGCGCAGCACGGCTGATATATCGGCGCATCTGTGTGTACGGGTATTCCTCCGACTGCCTGTACACTGGCTGCAAGGACGGACGTCAAAGTGGAGCAGGCAAATGCCCGCCTAACTGACGCCAGGACGACTGGTAAGTACATATGGTTACCTGAATCGGCAAATATCTCAGGTAAGATCTGACCAGTATGTGTGGGCTACATTCAAAAGCAGCCAGTATTTACCCTGCATACAACAATAATAAATGTATCACTTCCATCGTAGCTTGGTTTGTTCCATATACGAAGCTGATAGATTTTTTTTTTCTCCCCCCCCCCATTTCAAAATCAGTTCCTCTGTCTGTAGACCCTTGTACAGTACACAGCACTGCAAATCCCTTCTGGAGCCTTATGAACAATCAATAATAATGTTAATTAAAATTACAAATTCCATTTCTTGTAAAAAAGAACTCATTAACTTCTCTCGGACACGGAAATAGGCCTAGCGGTGAGATACAGAGCGGAGAAATGTTTGCATGGACAGTGAATGTCTGTATTTTACACCGCACCGCTGCAAGGCGTGTGCCTCATTAGTCAGTAATGGCATTAGTTCCTAGCGAATGCGTAATAAGGGGAATATACTTTCAGCCTTTATTCTGGTGGGCGCAGGTCCACGCTAGAACAAATCCAACGTTATGACACAAGTACTTGGATTGGCAACAGTCAAATACTTCTGAGGTTTTCAGGTCATTGTAAATAATTGATGTTTATTAAAGTAATGCTACAGTCTTTCATGTACAACAGCAAACGCACGGCGCTATTATCCCGCAGCACTGCAGGCTACAATGGCGAGTCACTTAATGGCGAATCAAAGGACAGAGATTCAAACAAAAAGCCAGCAGGCTGGAGCAGTGGGTAAGTGCACAGGCCGACTACTAAACCAGAGGAGCAGCTGGTCTTAGACAGGACTATACAGGGTACTTGTAATACTTCCTTAAATTCATGGCTGTTTCAGACTCCACAATATCCGCCCTATGTTCCATACATTCCAAACATACGACAAGGAGCAAACAGGGTTTCCTATTTACAGTGTGCCTTCACCTGGCCAGCCTGACACAGGAAAGGCAAAACAAAGTATACTCTGCCAACGCTTCAGGGACCATGTGCCTAATTTCCTGCAGCCACAGTGCTACCCTCACCCCTTCCCCAACGCGTCATCTCTGACATCAGAGCTATGCAGACTGTTCCTTCGCACCACCTCATGTTGTGCTTTCCGGCATCGCTCTATTACATGCGCAGAAACACTTGCACTATACATGGAAGCAATTTGCTGTTCCGGAACGGCTGATTGCATCCGCTGCGATGAATGAAACACTTCCACATGGGGTATGTCACCACTTCACACATACATTACTCTGTGGTCATAGCCCGCTAGAGGTACAGTACCTACCGGGGAGGCGATCTCATTAGGAATAATTGTTAGGTTTCTCATTAGGAATAATTGTTAGGTTGTGGTATACTGTACTAAAAGATAGTAATACCCTTTCACATTGCAAAAATAAGATTTTAAATCTACCGGTATATCTTTTTCTCCTAGTCCGTAGAGGATGCTGGGGACTCCGTAAGGACCATGGGGTATAGACGGGCTCAGCAGGAGACATGGGCACTATAAAGAACTTTTAGTATGGGTGTGCACTGGCTCCTCCCTCTATGCCCCTCCTCCAGACCTCAGTTAGAGAACTGTGCCCAGAGGAGATGGACAATACGAGGAAAGGATTTCGTAAATCTAAGGGCAAGATTCATACCAGCCCACACCAATCACACCGTATAACATGGGATATACGCAACCAGTTACCAGTATGAACAAAAAACAGCATCAGTCAAAGACCGAGTCCAACTGTAACATAACCCTTATGTAAGCAACAACTATATACAAGTCTTGCAGAGTAAGTCCGCACTGGGACGGGCGCCCAGCATCCTCTACGGACTAGGAGAAAAAGATTTACCGGTAGGTTTAAAATCTTATTTTCTCTTTCGTCCTAGAGGATGCTGGGGACTCAGTAAGGACCATGGGGTTTATACCAAAGCTCCAAACCGGGCGGGAGAGTGCGGATGACTCTGCAGCACCGATTGAGCAAACGCGAGGTCCTCATCAGCCAGGGTATCAAACTTGTAGAATTTTGCAAAAGTGAATGAACCCGACCAAGTAGCTGCTCGGCACAACTGTAAAGCCGAGACGCCTCGGGCAGCCGCCCAAGAAGAGCCCACCTTCCTAGTGGAATGGGCCTTTACCGAATTAGGTAACGGCAATCCAGCCGTAGAATGAGCCAGCTGAATCGTATTACAGATCCAGCGAGCAATAGTCTGCTTTGAAGCAGGCGTGCCAACCTTGTTGGCTGCATACAGGACAAACAGAGCCTCTGTTTCCCTAACCCTAGCCGTCCTGGCTACATAAATCTTTAAGGCCCTGACTACATCCAGGAACTTGGGAGTCCTCCAAGTCACTCGTAGCCACCGGTACCACGATAGGTTGGTTCATATGAAATGAAGACACCACCTTAGGCAAAAATTGAGGACGAGTCCTCAACTCTGCTCTATCCACATGAAAAATCAAGTAGGGGCTCTTGTGAGACAAGGCCCCCAATTCAGACACCCGCCTTGCAGATGCCAAGGCTAACAACATGACCACCTACCAGGTGAGAAATTTCAATTCCACCGTTTGAAGGGGTTCAAACCAGTGTGATTTAAGGAACTGTTCAACCGCCATGCCGTCAAACGTAACCGCGGTAAGTCTTGGAACACGCAGGGCCCCTGCTGCAACAGGTCCTCCCTGAGAGGAAGAGGCCAAGGATCTTCTGTGAGCATTACCTGAAGATCTGAGTACCAGGCCCTTCGAGGCCAGTCTGGAACAATGAGTATTGTCTGTACTCTTTTGTGCCTTATGATCCTCAAAATCTTTGCGATGAGAGGAAGAGGAGGAAACACATAGCCCGACTGAAACACCCATGGTGTCACCAGGGCGTCTACTGCCACTGCCTGAGGGTCCCGGGACCTGGCACAGTACCTCCGAAGCTTCTTGTTGAGGCGTGACGCCATCATGTCTATTTGAGGAATTCCCCAGAGACCCGTTATCTCTGCAAAGACTTATTGATGAAGTCCCCACTCTCCTGGATGGAGATCGTGTCTGCTGAGGAAGTCTGCTTCCCAGTTGTCCACTCCCGGAATGAAGACAGCTGACAAAGCGCTTACGTGATTTTCCGCCCAGCGAAGAATCCTGGTGGCTTCCGCCATCGCGATTCTGCTCCTTGTTCCGCCTTGGCGGTTTACATGAGCCACGGCTGTGACATTGTCCGATTGAATCAGTACTAGTAGGTTGCAAAGAAGATTCTCCGCTTATCGAAGGCCGTTGTATATGGCCCTTAATTCCAGCACGTTGATGTGCAGACAAGCCTCCTGGCTTGACCATAGTCCCTGAAAATTTCTTCCTTGCGTGACTGCTCCCCATCTTCGGAGGCTCGCGTCCGTAGTTACCAGAACCCAGTCCTGAATGCCGAACCTGCGACCCTCCAGAAGGTGAGCACTGTGCAGCCACCATAGTAGAGATACTCTGGCCCTGGGGGACAGTGTTATCTTCTGATGTATTTGTAGATGAGACCCGGACCACTTGTCCAGAAGGTCCCACTGAAAAGACCTCGCATGAAACCTGCCGAAGGGGATGGCCTCGTAGGCTGCCACCATTTTTCCCCAGAACTTGAGTGCATTGATGAACTGACACTCTCTTTGGCTTTAGCAGGTCTCTGACCATGTTCTGGAGATCCTGGGCTTTTTCCGACGGGAGAAAAACCTTCTTTTGTTCCGTGTCCAGAATCATGCCTAGGAACGATAGTCGAGTCGTTGGAACCAATTGTGACTTTGGTAGATTGAGAATCCAACCGTGCTGTTGGAGCACTCTCAGGGAGAGCGACACGTTCTTCAGCAATTGATCTCTTGATCTCGCCTTATTCAGGAGATCGTCCAAGTATGGGATAATTGTGACTCCTTGTTTGCGCAGGAGCACCATCATTTCCGCCATCACCTTGGTGAAAATCCTCGGGGCCGTGGAAAGCCCAAACGGCAACGTCTGAAACTGGTAATGACAGTTCTGTACAGCGAATCTCAGGTACTCCTGATGAGAGGGGTATATGGGGACATGAAGGTAAGCATCCTTTATGTCTAGTGACACCATAAAATCCCCCCCTTCCAGGCTGGATATTACAGCTCGGAGTGATTCCATTTTGAATTTGAATTTTTTTAAGTACAGGTTTAGGGATTTTAGATTTAAAATGGGTCTGACCGAACCATCCGGTTTCGGGACCACAAACAGGGTCGAATAATACCCTTTTCCCTGTTGGGCCAGGGGAACCCTGACAATCACTTGCTGCTGGCACAACGTTTGAATTGCAGCTAACACTACTTCCCTCCCTTGGGGAGAAGCTGGTAAGGCCGACTTGAAAAATCGGGGAGGGGGCACCTCTTCGAATTCCAGCTTGTAGCCTTGGGAAACAAATTCCATCGCCCAAGGGTCCACGTCTGACCAAACCCAGACCTGGCTGAAGAGTCGAAGGCGTGCCCCCACCGGTGCGGACTCCCTTAGTGGAGCCCCAGCGTCATGCGGTGGATTTTGTAGAAGCCGGGGAGGGCTTCTGCTCCTGGGAACTAGCCGAAGCAGGTGTTCTTTTTCCTCTACCCTTACCTCTGGCAAGGAAAGAGGAGCCCCGACCTCTTCTGGACTTTTGCGACCGAAAGGACTGCATCTGATACTGTGGAGTTTTCTTTTGCTGTTGGGGAACAAAAGGCAAAAAGGTAGATTTACCCGTGGTAGCTGTGGAAACCAGGTCCGCGAGCCCCTCCCCAAACAACACTTCACCCTTGTAAGGCAAAACCTCCATATGCTTTTTTGAGTGCACATCACCCGTCCATTGGCGGGTCCACAGGGCTCGTCTCGCAGAAATAGCCATGGCATTGGCTCTGGAACCCAGCAGTCCAATGTCCCTTTGAGCGTCTCTCATATATAAGACTGCGTCCTTAATATGGGCTAAAGTTAATAAAATGGTATCCCTGTCTAGGGTATCAAGGGCAGCTGACAAAGTATCTGTCCAAGCTGCAAGTGCGCTACATACCCATGCCGACGCTATTGCCGGTCTGAGCAAAGCACCAGTATGCGCATAAATAGACTTTAAAGTAGTCTCCTGCCTGCGGACTGCAGGATCCTTTAGGGCCGCCGTGTCCGGAGACGGTAGCGCCACCTTCTTGTACAGGCGTGTTAAAGCCTTGTCCACCCTGGGAGAGGATTCCCAACGTACCCTGTCCTGTGTAGGGAAAGGATACGCCATAAGAACCCTTTTGGGAATCTGCAGTTTCTTATCTGGAGTTTCCCAGGCTTTTTCAAATAACTCGTTAAGTTCATGGGATGGGGGAAAGGTTACCTCAGGCTTCTTCCCCTTAAACATGTGTACCCTCGTGTCGGGAACAGAGGGTTCATCAGCGATATGCAAAACATTCTTTATTGCAATAATCATACACTGAATACTTTTTGTCACCCTAGGGTGCAATCTTGCTTCATCGTAGTCGACACTGGAGTCAGACTCCGTTTCTGAGACCCTGAAGGGCCCTGTGAGTCGGTCCAATCCGTGGATTGACCCGCTGTTGTCTCCCTGGACTCTGCTTTGTCCAGTCTCTTATGTAGTGATGCCACACTTGCATTTAACATATGCCACATATCCATCCACTCCTGAGTCGGCACCACCGACGGGGATTCACCACTCATCTGCTCCACCTCCTCCTTGGACGAGCCTTCCGCATCAAACATGCCGACACGCACGTACCGACACCCCACACACTCCGGGATATAACTATAAGGGGACAATTCGGGCAGTACGGATGGTGTAATGGTTAGCATTACTGCCTCACAGAACTGAGGTCATGGGTTCAATTCCCACCATGGCCCTAACTGTGTGGAGTTTGTATATTCTCCCCGTACTTGAGTGTGTTTCTCCGGGTACTCCGGTTTCCCCCCACAGTCCAAAAATATACTGGTAGGTTATTTGGCTCCCAACAAAATTAACCCTAGTGTGAATGTGTGTGCGTGTACATGTGGTAGGGAATATAGATTGTAAGCTCCACTGGGGCAGGGACTGATGTGAATGGCCAAATATTCTCTGTAAAGCGCTGCGGAATATGTGTGCGCTATATAAATAACTGGTAATAAACAAATAAATAAATAAATAAATAAATAAAATTCCCCAACCAGGCCCTTTGGAGAGACAGAGAAAGAGTATGCCAGCACACACCCAGCGCCCACTTACACTGGACTAAGGGGCCCTACACATATCTCGATGCGCCGCCGAGGTGCCCGACGGCCGATACGGCCGACGAGCGACCCGGCGGCGGGGGGGCAGTGACGGGGGGAGTGAAGTTTCTTCACTCCCCCCGTCACGCGGCTGCATTGAAGTGCAGGCAAATATGGACGAGATCGTCCATATTGGCCTGCATGCACAGCCGACGGGGGACCAGCGATGAACGAGCGCGGGGACGCGCATCGTTCATCGCTGGAGTCTCCACACTGAAAGATATGAACGAGTTCTCGTTCATTTATGAACGAGATCGTTCATATCTTTCAGAAAATCGGCCAGTGTGTAGGGCCTATAACACCAGATAGCGCTATTGTGTTATAATTAATAACTTCCCCACTCACTGCGCCAATAATTGTGCCCCCCTCCTCTTTTTCAGCCCTCTGATCTGTGTTCAGGAGGGGAGAATCCGGGGAGCCAGCGTCTCTGCAGCGTCTGTGGAGAAAATGGCGCTGGTTAGTGCTGAGGGATCAAGCTCCGCCCCCTCCAGCGGCGGGCTTCGGCCCCGTTTCAAATTGTAAAAAATGGCGGGGTTTATCTATTTACTGCCTCCGCAGCCTAATATACACCAATATGCCGGCCTTGAGGTTTATTGCTGCCCAGGGCGCCCCCCCTGCGCCCTGCACCCATCTGTGTGTGTTGTGTGGGAGCAATGGCGCGCAGCATTACCACTGCGCGGTTACCTCAGTGAAGATCTGAAGTCTTCTGCCGCCTTGAAGTCTTCTTTTCTTCTCATACTCACCCGGCTTCTATCTTCCGGCTCTGCGAGGAGGACGGCGGCGCGGCTCCGGGACGAACTCCAGGGTGAGACCTGCGTTCCGACTCCCTCTGGAGCTAATGGTGTCCAGTAGCCTAAGAAACAGAGCCTATCATTTAAGTAGGTCTGCTTCTCTCTCCTCATCCCACGATGCAGGGAGCCTGTTGCCAGCAGTGCTCCCTGAAAATAAAAAAACCTAACAAAAGTCTTTTTCTACAGAAAACTCAGGAGAGCTCCCTGCAATGCACCCTTTCTCCTCTGGGCACAGAATCTAACTGAGGTCTGGAGGAGGGGCATAGAGGGAGGAGCCAGTGCAGACCCATAGGAAAAGTTCTTTTTAGGTGCCCATGTCTCCTGCGGAGCAGTCTATACCCCATGGTCCTTACGGAGTCCCCAGCATCCTCTAGGACGTAAGAGAAAATAACCCGGCATATTGCCGGGTCGACAGAGGTCAGTGTGCGATGTGAATGGGCCCATGGAGAATTCCCGGGTCACCTGACCCGGTAATTCAACCCAGGTAATAAGAAGGGTTATTCCCGGGTTGTATACCGGGTCTGTGGCAATGTGAATGGGTTGCCGGGTCAATGCGACCCGGTACCCACAGACGGCGCGGAGATGAGCTCATCTCCCAGCGCCGCCTCCACCCCTGATGCCGGCTCCGCCCCCCTGCCGCAATGCCAACCCGAACTGGCATATTGCCGGGTCGGGAAGCCAACTGTTAGGGTCCAATTTCCGGTTTCCACACGGGAAGGCCCAGTTTCCAAATCCCGGGTGGGATCCGGCTTTGGAGATGTGAAAGATGATAAATGACATTTAAATATATAAAAATCAATAGAGTTTAATTCTACTACAACAAATAAGTACAGAATAATAATAAAAAAAAGAGTGTTAGGTTTACATCGAGCACTGAAACTACAATCCGAGACTGCTCAGCCCACTGGGAATGGTTATACAGCGGCTTTATAATACCTGCTGTAGTTGAACTACAAATTGCAGCATACCCGGGTAGTCTTTCAGAGGCTTGTACCGCCACAACTGGTCCATCTTATCCAACATAATGGAGTCATCGTTTAGGTCCAAATAACCAGGTTTTCCAACATACGGTATAAGCCGAAGCATCACTAAGCGCAGGACGTCATCAGGTGTTTGTTTGTTTTTTAAATTCTTTTGTAAGACACCGAGGCGATTCAAACGTTCTCCCCCACAGCAACCACTAGGGGGCACAAAACAGCAATGTAATTGTTGCTCCGTTTGGGTATGGGTCGTTAGGTCATCAGTCATTAGGTCGACCACTATTGGTCGACAGGGTCACTCGGTCGACGTGTACTAGATCAACAGGTCAAAAGGTCGACATGAGTTTTTTACCTTTTTTGGTGTTGTTTTCTTCGAAAAATGACAGGGAACCCCAATTAGTGCACCATGTCCCCTTGCATGGCGAGCAAACTTCGGGCAAGGTGCCTCACTCGGCTACCGCTGCGCTCGGCACAGGTTACCGTTCCCAATTGTAGTCCACGTGGATCGTAAAGTATGAAAAAGATCAAAAATTTTAAAAAAATACAAAATAAAAAAAAGGTGAAAACTCATATCGACTTTTTGACCTGTCGATCTAGTGACCCTGTCGACCAATAGTGGTCATTTCCGCCATTAACTTGGTGAAAATCCTCGGGGCCGTGGAAAGCCCAAACGGCAACGTCTGAAACTGGTAATGACAATCCTGTACAGCGAAACTCAGGTACGCCTGATGAGGAGGATATATGGGGACATGAAGGTACGCATCCTTTATGTCTAGTGACACCATAAAATCCCCCCCTTCCAGGCTGGAGATCACTGCCCTGAGAGATTCCATCTTGCATTTGAACCTCCTCAAATATAGGTTTAGGGATTATAGATTCAGAATAGGTCTGACCGAGCCATCCGGCTTCGGGACCACAAATAGGGTTGAATAAAACCCTTTCTCCTGTTGCACTAGGGGAACCTTAATAATCACTTGCTGTTGACACAGCTTTTGTATGGCAGCCGAAACTATTTCCCTCTCTGGGGAAGAAGCTCGCAAGGCCGATTTGAAAAATCTGTGTGGAGGCACATCTTCGAACTCCAGTTTGTAGCTTTGGGATACAATTCCGACCACCGAAGGATCCAAATCCGACTGAACCCAGACTTGGCTGAAGAGTCGAAGACGTGCCCCCACCGATACGGACTCCCGTAGTGGAGCCCCAGCGTCATGCGGTAGATTTGTAGAGGCCGGGGAGGACTTTTGTTCCTGTGAACTAGTCGTAGCCGGTGTTGTTTTCTTTGAGGTGTTTTCTTTTGCTGTGGGGGAACGTAAGGCAAAAAAGAAGACTTACCCGCGGTAGCTGTGGAAACCAGGTCCGCGAGGCCATCCCCAAATAAAAGTTCACCCTTGTAAGGTAAAGCCTCCATATGTCTCTTTGAGTCAGCATACCCTGTCCATTGACGGGTCCACAGGGACCTTCTAGCAGAAACTGCCATGGCATTAGCTCTTGAACCCAAAAGCCCAATATCTCTCGCAGCCTCTCTCATATATAACGCTGCGTCCTTGATGTGACTTAAGGTCAACACAATACTATCCTTGTCTAAGGTGTCCATGTCAGATGATAAGTTATCAGCCCAAGCTGCAATTGTGCTTCCCACCCATGCCGACGCTACTGCAGGTCTGAGCAGGGCACCCGTAGTCGCATAAATTGATTTTAAGGTAGTTTCCTGCCTGCGATCCGCAGGATCCTTTAGGGCCGCCGTGTCCGGGGACGGTAGCGCCACCTTTTTGGACAAGCGCGTCAAGGCCTTGTCCACCGTGGGCGAGGATTCCCACCGTAACCTGTCCTTTGAGGGGAAAGGATACGCCATAATAATTCTCTTGGGAACCTGCAGTCTCTTGTCTGGAGTTTCCCAAGCCTTTTCAAATAAAGCGTTCAGCTCATGAGATGGGGGAAACGTTACCTCAGGTTTCTTTTCTTTAAACATGCAGACCCTTGTGTCAGGGACAGAGGGGTCATCTGTGATATGCAAAACATCTTTTATTGCAATAATCATATAATGAATACTTTTGGCGACTCTTGGGTGTAACCTCGCCTCATCATAGTCGACAATGGAGTCGGAATCCGTGTCGGTATCAGTGTCTGCTATCTGGGTAAAGGGACGTTTATGGGACCCTGAGGGGTCCTGTGACACAGTAAAACCCCCATACTCAAAGAACAATCAAATAGAAGTGATACCCAAAAGACGGCCCTGTGTTTGGAAGGACAGAACTGTCAACTCTCACTTTGTGACCCCCATACCCAGAGCTCCTGCACTTAACATAAAGAAAACTGAAGGCCCCCTGGTATGCCCAATCAGGTCAGTCCTTTGTAATGCCAGATCTATAAGAAACAAGACTGCAACAATTGCTGACCTTATTGAATCTGCAGATCTAGCCTGTATTACAGAGACCTGGCTAGATGACAATGCAGCACCTATATTGGAGGCTGCAGTACCAACAAACTACTCTGTCATCCACAACCCAAGACTGGACCGCAGGGTGGCGGGGTGGCTCTCTGCTTCAAAAAAGAACTTAAACTTAGGGTCCACCCTATTGAAACTACTCGCTCATTTGAGTGCATTGCTGCCCGGAGTTCGACAGGATTAGGTTTCAGAGTACTTCTCATTTACCGGCCACCTGGAGATGGAAAGATATTTCTGCAAGAAATTGCAGACACTGTCGCTGGCCTGGTTCTGGAACATCAAAGATGGCTCATCCTCGGGGATTTCAATGCATGGGTGGATGATGAGCTCTCACGCCTTGGCCAAGACCTCCTGTGCACAATGAATGGTCTGGGCTTCACACAGGTCATTCCTTCTGCCACACATAAAAGCGGTCACACTCTGGACCTTGTCTTTCAGATTGGATTAGAAGTCACTGACCTAAAAATAAACCCTGTCATCTGGTCAGACCACTACTCCCTCTGGTTCTCAGTTGCAACCCCTCAAATAAGATCTCTGCCCGTGGAGTTGACCAGGTATCGTCCAAGGAGGGGTATGACTCCCCAGGCTCTTGCAGCAAATCTGGATCTTTCTGCTATACTGGGTGCCTGTGAAGATCCCTGTTCCCTAGTCCGTTATTATAATAGGGATGTTATGGCTGCAATTGATATTATCGCCCCTGTGCGTATAAGACCTCGCAAACCACAACGTCAAGCTCCATGGTTCGACAACAGTGTTAGTGAGCTCAAGAAAAGGGGGCGTAGACTGGAAAGACGATGGAGGAAGACTAACCTAGTGGATGACAAAATAAAACTAATAAAGCATAACGTAGAATATCAATCGACAATCACTCGTAAGAAAGCACAGTTCCTGTCAAATGAGATCACAGCAGCAAACAATAGGCCAGCTCAACTTTTCCGCACAGTGGAGATGCTTTGCAAGCCAGCATGCCTGCAGACTGATGAGACCCTCTCCCAGGCAAGATGCAACGAGTTTGCAAACTTCTTTGCAGATAAAATATCCACCATCCGGGCTGGAATCTCCACAGTGCCATCAAAGGAGTGCCAAACTACAAAGCCTGCCAATATAAGCTACCTGCCTTCATGGACCAGCTTTGATCCAGTGGATGTAAAGGACACTGCTGAAATTGCTCGGATTTTGCGTCCCACCACCTGTGATCTGGACCCAGCCTCAACCAAGCTTCTAATAGGTTGTATGGATATAATTGGTCCTGTCTTTACAAAAATTGTTCAATGCTCTTTGCAGACAGGCATTTTTCCTGGACCCCTAAAGGAAGCAATTGTTAGACCGCTTCTTAAAAAACCTAATTTAGATCCCGACTGCATGACCAACTACAGACCGGTATCAAACCTTCCTTTCCTAGGAAAGGTTATTGAGAAAGTCGTTGCAAATCAACTGGAAACCCGCCTGACAACCCATGATATTTATGATCCATTTCAATCAGGATTCAGGAGAAGACATAGCACTGAAACAGCCCTGATGTGTGTGTTAAATGATCTTCTGATGGCAAAAGACAGAGGTGACTGTTCAATATTAATCCTTCTGGATCTCTCGGCAGCATTTGATACCGTGGACCATGGGCTTCTGATTGAGCGACTGATACATTTCTGTGGTCTGGATGGCACAGTTCTAAGCTGGTTCAAATCATTTCTCACAGGCAGGTCACAGAGAGTATCATCTGGATTATACTCATCACCACCAGTGCCATTGCCATGTGGTGTCCCACAAGGTTCTATACTATCCCCCATGCTTTTTGCAGTATACATGCTCCCATTGGGCGAAATAATCAGGCACCATGGCCTGGTCTACCACTGCTATGCAGATTATACACAACTGTACTTGTCCTTTGCTCCGGGCACTGATAACCCAATAGCAACCCTAAATGGCTGTCTAGCTGAACTACAGGAGTGGATGAGCGCCAGTTGGCTGTGACTGAACCCGGATAAAACAGAGGTCCTTATGATACGACCGCAACATCAAAGGACAAGACTGCAGCATAGCCAACCAACTGGACTTACACTCGGGGATTCAGAATTACAGACCAGTGATCGTGTGCGGAATCTTGGCGTTGTCCTGGATGGTGGCTTGACACTTAAACATCAGATATCAGCCACAATCAAATCCTCATTCATTCACCTGAGGAACATAGCCAGAATCAAGCACTTAATTCCCTCAGATTATATGCCAAAAGTCATACATGCATTTGTATCATCTCGTTTAGACTACTGTAATGCCCTCTACCTTGGTCTACCAGCAAAAGAATTGCACCGCTTACAGCTGGTGCAAAACACAGCTGCCAGGCTATTAACCAACCAGCCCCATTCTAGCCACATTACACCAATCCTCTACTCCCTTCACTGGCTGCCTGTAAGATGGCGAATCATCTTCAAGATTGGCTTACTGAGTTTCAAAGCATTACATCACCAGGGCCCAAGGTACCTGAAACAGCTTCTGACCCCATACTGCCCCACTCGATTACTGCAATATGTAGATGAAGGACTTTTAGCAGTACCTAGAATCTCCCGTAATTCATCTGGGGGTCGAGCTTTTAGTCATGCGGCTCCGACTCTATGGAACTCACTTCCCCGCACAGTGCGAGAGGCCTCAACTATAGAATCCTTCAAAAGTAGACTCAAGACTTTCCTGTTTACTCAGCATTTCCATAATGTCCCTTTAGGATCTACATGCTTCTGTATTTTATGAAAATCTGTTCTGTACTTCATTATTTTCTGTACTATATTATACTTTGTATATGTTAAGCGCCTTGAGTCCTATTGGAGAAAGAGCGCTATATAAATAAAATTATTATTATTATTATAAAAGCCATGGGTTGACTCCCTGCTTTGTCCTTGGACTCTGCTTTGTCCAATCTTTTATGTAATAAAGCCACATTAGCATTCAAAACATTCCACATGTCCACCCAATCAGGTGTCGGCGGTGCCGACGGAGACACCACCACCATCTGCTCTGCTTACTCCCTAGACGAGCCTTCCGCTTCAGACATGTCGACACACACGTACTGACACCCCACACACACTGGGATAACTGAAATATGGGGACTGACCCAAAATAAGGCCCTTTGGAAAGACAGACAGAGTATGCCAGCACACACCCAGCGCCACAGTATACTGAAACTGAAAGTCCCAGCCTAAATAGCGCTTTATACACAGACAATTTTAGCACCATATAATGTGCCCCCCCCCCCTCGTTTTTGCCCCGTTACTGTGTTCAGCAGGGGAGAGTCCGGGAGCAGCTTCTCTGCAGCATGCTGTGGAGAAAATGGCGCTGGTTAGTGCTGGGGGATCAAGCCCCGCCCCCTCGACGGCGGCCTTCGGTCCCGCTCATTTATTTATACTGGCGGGGTTTTTTTAACATACTGCCTCCGCAGTATGCCCTACTGATGCCAGTCTTATTTGAGGTAATAATTGCTGCCCAGGGTGCCCCCCACCCATGCTGTGCCTTGTGTGTGTGTGAGGGAGCAATGGCGGGCAGCGTGACCGCTAGCGGTACCTCAGTGAAGATCTGAAGTCTTCTGCCGCCTCTGAAGTCTTCTTTCTTCTTATACATACCCGGCTTCTATCTTTCGGCTCTTTGAGGAGGACGGCGGCGCGGCTCTGGGACGAACAGCAAGGATGACACCTGTGTTCCGACCCTCTGAAGCTAATGGTGTCCAGTAGCCTAAGAAGCAGAGCCCATCAGTCCAGGAAATAGGGTCTGCTTCTCTCCCCTCAGTCCCACGATGCAGGGAGCCTGTTGCCAGCAGTGCTCCCTGAAAATAAAAAAAACCTAACAAAAGTCTTTTCAGAGAAACTCAGTAGAGCTCCCCTGCAGTGCATCCATTCTCCACTGGGCACAGGATCTAACCGAGGTCTGGAGGAGGGGCATAGAGGGAGGAGCCAGTGCACACCCATTCTAAAGTCTTACAGTGCCCATGTCTCCTGCGGAGCTGTCTATACCCCATGGTCCTTACGGAGTCCCCAGCATCCTCTAGGACGTAAGAGAAAAATTTGAAAAACGCATGTCGACCTTTTTCCGTGTTGACCTATTGGACGTGTCGACACGGAGTCCGGATACCATTTGCCGCGGGGGTTACATTTCTTCTCGCAGCCTCCGGAGGTACAAGAAGAAACGTGTGCATAGTCTGTGGTTTGTGCGCCCTGACCAGGACTTTAGACGGGATTAGCCGCCATCGCTGTTCCCGTTGTTCAGGTAAGTTCTCCTTTTGAAAACTGAAATGTACGTTTGGATATAAATTTAATAAATGACGTTTTAATTATCATGTAAATCCCTGCTGCACGCGTCCAGGGACATCCGGCTTTTACTCTGCAGCCATTGGGACCGATTGCGAAATACAAATAAATAGGACAAAAGAAGGAAAACTTTTTGCCTTAAAATATGGCCGACATGTCGGCAATTCTGTAACCAGATTCACGGTGGAAACGTTCTCATATTGCACTTGGAGGCGCTTTCTCCTGTCACTAATGGTTACAGATGATCTTTCCGAAGGGAACTATTGGATCTGACTATTACGCTGCCGCTGAGAAAGGACGTATTTATTACCAGCTTTTACAGTTCACATTGTCCTTATAATTAGCACCGACAATCACTAAAATTTCCCAATTTGTATTCGCCCCATCACTATCTTATCACACACACATAAATATAGAAATAAAATTCCAAAGACTGGCAGTCAATGGAAGTGCCACCGTTTGGAGTAATATATGATGCACTTGATAGGCCGGCTGATGAGATTCCACCGCTCAGCATACCGACGCCGGAATCCAGACAACCGCTATACCAGTGGTCAGGGAACAGGGGTAAATTACCCCAAATGGGGTAAAAATGAAATTCCTTGGGGTAATGGACGGTCGCGCTGCCGAGACACAGCCCCATCCAGCACCGGCCGGCTCACAATGTGATGTGCTGACGTCACACCGCGCTCCCTCCAGTCCGCCCTGCACTGCGCTCCTGGCCGCCCTGTGCTGCGTTCCTGGCCGCGGTGTGACATGCTGACGTCACACCGCGCTCCCTCACGCCCGCCCTGCACTGTCCTGTCCTCCCGCCCGCGGCCAGCCAACCCACACACAGAACTTGAAGTGTTCTGTGGCTGACCGCTGACGGAGTTCCGCAGGATCAGACAGTGGCCACATAACAGTGGGAAATTCCCACCGACATTACTGAGGTGAGGATGTGACCATCTGTCTCCTAAAAGTCGTGTCATCCCCCCCCCCCCCCCCCTCATCCATCTTTCTTACATCCATTCTGGTGTTTTGGGGAGATAGTGATTTCCTTCCTTTCAAATCAAGGGGGTAACGTCGGCGTATCTAAATATATTTTGGGGTAAAAGGTAAAAAAGTTTCCTGACCCCTGCGCTATACCGACAACTATTATCCCTCATGGGGTGTCTGCGACATCCCTGAAGGGAGAATAAATACCAACAATAAATACAAAGTTACATTTATAAATTACAATATTATTACAAATAACAACTGTAAGACCGGTAGTCATTCGAGCCATTAGGATGCAGAGTATTCAACATGTGTAGCCATTTAGTTTTTCTTTGGAGGAGATCAACACAGAATGACCCCCAATGAGCACTGGTTCCGATGGTAAATCAGGAGAGATCCTACCAGTCCTCAGGTAACATTGATATATATACTGCAGACATATACAGACGCTGCAGTGCATACACATATCAAACACTGCATATAACATACAGCCCCTGCAGTGCATACACATATCATACACTGCGTATAACATACAGCCCCTGCAGTGCATACACATATCATACACTGCGTATAACATACAGCCCCTGCAGTGCATACACATATCATACACTGCATATAACATACAGCCCCTGCAGTGCATACACATATCATACACTGCATATAACATACAGCCCCTGCAGTGCATACACATATCATACACTGCGTATATCATACAGCCCCTGCAGTGCATACACATATCATACACTGCATATAACATACAGCCCCTGCAGTGCATACACATATCATACACTGCATATAACATACAGCCCCTGCAGTGCATACACATATCATACACTGCATATAACATACAGCCCCTGCAGTGCATACACTGCATATAACATACAGCCCCTGCAGTGCATACACATATCATACAATGCATATAACATACAGCCCCTGCAGTGCATACACATATCATACACTGCATATAACATACAGCCCCTGCAGTGCATACACATATCATACACTGCGTATGACATACAGCCCCTGCAGTGCATACACATATCATACACTGCATATAATATACAGCCCCTGCAGTGCATACACATATCATACACTGCATATAAAATACAGCCCCTGCAGTGCATACACATATCATACACTGCATATAACATACAGCCCCTGCAGTGCATACACATATCATACACTGCATATAAAATACAGCCCCTGCAGTGCATACACATATCATACACTGCATATAACATACAGCCCCTGCAGTGCATACACATATCATACACTGCATATAACATACAGCCCCTGCAGTGCATACACATATCATACACTGCGTATATCATACAGCCCCTGCAGTGCATACACATATCATACACTGCATATAACATACAGCCCCTGCAGTGCATACACATATCATACACTGCATATAACATACAGCCCCTGCAGTGCATACACATATCATACACTGCATATAACATACAGCCCCTGCAGTGCATACACTGCATATAACATACAGCCCCTGCAGTGCATACACATATCATACAATGCATATAACATACAGCCCCTGCAGTGCATACACATATCATACACTGCATATAACATACAGCCCCTGCAGTGCATACACTGCATATAACATACAGCCCCTGCAGTGCATACACATATCATACACTGCATATAACATACAGCCCCTGCAGTGCATACACATATCATACACTGCATATAACATACAGCCCCTGCAGTGCATACACATATCATACACTGCGTATATCATACAGCCCCTGCAGTGCATACACATATCATACACTGCATATAACATACAGCCCCTGCAGTGCATACACATATCATACACTGCATATAACATACAGCCCCTGCAGTGCATACACATATCATACACTGCATATAACATACAGCCCCTGCAGTGCATACACTGCATATAACATACAGCCCCTGCAGTGCATACACATATCATACAATGCATATAAAATACAGCCCCTGCAGTGCATACACATATCATACACTGCATATACACTTACAGGTGGAGTCTTCCATGTGCAAAATTCTTGGGAGCAGAAGTATTTAGGATTTTGGATTAATCTTTATTTTGGAATATTTGCATAACATATGAGAGAACTTTTATATACAACCTAAGTCTAATAATGCATTTAGATTTCATATGCAACGTATACACTGAAGGTCATTTTATACAATAGTTGTATTAATTTTGTGCATGATACAAAGCTTGTGTACACTGAGCCATCAGAAAGCAAAGCTGCCACTATCTCAGTCACGCGCAAAAAACGTCGGATTTTGGATCGTTTCAGAATTTCGGTTATAAGACTCAACCTGTATATAATATGCTGCATATAACATACAGCCCAAGTAGTGTACAGCAGGGCTCCACAAATACCGGTCATCAGGGCAACTAAGATCTCAGCCCTGGCGATCAGATTATACAAGAGCCCGGAACGGAGAAAAATAAAGATAATCGGCAGTTACACAATGGGCAGGACGCTGCACACGTGTAACAGGAGGAATGCGTGTCCACCACATTAAATCGCTGTATCACTACCGGCGTGGAGGAGGAGTGCCTGCCGGGAAGCTGCAACTCTACCGGCAGCAGAGGAGGAGTGTGCCCACTGGGGAACTGCATCATTACCCGCCGGAGGATGAGTGTGCCCACTGGGGAGCTGCATCATTACCTGCCGCGGAGGAGGAGGAGGAGGAGTGTGCCCACTGGGGAGCTGCATCATTACCCGCAGCGGAGGAGGAGTGTGCCCACTGGGGAGCTGCATCATTACCCGCAGCGGAGGAGGAGTGTGCCCACTGGGGAGCTGCATCGTTACCCGCAGCAGAGGAGGAGTGTGCCCACTGGGGAGCTGCATCATTACCCGCAGCGGAGGAGGAGTGTGCCCACTGGGGAGCTGCATCATTACCCGCAGCGGAGGAGGAGTGTGCCCACTGGGGAGCTGCATCATTACCCGCAGCGGAGGAGTGTGCCCACTGGGGAGCTGCATCATTACCCGCTACGGAGAAGGAGTGTGCCCACTGGGGAGCTGCATAATTACCTGCAGCGGAGGGGTGTGCCCACTGGGGAGCTGCATCATTACCTACAGCGGAGGACGAGTGTGCCCACTGGGGAGCTGCATCATTACCCGCAGCGGAGGAGTGTGCCCACTGGGGAGCTGCATCATTACCCGCAGCAGAGGAGGAGAAGTGTGCCCACTGGGGAGCTGCATCATTACCCGCAGCAGAGGAGGAGAAGTGTGCCCACTGGGGAGCTGCATCATTACCCGCAGCAGAGGAGAAGTGTGCCCACTGGGGAGCTGCATCATTACCCGCAGCGGAGGAGGAGTGTGCCCACTGGGGAGCTGCATCATTACCCGCAGCGGAGGAGGAGTGTGCCCACTGGGGAGCTGCATCATTACCCGCAGCGGAGGAGGAGTGTGCCCACTGGGGAACTGCATCATTACCCGCCGGAGGATGAGTGTGCCCACTGGGGAGCTGCATCATTACCTGCCGCGGAGGAGGAGGAGGAGGAGGAGGAGGAGGAGGAGGAGGAGGAGGAGTGTGCCCACTGGGGAGCTGCATAATTACCCGCAGCGGAGGAGGAGTGTGCCCACTGGGGAGCTGCATCATTACCCGCAGCGGAGGAGGAGTGTGCCCACTGGGGAGCTGCATCGTTACCCGCAGCAGAGGAGGAGTGTGCCCACTGGGGAGCTGCATCATTACCCGCAGCGGAGGAGGAGTGTGCCCACTGGGGAGCTGCATCATTACCCGCAGCGGAGGAGGAGTGTGCCCACTGGGGAGCTGCATCATTACCCGCAGCGGAGGAGTGTGCCCACTGGGGAGCTGCATCATTACCCGCTGCGGAGAAGGAGTGTGCCCACTGGGGAGCTGCATAATTACCTGCAGCGGAGGGGTGTGCCCACTGGGGAGCTGCATCATTACCTACAGCGGAGGACGAGTGTGCCCACTGGGGAGCTGCATCATTACCCGCAGCGGAGGAGTGTGCCCACTGGGGAGCTGCATCATTACCCGCAGCAGAGGAGGAGAAGTGTGCCCACTGGGGAGCTGCATCATTACCCGCAGCAGAGGAGGAGAAGTGTGCCCACTGGGGAGCTGCATCATTACCCGCAGCAGAGGAGAAGTGTGCCCACTGGGGAGCTGCATCATTACCCGCAGCGGAGGAGGAGTGTGCCCACTGGGGAGCTGCATCATTACCCGCAGCGGAGCAGGAGTGTGCCCACTGGGGAGCTGCATCATTACCCGCAGCGGAGGAGGAGTGTGCCCACTGGGGAGCTGCATCATTACCCGCAGCGGAGGAGGAGTGTGCCCACTGGGGAGCTGCATCATTACCCGCAGCGGAGGAGGAGTGTGCCCACTGGGGAGCTGCATCATTACCCGCAGCGGAGGATGAGTGTGCCCACTGGGGAGCTGCATCATTACCTGCAGCGGAGGAGTGTGCCCACTGGGGAGCTGCATCATTACCTGCAGCGGAGGAGTGTGCCCACTGGGGAGCTGCATCATTACCTGCAGCGGAGGAGTGTGCCCACTGGGGAGCTGCATCATTACCCGCAGCGGAGGAGGAGTGTGCCCACTGGGGAGCTGCATCATTACCTGCAGCGGAGGAGGACTGTGCCCACTGGGGAACTGCATCATTACCCGCCGGAGGATGAGTGTGCCCACTGGGGAGCTGCATCATTACCTGCCGCGGAGGAGGAGGAGGAGTGTGCCCACTGGGGAGCTGCATCATTACCCGCAGCAGAGGAGGAGTGTGCCCACTAGGGAGCTGCATCATTACCCGCAGCGGAGGAGGAGTGTGCCCACTGGGGAGCTGCATCATTACCCGCAGCGGAGGAGTGTGCCCGCTGGGGAGCTGCATCATTACCCGCTGCGGAGGAGGAGTGTGCCCACTGGGGAGCTGCATCATTACCGGCAGCGGAGGAGGAATGTGCCCACTGGGGAGCTGCTTCATTACCCGCAGCGGAGGAGGAGTGTGCCCACTGGGGAGCTGCATCATTACCCGCAGCGGAGGAGGAGTGTGCCCACTGGGGAGCTGCATCATTACCCGCAGGGGAGGAGGAGAGTGCCCACTGGGGAGCTGCATCATTACCTGCAGCGGAGGAGGAGTGTGCCCACTGGGGAGCTGCATCATTACCAGCTGCGGAGGAGGAGTGTGCCCACTGGGGAGCTGCATCATTACCTGCAGCGGAGGAGTAGTGTGCCCACTGGGGAACTGCATCATTACCCGCCAGAGGATGAGTGTGCCCACTGGGGAGCTGCATCATTACCCGCAGCGGAGGATGAGTGTGCCCACTGGGGAGCTGCATCATTACCTGCCGCGGAGGATGAGTGTGCCCACTGGGGAGCTGCATCATTACCTGCAGCGGAGGAGTGTGCCCACTGGGGAGCTGCATCATTACCCGCAGCAGAGGAGGAGTGTGCCCACTGGGGAGCTGCATCATTACCCGCAGCGGAGGAGGAGTGTGCCACTGGGGAGCTGCATCATTACCCGCAGCGGAGGAGGAGTGTGCCCACTGGGGAGCTGCATCATTACCCGCAGCGGAGGATGAGTGTGCCCACTGGAGAGCTGCATCATTACCCGCAGCGGAGGATGAGTGTGCCCACTGGGGAGCTGCATCATTACCCGCAGCGGAGGAGGAGTGTGCCCACTGGGGAGCTGCATCATTACCTGCAGCGGAGGAGGAGTGCACCCACTGGGGAGCTGCATCATTACCCGCAGCTGAGGAGAGTGCCCGCAGAGGAGCTGCAACTATTCAGGCACGTAGGAGGAGAGCGCCCGCCAGGTAGCTGCAACACTACAGGTTATGAAGGTGGAAAGTGCCCGCCAGGAAGCTGCATCACCACCGACAGCTGAGAAGGAGAGCGTGCGCCGGGGAGCTGCATCACTGCCGAAAGCGGAGGATGAGAGCACCCGCCGGGAAGCTGCATCATTGCAGACAGCTGAGGAGGAAGCGCCCGTCGGGGAGCTGCATCACTGCCGACAGCTGACGAGGAGAGCATCCACCAGGAAGCCGTATCACTGCCGACAGTGGAGAACGAGAGCGCCCGTTGGGGAGCTGCATCACTGCCGACAGCGGACGAGGAGAGCATCCGCCGGGGAAGCCGCATCACTGCCGATAGTGGAAAAAATAAGATTTTACTTACCGATAAATCTATTTCTCGGAGTCCGTAGTGGATGCTGGGGTTCCTGAAAGGACCATGGGGAATAGCGGCTCCGCAGGAGACAGGGCACAAAAAGTAAAGCTTTTTCCGATCAGGTGGTGTGCACTGGCTCCTCCCCCTATGACCCTCCTCCAGACTCCAGTTAGGTACTGTGCCCGGACGAGCGTACACAATAAGGGAGGATTTTGAATCCCGGGTAAGACTCATACCAGCCACACCAATCACACCGTACAACTTGTGATCTAAACCCAGTTAACAGTATGATAACAGCGGAGCCTCTGAAAGATTGCTTCCTACAACAATAACCCGAATAAGTTAACAATAACTATGTACAATTTATGCAGATAATCCGCACTTGGGATGGGCGCCCAGCATCCACTACGGACTCCGAGAAATAGATTTATCGGTAAGTAAAATCTTATTTTCTCTATCGTCCTAGTGGATGCTGGGGTTCCTGAAAGGACCATGGGGATTATACCAAAGCTCCCAAACGGGCGGGAGAGTGCGGATGACTCTGCAGCACCGAATGAGAGAACTCCAGGTCCTCCTTAGCCAGAGTATCAAATTTGTAAAATTTTACAAACGTGTTCTCCCCTGACCACGTAGCTGCTCGGCAAAGTTGTAATGCCGAGACCCCTCGGGCAGCCGCCCAAGATGAGCCCACCTTCCTTGTGGAGTGGGCCTTTACAGATTTAGGCTGTGGCAGGCCTGCCACAGAATGTGCCAGTTGGATTGTGCTACAAATCCAACGAGCAATCGTCTGCTTAGACGCAGGAGCACCCATCTTGTTGGGTGCATACAATATAAACAACGAGTCAGATTTTCTGACTCCAGCTGTTCTTGCAATATATATTTTTAATGCTCTGACAACGTCCAGTAACTTGGAGTCCTCCAAGTCACTTGTAGCCGCAGGCACTACAATAGGCTGGTTCAGATGAAATGCTGACACCACCTTAGGGAGAAAATGCGGACGAGTCCGCAGTTCTGCCCTGTCCGAATGGAAAATCAGATATGGGCTTTTGTAAGATAAAGCTGCCAATTCTGACACTCTCCTGGCAGAAGCCAGGGCTAGAAGCATGGTCACTTTCCAAGTGAGATATTTCAAATCCACCTTATTTAGTGGTTCAAACCAATGAGATTTTAGAAAATCCAAAACTACATTGAGATCCCACGGTGCCACTGGAGGCACCACAGGAGGCTGTATATGCAGCACTCCCTTAACAAAGGTCTGGACTTCAGGGACTGAAGCCAATTCTTTTTGAAAGAAAATCGACAGGGCCGAAATTTGAACCTTAATAGATCCCAATTTGAGACCCATAGACAATCCTGATTGCAGGAAATGTAGGAATCGACCCAGTTGAAATTCCTCCGTCGGAGCACTCCGATCTTCGCACCACGCAACATATTTTCGCCAAATTCGGTGATAATGTTGCACGGTTACTTCTTTCCTTGCTTTAATCAAAGTAGGAATGACTTCTTCCGGCATGCCTTTTTCCATTAGGATCCGGCGTTCAACCGCCATGCCGTCAAACGCAGCCGCGGTAAGTCTTGAAACAGACAGGGACCCTGCTGAAGCAAGTCCCTCCTTAGAGGTAGAGGCCACGGATCTTCCGTGATCATCTCTTGAAGTTCCGGGTACCAAGTCCTTCTTGGCCAATCCGGAACCACTAGTATCGTTCTTACGCCTCTTTGCCGTATAATTCTCAATACTTTTGGTATGAGAGGCAGAGGAGGAAACACATACACCGACTGGTACACCCAAGGCGTTACCAGCGCGTCCACAGCTATTGCCTGCGGATCTCTTGACCTGGCGCAATACCTGTCCAGTGTTTTGTTGAGGCGAGACGCCATCATGTCCACCATTGGTCTTTCCCAACGGGTTACCAGCATGTGGAAGACTTCTGGATGAAGTCCCCACTCTCCCGGGTGAAGATCGTGTCTGCTGAGGAAGTCTGCTTCCCATTTGTCCACTCCCGGGATGAACACTGCTGATAGCGCTATCACATGATTCTCTGCCCAGCGAAGAATCCTTGCAGCTTCTGCCATTGCACTCCTGCTTCTTGTGCCGCCCTGTCTGTTCACATGGGCGACTGCCGTGATGTTGTCCGACTGGATCAACACCGGTTTTCCCTGAAGCAGAGGTTCTGCCTGGCTTAGAGCATTGTATATTGCTCTTAGTTCCAGAATGTTTATGTGAAGAGACGTTTCCAGGCTCGTCCATACTCCCTGGAAGTTTCTTCCTTGTGTGACTGCTCCCCAGCCTCTCAGGCTGGCGTCCGTGGTCACCAGGATCCAATCCTGTATGCCGAATCTGCGGCCCTCCAATAGATGAGGACTCTGCAACCACCACAGAAGAGACACCCTTGTCCTTGGAGACAGGGTTATCCGTAGGTTCATCTGAAGATGCGACCCTGACCATTTGTCCAACAGATCCCTTTGGAAAATTCTTGCGTGGAATCTGCCGAATGGAATTGCTTCGTAAGAAGCCACCATTTTTCCCAGGACTCTTGTGCATTGATGTACAGACACCTTTCCTGGTTTTAGGAGGTTCCTGACAAGCTCGGATAACTCCTTGGCTTTTTCCTCCGGGAGAAAAACCTTTTTCTGAACCGTGTCCAGAATCATCCCTAGGAACAGCAGACGAGTTGTCGGCATTAACTGGGATTTTGGAATATTCAGAATCCACCCGTGCTGTTTTAGCACTTCTTGAGACAGTGCTAATCCCATCTCTAGCTGTTCTCTGGACCTCGCCCTTATTAGGAGATCGTCCAAGTATGGGATAATTAATACGCCTTTTCTTCGAAGAAGAATCATCATCTCGGCCATTACCTTTGTAAAGATCCGAGGTGCCGTGGACAATCCGAACGGCAGCGTCTGAAACTGATAGTGACAGTTTTGTACAACGAACCTGAGGTACCCCTGGTGTGAGGGGTAAATTGGAACGTGGAGATACGCATCCTTGATGTCCAAGGATACCATAAAGTCCCCCTCTTCCAGGTTCGCTATCACTGCTCTGAGTGACTCCATTTTGAACTTGAACTTCTTTATGTTCAAGGACTTCAGATTTAGAATAGGCCTTACCGAGCCATCCGGCTTCGGTACCACAAAAAGAGTGGAATAATACTGTGGCCGGAGAGACCAACCAGCCACACGTGTAATGGCGGCTGCGGCACTGAAGGTGTTAACCCTTGTGCCTGGCGCCATATTAAGGGACAATGGGCGCTGGGCGTCACTGTTAAACGTACTTACGGCGCTGGGTACGGACTGTTTAAAAGTTTGTTTAATGATGTGTTTTAACATGTCATATGTAGTGCTCTATGCACAATTGCAGGAATGCATGTTTAACTGTATTTTATATTCAAGATGTGGTCATCTGTATATTTAAAGAGGAAAATGCATTTACGTTTGAGGACAAATGGCTTGGAAGCTTCTCACCTAGGAATTGAGATGCTGATGACCCTGGCACCTGGAAAGGGGTGTATATAGACAAGCCATTTCTTTGAGATTGAGATGTGTCTCTGTGTAACTTTATAGACACATGCAGGTGAAAGGATTTGTTGCTGTCTTCTCTGAATATTGAGTGAACTGGGTTTGCATGGAGATGTTAGAGAGACAGGAACATGTTAATCAGATTGTGTTTTACAAATGCAAACTAGTGGGTTTCGTGTAACAACAGTTTGATGTAAGATTTCTTAGGCTGCATTATGTGTGATGCAGATTATGTTTAATTTACAGTATAAGAACGTTGTCTATGTGTGAGAGGGTGAATGCAATTGAAATGCAAGTTACATTTACATTTGTGAAAGAGACAGGAAGATGATAATCAGATTGTGTTTGGGATAGCCACTGGTTTGGTTATATATGAAGAGGAGCAGAACATTGCTTTATCTAATTCTTAACTTTTGAAATGTAAACTTGTATTTCTTTATATTTTCTGCAATAACCTGATTGGTTGGAGAAGACAGGGAGGGCTTACCCCCCTGTGGTACTGTGTGTAGAACTGGGATAAAAAGAGGATGCCTGTGAGCCTCCAGGTGTATTGTAACATCTTCTTCTGCTGAAAAGATCTTGATTGTATGCTGTTGCCCCTAGCAATAGGGAGGAGCCTTTTTAAAGGTTATTTGAGCAATAAACACCTTTGCCTCAAGAAGACTGCTTCATCTTGTGACCAACAGGGTTAGGCCAAACCTAGCCCCGTTCTCCGGCTGTCCAGGGAAGCACCTGACGTCTCCAAGCTCCGCCTTCCGCCAGCTACCGTTAGAGGCCTAGCAAGTGGCTAGAGGGGATTCGTCGACACCATACAGGTGTGGTAAAGCAGTGCGTCGGCACATACAGAGCAGAACCGTGGTTCCAAACGCCACGGCAGGTTAGGAGTTTGGTGGTGGCAGCAAGAACCCGCCCACAGCGCAGTGGGTGGAGTCAGTAACAGGCGGTTACTGACGGTAAGCGGGAATCCCCTATGTGGTCAGGCCTCGTGCGGCTTGACCTTCCAGTCTGTGCGCAGTCGACGGGACGCGGCAAGCGGCGAGTGCTTCCGTACGGTACCGTCCTGTCACAGAAATTGGTGGCATAGTGGTGGGATAATCCCAGGCGGCTTTTCATCACCCGATTGGAGAAGCCGAGTTACTCAGGAGAGGAGTAACTGCAGCGCAGGAGAACGCACAAGATGGCGGAATTCAGCGGAAAGTCCAAGGAGGATCTGGAGATCGTATGCCAGCGGAAGGGTGTGGATATCCCTTCCAACGCGTCCAGGAGCGTCATGCAGGCGGCGCTCAGGAGCTGGGAGGAGTCTCATCGGGCGGAGGTGGAAAGCACTGACGGCGTCAGCATCGCAGAGGACGGCCCAACAGTGGACCTTCATAAGGAACCGGTGAGAACCACAAGCCCCGCCCTCTCTCACAGCAGCAATGTTTCCCAGCAATCCCTAGCAAGGCCAGGATCCCAACGTCCCAGGGGGGGCGGACCGGATACCCTAGCAGATCGGCTAGCGGAATTGGGGGAAAGGGCAACAGAGCAAGAGCGCTTGATCATCATCCAGATGTGGCGTGATGAGCGGGCACCACAGGCCGTGGTACCCCGGGAGCCGTTGTCAGCTGTTGTACACAGATCAGGACGAGTTCAGTTTGCCAAGTTTGCAGACAGTGATGGGGACATTGATGGACATTTGCAAGTCTTTGAGAGGACTTGTAAACTACATGATCTACCCAAGTCAGAGTGGGTGAGACACCTTGTGCCCACTCTGCATGGAGAGGCCTTGGAGGCCTATCGAGGAGTGGCGACGGAGGACTGTGGGAACTACGACGAAGTCGCGAAGGCCCTCCTCCAGCGATTCTTCATCACTCCAGAGTCTTACAGGAAGAAGTTCAGAGACTTGCCCAAGAATCCTAGCAGCACCCATGAGCAGTTCGCCAACCAGCTGCGGCAGTACGTGGTGAAGTGGGTGAAGGATTCGGAAGCCACTACATGGGACGCACTGATCGACCTGATCTGCAGGGAGCAGTTCTACCGCAGGTGCGCCCAAGAAGTGAAGGAGTGGGTGCTAGATCGGGAGCCACCCAGCTTAAAGATGGCTGCCCAATTAGCCGACAAATATGTGGCAATTCGGCCACGGGGGCAGAAGCGCCCCACCAGCAGCCAGCTCCAACAGACTGTACCACCAAGGGGACCCCCCTCTTCAGCTCATCACCCCCAAAGACAAGCATCTTCCAACCCGGGTGCTCTTAGCCAGCAACCGCACCGCAGCGTCCCTGCAACTGATCAGAGATCATCGGTGCCACGACTGGAGAAGAAGTGCTACGGCTGTGGGAAAATCGGACATCTGAGGATGAACTGTCCTGCATCCCAAGCACCCCAGACTAGTGCCCCAAATCCGAGTGCTGGAGCCCGGATCGCTTGTTTGACGAATGGAGATGAGCCTACAGAGACTGTTCCCCCTCCAGTCAGTCCGATGGAGTGTGGCGAGAGACAGGTGCACTCTGCGGAGAGAGTCACCTGCATGGCCAAACAGCCCCTACACAACATGTGGAGGCACCTGCAGCCAGTCCACGTGGGACCCCTGCAGGGAGAAGGCCTAAGAGACTCTGGGGCCTCAATCACTGTGGTGAGCCCCCACCTTATAGATCCTGCTGCAGTATTGCAGGGTCGCACTGCCACGGTCACCCTGGCAGAAGGAACAGAAAAAGCGGTCCCCATGGCAAGAGTCTACCTGGACTGGGGAGCTGGACCAGAGTTGCGAGAAGTTGCCGTCATGGATGGTCTCCCAACTGATGTGGTCCTAGGAAATGATCTGGGTGGTGGGATCGTCACTATGTTTGTTGGCGCCATTCCCCGGAGTCAAGTCCCAAAACCACCGTTGACATCAGCTACTCCAGCACAGCCCAGCCCAGAGGAAAAGACTACAGCTGCTAGACAACTGCCAGCACAGCCAACCACAGCATCAACCAGCCCAGAGGAAAAGATCACAGCGGCTAGATCAGTACATCGACCCCGCATGCCTTTTGCCTCTGGTATGCCTACGTCCCCTAGCAACGCAGAGGATGTCGGTTCCAGCTTGTGTGATCCTGTGGGGGTGCCCAATGATGCTCCTGACCCAAGTGGTTTGCCAACTCTGGCGGTGAGTATGAGAAACCACACTGACTTTTCCATGACTGACCCCTACCAGACTGACCCTAGTAGTCCCCACCTAGATCCCCCTGTAGAGTGTCCCAATTTAGGAGAGATTGAGGGCCACAGGCAGGAGTTTAGGGAGGCTCAACTCTCTGACCCATTCCCGAAAGGCATGAGGCGCCACTCTGGCAGCGGCCTTGACAGGGTTGGGGCGGGAAGTTTGACCTGGCGGGAAGGGTTAAGGTACAGGTTAGCCAGGAAAGTGGGAGGGGATAGACCAGATAGGGAATGTGTCCAACTGGTCCCCTCAGGGAACGTTCCTGTGCAACCGGTGTCGGTTGCCAGCGAAACCCCTTTGGACAGCAACCCGGAGACAGACCGTACCCTGAAGTGCCTGACACAGAGCTTACCCTGGTCTGGAATGTCGGATGACGCCCAGACCACATGTAAGGCTGGTGCCATGCGTTGGCAGCCGGGGCACTCCAGCGTTTGTGTTGTCTCTGGCCCTCTGCCCATAGGAGAACCGTTGCAGCAAGTTGCTGTGGACATAGCAGGTCCCCTGCCTGTGCGCAGTAGATCGGGGAAGACACGCAGCCTCCCTGTAGTGGAAGCCACACAGGATCCAGAGGCTGGTGGTCTGGCCGCCATCACTGTGGCACAGGTAGCGGATGAGGAGGAAGGAGTAGGCCTAGGTGACAGGGTAGGTTTCCCGAGTCATAGGTCGACAGAAGAGGATTGGAGGGCAGGTCTGACAGTTAGGGCAGACAGTTGCCAGATAGGTATGACGGAGGTGCAGTGCCTGGGGCACCATGTGGGAGGAGACAGGGGTAGGCCCAACCCAGAGGGGGTGGAGGCAACCAGAGGCTGTCCCCGACCCACATCACCCAGACCGGTACTGACCTTAGAACCTGTAAGGCCCTACGGACATGTTGTCATTGACTTTAGTCCTGTAGTGAACCCCTTGACAGAGATGGCTAGGAAGGGCATTCCCAAGTCAGTGGACTTTGCACCCGCTTGCGAGTTGGCATTCCAGTCATTGAAGAAGGCTCGGGTACCCGCTCCAGTGCTGATGGCGCACATTCTTGACCAGGACTGTGTGTTACGAACTATTGCGCCACTGCACGGACTGGGAGCTGTACCGAGCCAGAAAGAGCCATATGGGCAGGAGCACCCTGTGGCCTGTTTGAGCAGGAAACTGCTATTGTGGGAGGTGGGGTATGCCACAATTGGGACACCGTGGGTGGCCCTTGTTTGTAACCGGCCCCCCACCGTGGTGACTTACCACCTACCTGTTAGGTGGCTGCAACCTACCTTGGGGGAATTGGACAGACTTTTGTGGTGGAGCCTTGAACTTGGACTTCAGGTGGACTATTTGAAGATTGTGCACCCACGAAGAGAGGCCCACTGCACTATGGATGAACTGTCTAGGCCAGAGCCTACACATCCCAGGTAGCGTCCCCTTCACCCCAACGGACTGCGGGACCAGGACCCAAATCGTTGGGACATGGGTCCCTGGTTGACCCGCTTGAATGGGGGGGGGAGGAGTGTGGCCGGAGAGACCAACCAGCCACACGTGTAATGGCGGCTGCGGCACTGAAGGTGTTAACCCTTGTGCCTGGCGCCATATTAAGGGACAATGGGCGCTGGGCGTCACTGTTAAACGTACTTACGGCGCTGGGTACGGACTGTTTAAAAGTTTGTTTAATGATGTGTTTTAACATGTCATATGTAGTGCTCTATGCACAATTGCAGGAATGCATGTTTAACTGTATTTTATATTCAAGATGTGGTCATCTGTATATTTAAAGAGGAAAATGCATTTACGTTTGAGGACAAATGGCTTGGAAGCTTCTCACCTAGGAATTGAGATGCTGATGACCCTGGCACCTGGAAAGGGGTGTATATAGACAAGCCATTTCTTTGAGATTGAGATGTGTCTCTGTGTAACTTTATAGACACATGCAGGTGAAAGGATTTGTTGCTGTCTTCTCTGAATATTGAGTGAACTGGGTTTGCATGGAGATGTTAGAGAGACAGGAACATGTTAATCAGATTGTGTTTTACAAATGCAAACTAGTGGGTTTCGTGTAACAACAGTTTGATGTAAGATTTCTTAGGCTGCATTATGTGTGATGCAGATTATGTTTAATTTACAGTATAAGAACGTTGTCTATGTGTGAGAGGGTGAATGCAATTGAAATGCAAGTTACATTTACATTTGTGAAAGAGACAGGAAGATGATAATCAGATTGTGTTTGGGATAGCCACTGGTTTGGTTATATATGAAGAGGAGCAGAACATTGCTTTATCTAATTCTTAACTTTTGAAATGTAAACTTGTATTTCTTTATATTTTCTGCAATAACCTGATTGGTTGGAGAAGACAGGGAGGGCTTACCCCCCTGTGGTACTGTGTGTAGAACTGGGATAAAAAGAGGATGCCTGTGAGCCTCCAGGTGTATTGTAACATCTTCTTCTGCTGAAAAGATCTTGATTGTATGCTGTTGCCCCTAGCAATAGGGAGGAGCCTTTTTAAAGGTTATTTGAGCAATAAACACCTTTGCCTCAAGAAGACTGCTTCATCTTGTGACCAACAGGGTTAGGCCAAACCTAGCCCCGTTCTCCGGCTGTCCAGGGAAGCACCTGACGTCTCCAAGCTCCGCCTTCCGCCAGCTACCGTTAGAGGCCTAGCAAGTGGCTAGAGGGGATTCGTCGACACCATACAGGTGTGGTAAAGCAGTGCGTCGGCACATACAGAGCAGAACCGTGGTTCCAAACGCCACGGCAGGTTAGGAGTTTGGTGGTGGCAGCAAGAACCCGCCCACAGCGCAGTGGGTGGAGTCAGTAACAGGCGGTTACTGACGGTAAGCGGGAATCCCCTATGTGGTCAGGCCTCGTGCGGCTTGACCTTCCAGTCTGTGCGCAGTCGACGGGACGCGGCAAGCGGCGAGTGCTTCCGTACGGTACCGTCCTGTCACAAATACCCCTTCCCTTGTTGTAGAAGAGGTACCTTGACTATCACCTGCTGAGAGTACAGCTTGTGAATGGCTTCCAAAACCGTCTCCCTTTCGGAGGGGGACGTTGGTAAAGCAGACTTCAGGAAACGGCGAGGTGGATCCGTCTCTAAATCCAACCTGTATCCTTGAGATATTATCTGCAGGATCCAGGGATCTACCTGCGAGTGAGCCCACTGCGCGCTGTAATTTTTGAGACGACCGCCCACCATCCCCGAGTCCGCTTGAGGAGCCCCAGCGTCATGCTGAGGCTTTTGTAGAAGCCGGGGAGGGCTTCTGTTCCTGGGAAGGAGCTGCGTGTTGCTGTCTCTTCCCTCGACCTTTGCCTCGTGGCAGATATGAATAGCCCTTTGCTCTCTTATTTTTAAAGGAACGAAAGGGCTGCGGTTGAAAAGTCGGTGCCTTTTTCTGTGGGGGAGTGACTTGAGGTAGAAAGGTGGATTTCCCGGCTGTAGCCGTGGCCACCAAATCTGATAGACCGACTCCAAATAACTCCTCCCCTTTATACGGCAAAACTTCCATATGCCGTTTTGAATCCGCATCGCCTGACCACTGTCGCGTCCATAAAGCTCTTCTGGCCGAAATGGACATAGCACTTACCCGTGATGCCAGTGTGCAGATATCCCTCTGTGCATCACGCATATAAAGAAATGCATCCTTTATTTGTTCTAACGACAGTAAAATATTGTCCCTGTCCAGGGTATCAATATTTTCAATCAGGGACTCTGACCAAACTACCCCAGCACTGCCCATCCAGGCAGTCGCTACAGCTGGTCGTAGTATAACACCTGCATGTGTGTATATACTTTTTTGGATATTTTCCATCCTCCTATCTGATGGATCTTTAAGTGCGGCCGTCTCAGGAGAGGGTAACGCCACTTGTTTAGATAAGCGTGTTAGCGCCTTGTCCACCCTAGGAGGTGTTTCCCAGCGCTCCCTAACCTCTGGCGGGAAAGGGTATAATGCCAATAATTTCTTTGAAATTATCAGTTTTTTATCAGGGGCAACCCACGCTTCATTACACACGTCATTTAATTCTTCTGATTCAGGAAAAACTATAGGTAGTTTTTTCATACCCCACATAATACCCTGTTTAGTGGTACCTGTAGTATCAGCTAAATGTAACGCCTCCTTCATTGCCAAAATCATATAACGTGTGGCCCTACTGGAAAATACGGTTGATTCGTCACCGTCACCACTGGAGTTATCGCCTGTGTCTGGGTCTGTGTCGACCGACTGAGGCAAAGGGCGTTTCACAGCCCCTGACGGTGTTTGAGTCGCCTGGACAGGCACTAATTGATTGTCCGGCCGCCTCATGTCGTCAAACGACTGCTTTAGCGTGTTGACACTATCCCGTAGTTCCATAAATAAAGGCATCCATTCCGGTGTCGACTCCCTAGGGGGTGACATCCTCATATTTGGCAATTGCTCCGCCTCCACACCAATATCGTCCTCATACATGTCGACACACACGTACCGACACACAGCAGACACACAGGGAATGCTCCTAACGAAGACAGGACCCACTAGCCCTTTGGGGAGACAGAGGGAGAGTTTGCCAGCACACACCAAAAGCGCTATATACATATATCAGGGATAGCCTTATAATAAGTGCTCCCTTATAGCTGCTTTGTTATATCAAATTATCGCCATAAATGTGCCCCCCCCTCTCTGTTTTACCCTGTTTCTGTAGTGCAGTGCAGGGGAGAGACTTGGGAGCCGTCCTGACCAGCGGAGCTGTGAGAGGAAATGGCGCCGTGTGCTGAGGAGATAGGCCCCGCCCCTTTTCTGGCGGGCTCGTCTCCCGCTATTTAGAGAAATCAGGCAGGGGTTAAATATCTCCATATAGCCTCTAGGGCTATATGTGAGGTATTTTTAGCCTTTATAGGTAATCATTTTGCCTCCCAGGGCGCCCCCCTCCCAGCGCCCTGCACCCTCAGTGACTGCCGTGTGAAGTGTGCTGAGAGGAAAATGGCGCACAGCTGCAGTGCTGTGCGCTACCTTTTGAAGACTGCAGGAGTCTTCAGCCGCCGATTCTGGACCTCTTCTGTCTTCAGCATCTGCAAGGGGGCCGGCGGCGTGGCTCCGGTGACCATCCAGGCTGTACCCGTGATCGTCCCTCTGGAGCTTGATGTCCAGTAGCCAAGAAGCCAATCCATCCTGCACGCAGGTGAGTTGACTCCTTCTCCCCTCAGTCCCTCGCTGCAGTGATCCTGTTGCCAGCAGGAATCACTGTAAAATAAAAAACCTAGCTAAACTTTTTCTAAGCAGCTCTTTAGGAGAGCCACCTAGATTGCACCCTTCTCGGCCGGGCACAAAAATCTAACTGGAGTCTGGAGGAGGGTCATAGGGGGAGGAGCCAGTGCACAGCTTTACTTTTTGTGCCCTGTCTCCTGCGGAGCCGCTATTCCCCATGGTCCTTTCAGGAACCCCAGCATCCACTAGGACGATAGAGAAATAGGATTTTAATACCTACCGGTAAATCCTTTTCTCCTAGTCCGTAGAGGATGCTGGGGACTCCAAAAGGACATGGGGTATAGACGGGATCCGCAGGAGACATGGGCACACTATAAGACTTTTACTGGGTGTGAACTGGCTCCTCCCTCTATGCCCCTCCTCCAGACCTCAGTTATAGGAACTGTGCCCAGGGGAGACGGACATTTCGAGGAAAAGGATTTTTGTTAAACTAAGGATGAGATACATACCAGCCCACACCATAAACACACCGTACAACTGGATGAGCAGGAAAACCAGATAACAGTATGAACGAAAAACAGTAACAAGCTGAACATAACCGATACACAACCTTCGTGTAACCGAAACCAACAACCAACAATACAACTGCAAGTAACAGTACGCACTGGGATGGGCGCCCAGCATCCTCTACGGACTAGGAGAAAAAGATTTACCGGTAGGTATTAAAATCCTATTTTCTCTTACGTCCTAGAGGATGCTGGGGACTCCAAAAAGGACCATGGGGTCTATACTAAAGCTCCAGACCGGGCGGGAGAGTGCGGACGACTCTGCAGCACTGATTGAGCAAACATGAGGTCCTCATCAGCCAGGGTATCAAACTTGTAGAACTTAGCAAAAGTGTTTGAACCCGACCACGTAGCTGCTCGGCACAGCTTAAGTGCCGAGACCCCTCGGGCAGCCGCCCAAGATGAGCCCACCTTCCTGGTAGAATGGGCCGTTACCGATTTCGGCAACGGCAACCCCGCCGTAGAATGAGCGTGCTGAATCGTATTACAAATCTAGCGTGCAATAGTCTGCTTGGAAGCAGGATTTCCAATCTTGTTGGAAGCATACAGGACAAACAGAGCCTCCGTTTTCCTAACAAGAGCCGTTCTGGCGACATAAATTTTTAAAGCTCTCACGACATCAAGAGATTTTGGCACTGCCACAGCATCCGTAGCCACAGGCACCACAATAGGTTGGTTTATGTGAAACGAAGAAACCACCTTAGGCAGAAATTGTTGACGAGTCCTCAATTCCGCTCTATCCACATGGAAAATCAAATATGGGCTCTTGTGAGACAAAGCCGCCAATTCTGACACCCGTCTGGTGGACGCTAAGGTCAAAAGCATGACCACTTTCCAAGTGAGAAATTTTAACTCAACCTTTCGCAAAGGTTCAAACCAGTGAGACATAAGAAATTGTAACACCACTTCAAGATCCCACGGTGCCACGGGTGGCACAAACAGAGGATGGATATGCAGCACTCGCTTCACGAAAGTCTGAACTTCAGGAAGAGCGGCCAATTCTTTTAGAAAGAAAATAGATAAAGCCAAAATCTGCACTTTGATGGAACCCAACTTCAGGCCTGCATCTACGCCCGCCTGCAAAAAATGGAGGAAACGACCCAGGTGAAATTCCTCCGCAGGAGCTTCTTTGGCTTCACCCCACGACACATATTTTCTCCAAATACGGTGATAATGCTTCGCCGTGACCTCCTTTCTAGCCTTAAGGAGAGTGGGAATGACTTCCCCAGGAATACCTTTACGAGCTAGGATTTGGCGTTCAACCTCCACACCGTCAAACGCAGCCGCGGTAAGTCCTGAAATACGCTTGGCCCCTGCAGTAACAGGTCCTCTCTGAGAGGAAGCGGCCAAGGATCTTCTATGAGCAATTCCTGAAGATCCGGATACCAGGCCCTCCGTGGCCAATCTGGAACGACGAGTACTGCCGGAACACTTGTTCGTCTTATGATCCTCAACACTTTTGGAATGAGAGGAAGTGGAGTGAACATATACACCGACTGAAACACCCACGGAGTTACCAGGGAGTACACTGCACTGGCTTGGGGGTCCCTTGACCTGGAACAATACCTCGGAAGCTTCTTGTTGAGGCGAGACGCCATCATGTCTATTTGAGGAATTCCCCAACGCCTTGTCACTTCTGCAAATACCTTTTGATGAAGGGCCCACTCTCCTGGATGGAGATCGTGTCTGCTGAGGTAGTCTGCTTCCCAGTTGTCCACGCCCGGAAGGAAGACTGCTTACAGAGCGCTCACGTGCTTTTCCGCCCAGCGGAGAACTCTTGTGGCCTCCGCCATTGGCGCTCTGCTCTTTGTTCCGCCCTGGCGGTTTACGTACGCCACCGCTGTTATGTTGTCCGACTGAATCATAACAGGTAGACCTTGAAGAAGGTTTTTCGCTTGCAGCAGGCCGTTGTAAATGGCTCTTAACTCCAGAACATTTATGCGGAGACAAGATTCCTGGCTTGACCATTTTCCCTGGAAACTTCTTCCTTGTGTGACTGCACCCCAGCCTCGGAGACTTGCATCCGTGGTCAGCAGGACCCAATCCTGGATTCCAAACCTGCGTCCCTCTAGAAGGTGAGAACTTTGCAGCCACCACAGGAGAGAAATTCTGGTCCTGGAAGATAGACTTATTTTCCGGTGCATGTGCAGGCGAGACCCGGACCATTTGTTCAGCAGGTCCCACTGAAACACCCGGGCATGAAACCTGCCAAACGGAATGGCTTCGTAAGCCGCAACCATCTTCCCTAGCACTCGAGTGCATTGATGAATCGACACACTTGGCGGTTTCAGAAACTCCTTGACCATGCAATGGATTTCCAAAGCTTTTTCCGCCGGAAGAAACTCTCTCTGTAGTTCCGTGTCTAGGATCATGCCCAAGAAGGGCAGCCGAGTTGTCGGGATCAACTGAGACTTTGGCAAATTTAGAATCCAACCATGATGTCGCAGAACCGTCAGAGAGAGTTCCACATTCCTTAGCAACTGCTCTTTTGATCTCGCCTTTATCAGGAGATCGTCCAAGTACGGGATAACTGTGACACCCTGCATGCGTAGGAGCACCATCATTTCCGCCATCACTTTGGTGAACACCCTCGGGCCCGTGGAAAGCCCAAACGGCAACGTCTGAAATTGGTAATGACAATCCTGGACAGCAAATCTCAGGGAGGCCTGATGAGGAGGATATATCGCAACGTGTAAGTAGGCATCTTTTATGTCGACTGACGCCATAAAATCCCCCCCTTCTAGGCTGGAGATCACAGCTCGAAGAGATTCCATCTTGAACTAGAAAGTTTTCAAGTACAGATTGAGGGATTTTAGGTTCAGGATCTGTCTGACCGAGCTGTCCGGCTTTGGCACAACAAAGAGGCTCGAATAGAACCCTTCCCCCCGTTGGGACGGGGGAACGGGGACAATGACCCTCTGTTGACACAGCTTTTGTATCGCAGCATTTACTACTTCCCTTTCTGGAATAGAAACTGGCAAGGCTGATTTGAAAAATCGGCGGGGGGGCATCTCCTGAAACTCCAGTTTGTATCCTTGGGACACTATTTCTAAGACCCAAGGGTCTAGGCCCGATTGAACCCAGACCTGACTGAAGAATCGGAGATGGGCCCCCACCGGCATGGACTCCCGTAGGGGAGCCCCAGCGTCATGCGGTGGACTTGGCAGAGGCGGGGGAGGACTTTTGGTCCTGGGCGCCCGACACAGCAGGCGACCTTTTTCCCCTTCCTCTACCTTTTGAAGCGAGGAAGGACGAGCCCCTTCCTTTTTTGTATTTATTAGGCCGAAAGGACTGCATCTGATAATGGGGCGCCTTTTTCTGTTGTGCGGGAACATAAGGAAAAAAAGATGACTTACCCGCTGTAGCGGTAGACACCAGGTCAGCCAGGCCGTCACCAAACAAGACACTACCTTTATAAGGGAGAGCTTCCATAGCTTTCTTGGAGTCGGCATCAGCATTCCATTGATGAATCCACAGCGCTCTCCTGGCCGAGATTGCCATGGCATTGGCCCTTGATCCCAAGAGGCCAATATCCCTCGCCGCATCCTTTAGGTAATCTGCAGCGTCCCTGATATAACCAAGAGTCAAAAGAATGTTATCCTTATCAAGGGTATCCATGTCAGATGCCAAATTATCAGCCCACTTAGCAATAGCACTACTCACCCATGCCGACGCCACGGCAAGCCTGAGGAGTGCACCCGTAGTAACATAAATGGCCTTTAATGTCGCTTCCTGCTTGCGATCCGCAGGATCCTTAAGGGCAGCCGTGTCAGGGGACGGAAGCGCCACTTTTTTGGACAGTCGGGACAGAGACTTGTCCACACTGGGAGATGACTCCCACTTTTCCCTGTCGTCAGAGGGGAAAGGATATGCCATAAAAATTCTCTTGAGAATCGGCCGCCTTTTGTCAGGCGACTCCCAAGCCTTTTCACAAAGAGCATTCAGTTCATGAGAGGGGGGGGAAACGTCACCTCAGGCTTTTTCCCCTTGTACAAACAAATCCTTGTATCTGGAAAAGGAGGCACCTCAGAAATATGTAAAACATCTTTAATTGCCACAATCATGTACTGAATACTCTTAACCACTTTTGGATGTAAACGGCCTCACTAAAGTTGACACTGGAATCAGAGTCCGTGTCGGTATCAGAATCCGCCATCTGGGTAAATTAATGCTTTTGTGACCCTGAGGGGGCCTGTACCTGAGACAAAGCTTCCTCCATGGATTTTCTCCACGTTTGTGTCTGAGAATCAGATTTATCCAGCCTCTTAGACAATAATGCCACATTTGCATTCAATGTACTCAACATATTCACCCAATCAGCAGTCGGCTGTGCCGACAGAGTCACTCCCAAATCCTTCTCTGCGCCCCAGTAACTTCATACGGGAAGGAGCACTCAGCCTCAGACATGTCGACACACGGTACCGACACACACACTCACACTGGCAAAAGGGGACAGACCCACAGGGAAGCCTGTAGAGAGAACAGAGGGAGTATCCCAGCTCACACCCCAGCGCCCATATACTACTAAAAAAACTAATATATGATATCTGCGCTGTATTATATAGCACCAATTGACTGTGCCCCCGTTTTGCTCCCAGTACTTGTAAGGAGAGTGGAGGTCCGGGCCAGCGTCTCTGCATGCACTGTGAAGAGAGAAAATGGCGCTGGTAAACTGTGCGACTAAGCCACGCCCCCTCCCGGCGCGCTGTAGTCCAGGTCAAATTTAAATTATTATACTGGCGGGGGTCTCATATATAGTGCCCAGGCACCTCTAATATGCGGTTTTGCCAGTTAAAACACCTCAGTAACTTGCTTCCCAGGGCGCTCCCCAGCGCCCTGCGAGTGCCGTTGGTGTGTGTGTGTGGGAGCATGGAGTGCAGCACGACCGCTGCGCTGTACCTCCGTTACTGAAGTCTTCGGCCGTCACTGAAGTCTTCTACCTTCTGCATACTCACCCGGCTGCTCTCTTCCGTCTTCTGTGAGGGTGTTGACGGCGCGGCTTCGGGAACAAGCAGCTAGGCGCACCAAGTGATCGAACCCTCTGGAGCTAATGGTGTCCAGTAGCCTAAGAAGCAGAGCCCTTAACTCAGCAGAAGTGGGTCTGACTTCTCTCCCCTCAGTCCCACGATGCAGGGAGCCTGTAGCCAGCAGGTCTCCCTGAAAATAAAAAACCTAACAAAAGTCTTTTCCAGAGAAACTCAGAAGAGCTCCCCTAGTGTGTGTCCAGTCACTCCTGGGCACAGAATCTAACTGAGGTCTGGAGGAGGGGCATAGAGGGAGGAGCCAGTTCACACCCAGTAAAAGTCTTATAGTGTGCCCATGTCTCCTGCGGATCCCGTCTATACCCCATGGTCCTTTTGGAGTCCCCAGCATCCTCTAGGTCGTAAGAAAAAGGAGAGCGTCCGCCGGGAAGCTGCATCACTGCCAACAGCGGAGGAGGAGAGCGCCCGCAGGGAAGCTGCATCACTGCTGACAGTGGAGAAGGCGAACGCCCGCCGGGAAGCTGCATCACTGCTGACAGTGGAGAAGGCGAGCGCCAGCCGGGAAGCTGCATCACTGCCGGCACGCCATAAATTGGGGGCAAGTAAGGGGCACATGTGGTACTCTGATAACATGTTGGGAGCTCAGGGGGGCACTGAGGGGGCGTGTGTGGAAGTCCATACACATTTTATATATTTTGGTCTGGTACAATGGTCTGACCCCTAAACTTTTAGATTGGCTATTACATGTTACATTTATTTTATTTTATTTTTTTACTAACGTTTCATATAACATACAGTCTCTGTAGGATATACACCTATATAATATATTGCATATAACATATAGCCCCTGCACCGTATACACCTATATACTTCATATAACACACAGCCCCTGTAGCATAGATCTATATAATGTACATAATAACATACGTCCCCTGCAGTGTATAAACATATATAATGTACAGCACACATATATAACATACGCCCCTGCAGTGTATACACATATATAATATACACCATATATAACCCCCCCCCCCCGCAGTGTATACACATATATAATGTACAGCATATATAACACACCCTATACAGTGTATACACATATATAATGTACAGCATATATAAAGCATACACCCCCTGCAGTGTATACACATATATAATGTACAGCATATATAAAGCATACACCCCCTGCAGTGTATACACATATAATATGTACAGCATATATAAAGCATACACCCCCTGCAGTGTATACACATATATAATGTACAGCATATATAAAGCATACACCCCCTGCAGTGTATACACATATATAATGTACAGCATATATAAAGCATACACCCCCTGCAGTGTATACACATATATAATGTACAGCATATATAAAGCATACACCCCCTGCAGTGTATACACATATATAATGTACAGCATATATAAAGCATACACCCCCTGCAGTGTATACACATATATAATGTACAGCATATATAACACACCCCCTGCAGTGTATACACATATATAATGTACAGCATATATAAAGCATACACCCCCTGCAGTGTATACACACATATATAATGTACAGCATATATAAAGCATACACCCCCTGCAGTGTATACACACATATATAATGTACAGCATATATAAAAGCATACACCCCCTGCAGTGTATACACACATATATAATGTACAGCATATATAAAAGCATACACCCCCTGCAGTGTATACACATATATAATGTACAGCATATATAAAAGCATACACCCCCTGCAGTGTATACACACATATATAATGTACAGCATATATAAAGCATACACCCCCTGCAGTGTATACACACATATATAATGTACAGCATATATAAAGCATACACCCCCTGCAGTGTATACACATATATAATGTACAGCATATATAACACACCCCCTGCAGTGTATACACATATATAATGTACAGCATATATAACACACCCCCTGCAGTGTATACACATATATAATGTACAGCATATATAACACACCCCCTGCAGTGTATACACATATATAATGTACAGCATATATAACACACCCCCTGCAGTGTATACACATATATAATGTACAGCATATATAACGCACCCCCTGCAGTGTATACACATATATAATGTACAGCATATATAACACACCCCCTGCAGTGTATACACATATATAATGTACAGCATATATAACACACCCCCTGCAGTGTATACACATATATAATGTACAGCATATATAACACACCCCCTGCAGTGTATACACATATATAATGTACAGCATATATAAAGCATACACCCCCTGCAGTGTATACACATATATAATGTACAGCATATATAAAAGCATACACCCCCTGCAGTGTCTACACATATATAATGTACAGCATATATAAAAGCATACACCCCCTGCAGTGTATACACATATATAATGTACAGCATATATAAAAGCATACACCCCCTGCAGTGTATACACATATATAATGTACAGCATATATAAAGCATACACCCCCTGCAGTGTATACACATATATAATGTACAGCATATATAAAAGCATACACCCCCTGCAGTGTATACACATATATAATGTACAGCATATATAAAGCATACACCCCCTGCAGTGTATACACATATATAATGTACAGCATATATAAAGCATACACCCCCTGCAGTGTATACACATATATAATGTACAGCATATATAAAGCATACACCCCCTGCAGTGTAAATGTGCAGCATATATAACACACACCCTGCAGTGTATACACATATATAATGTACAGCATATATAAAGCATACACCCCCTGCAGTGTATACACATATATAATGTACAGCATATATAACACACCCCCTGCAGTGTATACACATATATAATGTACAGCATATATAAAGCATACACCCCCTGCAGTGCATACATATAGAATATATTGCATATAACATACACACATATAATATACTGTATATATAGCACAGGGCAGCAGAATAACCTGTGAGAGCCGGGGTTGGCACACACAGGCCGGCAGCACTGCAGCAGGTTGGGCCCAGGGACACCCCTTGCCCAGATAGTGCCCTGCACACCCCCAGACCCTCACCCGCAGGGTATGGGGTGAGGTGCACCCTGAGCCCCCGCCCCGGACCCGCAATGCCCAGGTCAGGGACCCCAAAAACTCACCATGATGTCTTAGCTTCTGCTCCCTCCAGTCATGTGACCTGCACACACCGCCCCGCCCTTCCCTATGACACCTCGCTACTCATTGGTCAGTTCTCTCAGCTCCCATCGATCTATGGTGATAGGGTCGCAGGACGGAATGATGAGCAGCGGCGGCGTCCAATCAAAGAGCAACAAATCAGAGTGACGCGAAGGACTGGCAGCACTGCCCATCTGCCGCCATTACTGTTTCTGGCACTGACTCGTGTGTGTGACTCAGGGTTGCCTAACCTCCTGCATTCCCCGGGGGGCTCCCGTTTTATACTTGACCCTCCCGCTGCCCCGCTAAACCTACGGGTCCTCCCGGTTTTTCAGCGCTGACCGCCGAAAATGCGGACTGCGCATGCGCGATCCGGCATGATAGGGGCGGGACCTACATCTTCACGTCATGAAGTGGATCCTCACATTCGGGCCCGCCATGGCTCATTTCAATAACATGCCGCCCAAAAAAAGACGTCGTCAGTGCAGACCACGCCCCCCAGCATTCCGGACTCGCGCACGCGCAGATTGCATTTTTATTTTTTTATTTTTTTTGCGAGTCCTGCATGCTGGGGGTGGGGCCTGCATGGATAACGTCATGATATGGGCGGCATCTTATTGAAATGAGCCGCAGCGGGCGGGAAAGTGGGGAACAGAGGACGGTATATAAATAAAAGGGACATCCGCCTCATGACGTTGCGGTGCAGGCCCCGCCCCTTGTCATTCCAGACTCGCGCATGCGCAGGTTGCGGCATAATGTGTAATGGGCATTACGGTGTGTGGCATAATGTGTAAGGGGCATTATGGTGTGTGGTATAATGTGTAATAAGCATTACGGTGTGTGGTATAATGTGTAATGGGCATTACGGTGTGTGGTATAATGTGTAAGGGGCATTATGGTGTGTGGTATAATGTGTAATAAGCATTACGGTGCGTGGTATAATGTGTAATAAGCATTACGGTGTGTGGTATAATGTGTAATGGGCATTACTGTGTGTGGTATAATGTGTAATGGGCATTACGGTGCGTGGTATAATGTGTAATGGGCATTACGGTGTGTGGTATAATGTGGTATGGGCATTACGGTGTGTGGTATAATGTGGTATGGGCATTACGGTGTGTGGTATAATGTGGTATGGGCATTACGGTGTGTGGTATAATGTGTAAGGGGCATTATGGTGTGTGGTATAATGTGTAATAAGCATTACGGTGCGTGGTATAATGTGTAATAAGCATTATGGTGTGTGGTATAATGTGTAATGGGCATTACGGTGTGTGGTATAATGTGGTATGGGCATTACGGTGTGTGGCATAATGTGTAATGGGCATTACGGTGTGTGGCATAATGTGTAATGGGCATTACGGTGTGTGGCATAATGTGTAATGGGCATTACAGTGTGTGGCATAATGTGTAAGGGGCATTACGGTGTGTGGTATAATGTGTAATGGGCATTACGGTGTGTGGTATAATGTGTAATGGGCATTACGGTGTGTGGTATAATGTGTAAGGGGCATTATGGTGTGTGGTATAATGTGTAATAAGCATTACGGTGCGTGGTATAATGTGTAATAAGCATTACGGTGTGTGGTATAATGTGTAATGGGCATTACGGTGTGTGGTATAATGTGGTATGGGCATTACGGTGTGTGGCATAATGTGTAATGGGCATTACGGTGTGTGGCATAATGTGTAATGGGCATTACGGTGTGTGGCATAATGTGGTATGGGCATTACGGTGTGTGGCATAATGTGTAATGGGCATTACGGTGTGTGGCATAATGTGTAATGGGCATTACGGTGTGTGGCATAATGTGTAATGGGCATTACAGTGTGTGGCATAATGTGTAAGGGGCATTACGGTGTGTGGTATAATGTGTAATGGGCATTACGGTGTGTGGTATAATGTGTAAGGGGCATTACGGTGTGTGGTATAATGTGTAATAAGCATTACAGTGCGTGGTATAATGTGTAATAAGCATTACGGTGTGTGGTATAATGTGTAATGGGCATTACGGTGTGTGGTATAATGTGGTATGGGCATTACGGTGTGTGGCATAATGTGTAATGGGCATTACGGTGTGTGGCATAATGTGTAATGGGCATTACGGTGTGTGGCATAATGTGTAATGGGCATTACAGTGTGTGGCATAATGTGTAAGGGGCATTACGGTGTGTGGCATAATGTGACCACGCCCATTTTTACTATCAGTACCACTAAGAAAAAATTTCTACTTGCACCACTGGCGTCAGCTGTTCATTTAAATGCACATACGCAATCTTCCCTTATCCACCCCAACAGAGCATGTGTCAAAATAGTATTGATCTCGGAAAAATCGATATTTTTTAACCAATTATTCCCTATATTCAATACAGTCCTTTAAACACTTTATTGATCCATAAGCTCAATATGGGACCGCTGATTGGCCATTCCATTCCACTGGCTGATTACATCCGTTCTGATGCATATACACCAGGAGGAGTGTCTGCAGCCAGCGTCGTAACAGGTCTTTATTACGCCCTGTGCCAGCCACGCCCCAAGCGCATGCAGAGAGGCGGAGCCACCAATGTCGGGAATTATTACACACCCCCGAGGTTGCCCCGGGCAGCTGTAAGAGCAGCAGTGTGCACATCTGGAGGTTCCAGAAGACGGCCGTGCAGGCCCCGTATGCAGGTGCAGGCCCCGTATGCAGGTGCAGGCCCCGTATGCAGGTGCAGACCCTCTTTCTCTTTTCCACCAGGACAGAACTTGGAGTGTGCAGTCCCGGCAGGACTTTTTATATAAATATTGCACTTATAGACTGTGATCACTGGCGTATTTATAATGGGCGCAGTGTGTGCAGTGTACACGGGCCCAAGTCCAGGGGGCCCCCACTGCACACAGTGCAACCAATTTTTTGGGGAATACTCACCCTCCGGAGTCCTGCGCCGACGGCAGTAGCAAATCACAGTGAAAATGGTGCAGCGGCCATTTTCACGGCGTTCTGCACATGCGCAGTAGAGAAATCACTGGGAAAATGGCCGCTGTGCTATTTTCCCGGTGATCTGCGCATGTGCAGTAAAGTCTGAGCCCTCTAGTGCTCAGACTCTACAGCACTGCCGGCAGAGATGAAGGGGCCCGAACGGAGGAGGCTGAACGCGGGCCTTGGGTAAAAGTCAAACCCTCCAACATGACCCCGTCTCTCAGGTAAAAGATGCTCTGTTCCTGGACTTCCCCCTAAAGCCGGGTACATAACGACATATCGCCTACATGGCTCAGTGTGTACGCGTGTTTGTGTGCACCTGCTGGTCGCTAGGGACTGTCGCTGGTCCGTGCAGCACATCAAACCTAGCAATATCGCTAGCCTCCTTGTTTATGCCAATGAAGGACGGAACACGATTGTTCCGTTCTTCATTAACATCGCTGCAATGGCCGATGTTGGAACAAATGCCCATCATCGCTGTGTGTAGCCACCCTTGGTTTAGGATTGTCGTCACCTGTGTCAAACTAGTTAACCACTTAACTGACAATTTTTTTTCCCAAAAACAGCTCCGAAATTGTAGGGTTTTTTATTAGTGAATTAGGTGAAGAACATTGATCTAACTACACTATCCAAAACGATTTTAATAAAAAAATAAAAAATAAATCTTTTTTTATTTATTTCTCAAACATCGATTGAGAAGATCAATAACATCGGTAACATCGTAACGTTACTTTTTACCCACAAGACAGCTGCCAGGTACACAGGGGGTGGCTTGGGGGGGTTGTTTTACCCTTTCCCAGCGGCTGCCATCGTCTGCAGCCGCTGGGTGGGGGGTTCTGCCGTACTGACCGATCAGCAGTGACTGGGGGAGGGGGGGGGGGGGTCCGGTCCCTCTGCGAGCAGCAGCGGAGGGAAGTTTCCCTTCCCTGCCGCTGCTAACACTCTCTATCTGACTGGTGGCATCCCGTGCGACCAGGTCTGAAGAAGCGCTGCCTGTTGTGGATGCCAGGCAAGTGGTTAATTGATGAGAAAGGTGTTCCGTAATCTATGGGGGGAATTCAATTCTGGGCAAAGGATGCAAATTGCCATTGCTGCGGTGTTTAAACACCGTCACCCCATCTCGTTCCCGTTGCCCGGTCGGCTGAATGCCAGATTTGCACAAAAGTGCCTGCTACCCTGGTATGAATGGTCGACCATGTAACTGGCGACAGGCATTAGGTCGACCGCTATTGGGCGACAATGGCATGGTTGACGTGGACAATTAGTTAACACGTGAAAATGGCCGACGCAGGACAGGTCGACACATGAAAAGGTTGACGTGGATTTTTGAACTGTTTTTGGTGTCGTTTTTTTCCGTAACATGACCTGGAACCCCAATCAGTGTACCGTGTAGAGGGGAGTCCAGGAGCCGCGCATTTTGGAGGGTCTATGAAGTTACTTATTTCAACTTTATTTTTCTTTTCTTTACCTAAGCGTGTTCGCTGTCGTGCTTCGTATGTGTCGCGCCGCTATGTTTCAGCCATGAATTGTGTCAGGGAAATTTAGGAGGAATTTAGACATTTTTACCCCCATAAAAAAAAATCTGCAAATGTGAAAAAATTCCCCTCAGGATATGGAGAAGAAGTGGGAGAAGCAGATGCTGAGGAGTAGGATCAATGGGAGGCTCTGAGTGGACACAGCACTGTACTCCTGTCACTGTGTGTGTGACAGGAAGGCCCCACACCACCCCACTCCCTATCCCACGCAGCTTTCCCCCTGGTCCTCCAATCGCAGCGCGCGTGGGAGGAGGAGGAGATTGCCGCAGCGACCAATCTGCGACAGCCGTGCGTTTTTGCCGCGAGTTCCCTCTTCTCCTGGCAGCTGCTGTTGCTGCTGCAGACCTGCATCATGGAGGCCGAGACATTGAGGCGGCTGGCACCGAAGCTGGGGATTACCTCCGGCCGGGTCCTGGGGTAGGTGCCGGGAGGCCTCGCAGTAGTGTAGCTGGAGAGTCGCAGCGGCTGCCGGAGATGCTGCAGAACCTCTTGTGGTGCAGCCCAGTTACTGAGCTGCTGTATAGTGTGATGGGGCTCAGCAGACTCCTGCCTGCATGCTGCAGGGTAGGGGGAGGGAGACTGAGTTGGGGGGGCAATAAAAGTGACTTTAGACCTGGGCACACTCTGTTGTAATGGAAGGGGGGGAGGGGGTCAGTTATTTATTTGTCTTGCAGGCAGCCCACAAAGCACATACTGGACAGCTCCAGAGTTACCCTGCACACCTGATTATCCCTGCACCACATGCAGCGCAGCATGGTATTGCCATGGGGTAAATGAGGGGTAAATCCCCCCCCCCCTCCTTATTTATTTAAAAACTCTGAATTTACCCCTAAATGTCCTCAGTCCAGCCCGGGTCAGGGGTATCCGATCAGCTCTAGAAGCTTGGCCTGCATCTAGCTCCTGTGCATGCATGTTCTGCTCAGGGATGCATGAGGATTAGCTGCGCATTGTATTTTATGACCGATATAGAGGAGGGGGGGGGCGGCTTTTTCACTATTTTTAGGGCAAATGGAGATATGCAATAGTAGGGCCGGATTCTCGCCTAGGTGAAAAAATGCCGGCACTGGCGAAAAACATGTGGATTGACGATTTCACTCCTGATCCACGTGTTTTGATGAATCTGCAAGCGGTTTTTGATGGTTTTTGGGGCCATTTTCGCCAATGCTGATTCGCCTACAAAACAAAGGTGAAACGGCATGTGCAAAATTGTATTCAAAAACGGGCGAAATTACCCGCAAATGAATACGGTGGGTCGAATTAGTTCAGGGTTTTTTCAGCTAGGCAAAAAAACAGCTACCTGCATCCCCCCCATAGGCTCATAACTACTGTATCTATAGCTGCATAAGTGGTGTAGGAATATCTGTCAATAGCCACATACTGTATGACATAGATGGCAGAGCGTGGGATTTTTTTTTAACTTCTGCCGCAGGGAGCATAGTGCATCACTCCGCCTTATTGGCCCATTATCCGCTAAGTCCTGCCCCCAACTGAGCCGCTGCAGTGCTGGCCATCCCTATAGAGGAGTACAGGTGTGCACATACCTGTAGTATGGCAGCCTCTATCATTGGTTCTGTGCATTGTCTATAGATGATGCTGTATAATATGTTATTTGTGAGCTCATTGAGGGGTGCTCTGGTTATCTCTAGTCATGTGATGTCTGCTGCGGTTCTAGGAAAGCCGAGGAGTTCCTGCGCCTGTCCCAGATGAAGTGCAGCGGACTCTCCGCCCTGACCACCGCCACCAGTAACGCCGTCATGTGTCTCCAGCTTGCAGCCGCCTCACTGAATCAACCTGTTGACAAGGTCAGGTCAGCTAAGTGCCTCTGGCAGTGTAATGCTCCACCAAGGAAATGCGCAATATTACATAATTGCAACCGGTCCGATGTCGCCTTGTACTATGCGTTTCCCAGACTCTGCCATTACAGGATATCCCTGCTTGAGTCCAGATGGTTAAATCAAATTAACTGAGGTACTGATTAAGTCACCTGTGCTGAAGCATGGATATCCTTAAAACCTGGACTGTAATGTCGGAGTCTGGGGACCTCTGGGCTAGCATGTATATCTTGTTTGCACTGCTCTGATAAATTAGCCTATTAAACGTTAAAGTGAAAGTAGTCTTGAGCAAAAACGATTATACAGGTTGAATATTCCATATCCAAATATTCCAAAATACGGAATATTCCGAAATACAGAATTTTTTGAGTGAGACTGAGATAGTGAAACCTTTGTTTTCTGATGGCTCAATGTACTCAAACCTTGTTTAATACACAAAATAAGTAAAAATATTGTATTAAATTACCTTTAGGCAGTGTATATAAGGTGTATATGAACCATAAATGCATTCTGTGCTTAGACTTGGGTCCTATCGTCATGATCTCTCATTATGGTATGCAATTATTCCAAAATACCTCTGGTCCCAAGCATTTTGGATATGGGATACTCAACTTGTAATATACGGTAAACTGTACAGCTTTCACTATTCCTTAATGTCAGTGTATATGATAAGTCGGACATTGCTTATTACACACTTCCATATTTCTGTAAAAGTCTGCCCCCTACTCCTGTCCCTCTAAACGCTTCTGCTGCCAGGGGTGGGATGTAAGGGATGAGATCTGCAGATGATATATCCCTGACGGCAAAGGCTGGAGCTGTGCAAGTCACTAAAATATACAGTATATATGACGGTCATGTGTTTTCACATGCCATTCAATCTTAGGTATTTCTTCCACTTATCTCTGACCGCTGGGCACTATGGGGTTGATTATAAAGCAATGAATAGAAAGAAGTTGCCTGTAGCAACCAATCAGCAATATTATCTCGAAGTTTAATGGTTGCTATGGGTAACTTCTCCACTGGTCCATTACCTATAGCATTTGTTACCTATCCTGCTCTATACAATGTGCGGCTGTTCTGCTTTGCAGGATTATCTGGTCCGGCTGTCGGGACTGAATAAGAAAGTGTATCACAGCTGTCTGAAGTCATTTGAGTGCTTGCTGGGAGTGGATTCTAAGTTGGGCCTCAGGGACCTGGCAGTACAACATGGCTGCCTGGAGGCAGTGAACACAGCGTCCAGAATCCTGAACAGGTCAGTATGCGCTGTATCACCCGGCTACGTAACTAGAACAGTACTCTTAGGATCGTATCGGTACATTAGGCCGACATTACTTCAGGCATGAGGTAAAAAGTGCCTCGCACCTCCGTGTCGTTACTGGTTCCTACAGAATGAATAGGCTGCTTTCTCGTGAATATGGGGTTATCGCACAGACTTACCCTCTACTGTGTTAGTGACCGGCCCTCTTGCAATAGATTGCCAGCTATCCCTCGTCACCTTGGGGGTCATTCCGAGTGGATCGATCGCTGCTGTTTTTCGCAGCGCAGCGATCGGGTCTGTACTGCGTATGCACCGCAATGCGCAGGCGCGTCGTACGGGTACACAGCGGAACGTTGCTGAGCGATGGATTTAACGAAGAATACATTCGCACGGGCGATCGCAAAGAGATTGACGGGAAGAGGGCGTTTGTGGGTGGCAACTGACCGTTTTCTGGGAGTGGTAGGGAAAACGCAGGCGTGTCCAAGCGTTTGCAGGGCGGGTGTCTGACGTCAATTCCGGGACCAAAAAGACTGAAGTGATCGCAGCGGCTGACTAAGTCCAGACCTACTCTGAAACTGCACAAAATGTTTCTGCACAGCTCGGCTGCACATGCGTTCGCACACTTGCAAAGCGAAAATACACTCCCCCGTGGGCGGCGACTATGCGTTTGCACTGCTGCTAAAAGTAGCAAGCGAGCGATCAACTCGGAATGAGGGCCCTGCTCCTTAGGCTTCTGTAAGCGTCAAAATACCAAGTTGATAGTTTTGGAGCCTTTGTCCTAAGAGAAATCTGTGGTCTGAAGCAGAAATGATGGTGTCCAATTCTATATCTTGATGTACTTACTTTTCATCCTTAGGTATGAGTCCAGCCTCACCCAGGCCCAGCAGGAAGACCTGGATTTATCCAAACCTTTGTTTATCGCCGCCTCCCTGTACGCAGCATGCAGGTACACAACACGGCTTCTGCCAAGTACTCATTGTACAAACTGCAAACTCTTTCTTATTCAGGGTTCATCGTACCCTACCCCTGGCAGCCCAGTCATTAGCTGAGATCTCAGTGCCAATGTTTGGACAAAAAGGGGACTTGATAATATTTGGGGATCTATAGAATACTGTATACATATCTTTTATACTTTTTGGGGGCGAGAGGGGAGTCCTACTTTTAGTTCTGGTTTGCGTGGGCTCCATATATATCACTGCTCCGGTCTCTGATCCAGATGGAGCCAACAGCAGAGCTCAACAGAGTAATGGGCTGAGCAGTGAGATGGGGTGGGCATTCTGACCCAGTGCCCAGTGAGCGAGTAATTACCTTCCCCGTGAGTACTAAGTAACATGGTCACCTTTGATGTAACCATGAATTATGTTCTAGGTGCCTGAAAGTGAAAGTGGAGAAGACAAAGTTTCTGGCGACATCTGGTGTGAAGAAAGGGATCTTTGAGCGTCTGTGCCTTCAGTTGGAGAAGATTGGCGCGCAGATCTGCCGTGAGTCCCTCCCGTGTCTCGCTTTCCATTTATCAGTCTCTTTAAGGCAGTGCCTGGTTCAGAGCAGTATGCCAACCCTGATGGTTTATGTACTACTCCAATGGCGGGTGGACTGCACATACGCAGGACCTGTTCTGCGCAAGTGCAGAAGGCGTCTTGTGTTATGTTTTGCAGTTCCCTCAAGCCGCAGCATGATTGTCACGTTTTGGAGTCATGGACCGGAGTTTTGTGGGTGTACCTTGGCCAGGGTCTGCGTCTCTCGGTGCAGATTTCCTAGCCCCAGCAGAGGGAAAACACCGACCATCCTGCGTGACCAGAGAGTGCAGATGGCCGATGCTTTTGCAAGTGGTCCTACGCTGTGTCCTTGGATGCAGCAGCAGATCACAGAAGCTTGCGAGAAGCCACCTGCAGTGTTAGCATATTTACACACAGCTGCTGCGTCTAGAGTTGCAGCGGCTGCATCTAGAGTCACGGCTGCGTGTACTGCGTCCTTCTCTGAATTAGGCCCATAGCCAGTAAGTGATCTCCTGGGGGTTGGTGGGAGTCATGTGTCCTGTTTGCTGTGATGAGCAGAGTTCCGTCTAGTCTAACAATAACTCTCTCCTGCTATCCAGAGGAAGCTGCAACCGTCACACAGCAGCCGCGGAAAAGGCAGAAGACGCTGCTGGAATGTGTAGATCAGGAGCCTGGTGAGTTTATTTTTATTTATTTACTTCTTTTTGTGAAAAGCCAAAACCTTGGAAGAGTCAGGAGAGAATGATGCCTATATTTAACCTAGTCTGTGGCATTGGCGTAACTACAAGGACTGTCCCACACTATTGCACCATTGTTGCGGCTGTTCTAATTTACACGTGGGGGAGCGGTCTGATAGAGGTGACGTTTTCCATATGTGGTAATATCCCCAAGTTACAGGCATGTAAACACCCAGATCACATATATAGTCCAAATCGTAGGGAAAGTCACCTTGCGATCCCAATGCGATGCCGATGCGCAGTCAGTATCGCATGCCTAGATAGACTGTGCAGGAAAGTCAGTTTTGACTATCTCGTAGAAAAGAGTCAAAATTGACACTTGGCTAAAATCGGACAAAGCCGGTATCGCAAGCGCAGTCATTATATGCTTGCGATACCGACCCAGTCCCTACCGCACAGTGAGAATCGGAGTTAGCCTGAATCTCACCTTGTGTACGCACCTTAAGGGAGGACTGATGAAAGGGACTGTTTGTGCTTTATTTTGCATGTATAACAAACAGAAATGTAATAACAAATAAATGACACTTAAAGGTCCGTACACATTAGACGATGTCGCTCTGTGAGCGATGTCGTCTAATGTTTCCCCTCCCGGGCCGGTCGGCGGCCGACTGTACACACTGAGCGATATGACCGCTCATATCGCTCAGTGACGTCACGCCTCCGCCAGCCCTGCATGCATGCACTGGCGACAGCGACGATCGTTGCCAACCTGCTAGGCCACTGCTGGTCGTCGCTGGCGGCATACACACTTGCCGATTAAAATGAGCGACGTCGCTCAGGGAGGGGGAAATGAGCGACGTCTCTCATTTTATCGGCAAGTGTGTATGGGCCTTTAATCACAGAAGTTCTTCCCAGCGGCGCACCCTGGCTCCCACTGCACGTATCTGAGACGGGTCAGACCGTTGCTGATTTTATATAGATGTTTCGGCACGTACGTGCACGGTGTATGTTATGTGTACAGTATTCTTGTGTGCAAAGCGGATGACACTATTTCAATCAGCAGTCCGTTTTATTATATAGATGTGTGCGTATTTGCACACACTCTGGTCATACGGTCACCCTTACCACTACTGACATAGGGTGGTTTTTGTTACCTGGTAAACTTACCCCCAATTTACAGCAGGGCGGTTATGTGACGCATGTAGTAATAACACAGAAGTAATCCCGTGTACCTTGTTTCTGACACCGGCTGTTACAGAATCCGAGGAGGATGAGGTCCCCCGTAAACAAGCGTGCTCCGAGCCGGCCACCAAGGAGAGAGACTATGAGGAGTGGAAGAGAAAAATCTTGGAGAATGCAGCCAAAACCGGCAACCCGGAATAACCTCCACGTGGCTGGATGCACTTTGCAGCGTTTTATTCCCTGCCACGGAATGGACATAACACTGCGATGATCTCTGTTACTGCATAAACTGACCATGGTTGGCACGAAGGCGTTTGGTTATGATGATGCTGTGCAGGACTTCAGTACATCTGCCATGCACCACAGTACAGCCCAAATCCTCCCTTAATTCTCGGTATGGCTGTGATTTATTTTATTTTTAGGCTATTTTACTCCCTAATGCAATTACTGGCTAGTATGTTTTGGTTCTAGGATAGATTGTGTATATACCGATGTGTCCTCTTACATCTTTGCTCCGTGCGATACAAATTGCATTACACACAACGCGTGAGTGCCGCGCGACTCTGTAGCGGTGAGTGTCTTCTTTTTTTTATTTTCTCCTTTTTTTTATTTTATTTATTTATTTATTTATTTTTCTTTTTTTCGGAACTGCATCTTAGACGCAAAGTAATGTAATAGGACGCAAAAGCAGCTTCTGATTACAATGATATGCAGCATGCCTATAACCTGTGTGAGACTGCGACTGTATTTGCGTACTAAATGCTCTGCAACGTGGCGTTTTGGATGTAGATAGAGCCTCAATTACACACACAATATAGGCACGCCGCATATACTTTTCGGCAGAAGCTGCTTGTGCGTCCTATTACATTACTTTGTGTCTAAGACTCATTTTTGCGGGGAACCCCCCCCCCCCCCCCCCTACAAAAAGATGCTCAGCGCTACAGCGTCCCTCCATGACATGGCGTGACTTCAAAGTCTGTTTAGCACGGATGTATGAGGACATATCTGTGGAATATTTACCATTCTTGCTACAGATTACCGTAGAGTTGGTGTTTCCCGATTTTAAAATGAGGAAAATACAGATGTTCTGATGCCTAAACGTGGTTACATATATAGTCTACAAGAGTTCCGTTCATGTTGGATAAAGTTTGTGGTGACATGGTGAACCAATGATTATCCACTCAGTACGGACCAATACCACCTTTTTATTGGTTGGTCAGTACCTTTAATGATGTTGGCGACTCTTAGGGCATTGATCCAATATGAGATCGGCCCCGCCAAAACCAAAAAAAAGTCCTATTGTGTTCTTATTTTATTTTCCCTCGCACAGTAGCGCGTCTTAGAGCAATCTGTGCCCCGACGGTGAAGCCATGGCGGTGTATCTTCCTCTAGTGCCGGTCTGTCCTGCGCCTGCACAGCCATGATTATTGCTGTGCATTTAATTTATAGCGAGAAGTTTACCAGTTTATTTTATTAACGTTAAATGTTTTTACTGTGTTCATTTGTTCTATTTTGTAAAATAAACCGAGGAGCTGTGTCCTTTTCTAATCCGATTCCGGCATTTATAGTTGCAAAAATCTGAATATAAAAAAGTTTGGCGTCCGGTCCCTGCGTAACATAGAAACATAGAATTTGACGGCAGATAAGAACCACTTGGCGCATCTAGTCTGCCCCTTTTTTTTTTTTTTTTTTTTCTTTTTTTTTTAATCCTTTAGGCAGTTTCAACCCTTTTTGAACCTTAATTCTTTGTAAGGCTATTCATATGCCTATCCCAAGCATGTTTAAATTGCTCTACAGTCTTAGTCTCTACCACCTCTGGTGGGAGGCTATTCCACTTATCCACTACCCTTTCTGTGAAGTAATTTTTCCTTAAATTTCCTCTGAACCGCCCCCCCTCCAGTCTCCGTGTATGTCCTCGAGTTCTAATACTTCTCTTTCTTTGAAGAATGTTTCCCTCCTGAACTTTAAGACCCTTGATATATTTGAAAGTTTCTATTATGTCCCCGCTTTCCCTTCTCTCCTCCAAACTATACATGTTAAGATCTTTCAGCCTTTCCAGGTAAGTTGTATGATGTAGACCATGCACCATTTTAGTTGCCCTTCTTTGTACACTCTCTAATGTATTTATATCCTTCTGGAGATATGGTCTCCAGAACTGGACACAGTATTCCAGATGGGGCCGCACCAATGACCTATACAGTGGCATTATCACTTCTTTTTTCCTGCTACTGATTCCTCTCCCTATGCAAACAAGCATCTGACTAGCCTTCCTCATTGCTTTGTTGCATTGCTTTCCTGCCTTCAAGTCACTTGAAATAGTGACTCCTAAATCCCTTTCCTCCTCAGTAGTTTCCATTATAGTACCCTTGATACTATATTGAGCCTTTGGGTTTTTGAGACCCAAGTGCATGATTTTGCATTTATTAGCATTAAACTGTAGTTGCCACGTTCTTGACCATTTCTCAAGCCTACCTAGGTCATCAATCATTTGTTGTACCCCTCCCGGTGTGTCTACCCTGTTGCATATCTTTGTATCATCTGCAAAAAGGCATACCTTCCCTTCAATACCATCTGCAATGTCACCAACAAAGATATTAAAGAGAACTGGACCAAGTACAGATCCCTGGGGTACTCCACTGGTAACATTTCCCTCCATAGATTGCACTCCATTAACTACAACTGTCTGTTTCCTATCCTGCAACCAGGTTCTTATCCATTTAACTGTTTTAGAATCCACCCCCACGCTTTCAAGTTTATTTAGCAGTCTGCGATGTGGGACAGTGTCAAATGCTTTACTAAAGTCTAGATATGCTACATCTACAGCTCCCCCTTGATCTATTATTTTCATCACAGAGTCAAAAAAGTCAATAAGATTTGTTTGGCATGATCTCCCACCAGTAAATCCATGCAGTTTTGGATCCTGTAAGTTGTTTGATTTAGGATATTCCACAACTTTTTCTTTTAATAGTTTTTTCCATTACTTTCCCTACTACTGATGTAAGGCTTACTGGTCTGTAGTTACTTGCTTCTTCCTTGCTTCCACTTTTGTGCAGTGGAACTACATTTGCTCTTTTCCAGTCCTCTGGAATAGCACATGTATTTAGTGACTGGTTAAATAATTCTGTTAAAGATGTAACCAGCACAGCGTAGGTGGCTGTGGAAGGGTAGACAATGCTCTCCACTTCCTGGGGGCGATAGAGAGCAAGAGATACACATGCTGCATGTTTGTTTCATTACCGGAGAGTGATAAAGTGCATGGAGATAAAGTTCCAGCCAATCAGCTCAATTGGTTTGTACTTGCTTTCTCTATCTCTCTCCAAGGATCAGTCATGTACATAAACCCCAGAGAATCCAAGCACTGGTGTGTTGTACTAAGAGAAGTCGCATATTCTATTATGCATCGGTTGGTCTGATATGAGATGAACGCCATCCTATCTAGTGCTGTCTCTAGAGATAGTAAGTGATACAACGTGTTCTATGTACAGTGCATCTGGAAAGTATTCACAGCGCTTCACCTTTTCCCCATTTTTATGTAGAGTTGAGCGAGTTCGGTTTTACTCTGTTCTCAAAATGGCATCTTATTGACTCACGGATGTCTCTTGTTTAGGATAGCCAATAAGATGCCATTTTGAAAACAGAGTAAAACCCGAACCCGCTCATCTATAATTTTATGTTACAGCCTTATTCCAGACTGGAATAAATTAAATTTTTCCCCTCAAAATTCTATACACCATACCCCATAATGACGTGAAAACATTTTTTTAGATTTTTGCAAATTTATTAAAAATAAAAAATGAATAAATCACATGTACATACGTATTCATAGCCTTTGCTCAATACTTTGTTGATGCACCTTTGGCAGCAATTACAGCCTCAAGTCTTTTTGAATATGATGCCACAAGCTTGGCACACCTATCTTTGGGGAGTGTCGCCCATTCCTCTTGGTAGCACCTCTCAAGCTCCATCAGGTTGGATGTATGGGAAGCGTCGGTGCACAGCCATTTTCAGATCTCTACAGAGATATTCAATCGGATTCAAGTCTGGGCTCTGGCTGGGCCACTCAAGACTTTCACAGAGTTGTCCTGAAGCCACTCCTTTGATATCTTGGCTGTGTGCTTAGGGTCGTTGTCCTGCTGAAAGATGAACCGTCGCCCCAGTCTGAGGTCAAAAGTGATCTGGAGCAGGTTTTCATCCAGGATGTTTCTGTACGTTGCTGCATTTATCTTTCCCTCTATCCTGACTAGTCTCCCAGTTTCTGCTGCTGAAGAACATCCTCACAGCATGATGCTGCCACCACCACGCTTCACTGTAGGGATGGTATTGGCCTGGTGATGAGTGGTGCCTGGTTTCCTCCAAACATGACGCCTGGCATTCACGCCAAAGAGTTCAATCTTTGCCTCATCAGACCAGAGAATTTTGGGCCTAATTCAGACCTGATTGTAGCCGCAAGTTTGTTAGCAGTTGGGCAAAACCATGTGCACTGCAGGTGGGGCATATGTAACATGTGCAGAGAGAGTTAGATTTGGGTGGGTTATATTGTTTCTGTGCAGGGTAAATACTGGCTGCTTTATTTTTACACTACAATTTTTAGATTTCAGTTTGAACACACCCCACCCAAATCTAAAGGCCCATACACACTTGACGATAAAAAAAGCGACGTCGTTCATTTCAGCCCTCATCAACGACGTCGCTCATTATATCGTCAAGTGTGTATGCATCCGACGACCACCGATGCGCGGCCCCGCGGGACGTTAACGACCCTCGCTTATCTGTGGAGCATGTATGCTCAATTTCCACTATGGTCGTTACCGACCAGAGACGTCGTTGAATGTGTATGGTGTGAACGACCAAGCCACTGTTCACCAGCCCTGTTCCCAGCTCATTATTTTAATAAACTGTTCAGCTTGGATGCTTCAACGATGAATGGTCTTTGGTCGTTGGTAGTGTGTATGCTCATGTAGTTTGCTCAGCTGTTCAAGGGAAGTCGTTAACGACGGTCGTTAACTACGTGTGCATCGTCAAGTGTGTATGGGCCTTAAGGGTGTGTACACATGGTGAGATCCTTGCTATGCCCGATTTTTACTTGCGATTTCCCTTGAACTCCCCAGAGTCCAGATAGCACAGATTTTGACTAACTTTTCTTGAGATATGGACTATGTGTGCTTACGATTTTGGCTTATGTGAGATTTTGGCTTATGTGAGATGTCATTGACATGTGAGATGAACTAGATAGTACACCGATCTAGCAAGGATTGACTTGCCTGCACAGTCTATCTTTTCTTGTGATGCTGACCTGGCGGGACAGCGCATCGGGATCGAATAGGGATCGCAAGGTGACTTTCACCTTGCGATCTGCACTAACTTTTCTTGAGATTTTAACTATATAGTCAAAATCTCAAGAAAATATCTCACCGTGTGTACACACCCTAACTCTCTCTGCACATGCGTTATCTGCCCCCACTCCTGCAGTGCACATGGTTTTGCCCATTTGCTAACAAATTTTCTCTTGCGTCCTAGAGGATGCTGGGGGTCCACATTAGTACCATGGGGTATAGATTGGTCCACTAGGAGCCATTGGCACTTTAAGAGTTTGAGAGTGTGGGCTGGCTCCTCCCTCTATGCCCCTCCTACCAGACCCAGTTTAGAAAATGTGCCCGGAGGAGCCGGTCACAGCTAGGGGAGCTCTGCAGAGCTTCTTTAGTAAAAGTTTATTTTAGAGTTTTTATTTTACAGGGAGGCTGCTGGCAACAGCCTCCCTGCTTCTAGGGACTAAGGGGGGAAGTAGTGTCCGCCCTGCGGGGTCTGAGCCACTATCTCCGCTGACAGGACACTGAGCTCTTAAGGGGATCGAACGTTCCGTGCCACAGGGGATCGCTCACCCCGGCAGCATGCCGCCACCCCCTTACAGAGCCAGAAGATCAGAAGAGGCGAGATATGGCGGCACAAGGGTAGGAGCGCAGCTCTGAGCAGCTGCGCTCCGGGAAGGCTCAGCGGCACACAGTGTTGGCGTTTTGAGGGGCGTCCTGAGCCAGCGACTTAACACCCTACACTGGTCACAGGCGCTAACCGGAGACTGAATTCCCAGGCTAGCGTCATAATCCTCACTACTCAGACGCTCAACAGGGGACGGAATCCCCCGCCGTGCGACAGTCCTCAGGCCAGTATAAAGAATTTGTGCGGGAAGATGCGCCATCTTCAAGGGGCGGAGCTTCTCCTCAGAGGGAACCCAGCAGCGTTCAGCGCCATTTTCCTGCCTGCAGTTCCTGTACACAGACGCTGACAGAGCTGTCCCTCCAAGCAACTCCAGCTATCCTGTGCGGTACCAGGGGGTTGTAAAAGGAGGGGGAGGCGGTGAATTAGATCTGTGCAACAATTACAGTACACAGTGGGCGCTGATAAGGGGTGTCCTTCATATATAACAGCGCTGTGAGTGGGTTGGCTCTGATCTCTGTGTCTCTCTTGCCATTCTCAGGGGGGAAACTCCGTCTAACCTACCCTGTGTGTGTGGAGTGTTTAGGGTCTCCTGACGGTGATGGGGACATGCTCAGGGGGGCCGCATCTCTTGCAAAAGGGGTGCAGTTGATGATAGAGGCTATTAGAGTTATGTTGATTATTACTGACACAACACCTGAGCAGGTTGAGGCTTACTTCACTGACAATAAGAAAGCCTCGCTAACCTTCCCTGCGTCCAAAGAATTAAATGCTATCTTTGAAAAAGCGTGGGAAAACCCGGAGAAAAAATTCCAGATCCCTAGGAGGGTTCTGGTTGCTTTTCCCTTCCCTGAGGAGGATAGACAGAAATGGGAAAACCCACCCATAGTGGACGCGTCTGTATCCAGACTCTCAAAAAAGGTGGTTTTACCTGTCCCAGGATCAACCGCCTTAAAGGAGCCGGCTGATCGCAAGATTGATACTACGCTCAAATCCATATACACGGCTTCAGGGGCGACACTCTGTCCTACTATTGCCTGTGCATGGATTTCCAAAGCTATAGTAAAGTGGTCAGGCACGTTACATGAGGATTTGGATACGTTAGATAAGAGTGACATTGAATTGTTTTTACGTAACATTCAGGATTCTGCAGGATTTATGGTGGAATCCATGAAAGACCTGGGTTCAGGGGCTGCAGGAATATCTTCCATGTCCGTCTCAGCTCGTCGAGGACTGTGGCTGCGCCAGTGGTCTGCCGACGTGGAATCCAGGAGAGGTGTGGAGACCCTACTCTACACAGGTCAGGCTCTCCTTAGTGAAGCATTAGATGCGTGGATCTCCACGGCTACAGCGGGTAAATCCCCTTTTCTTCCCTCAGCAGCTCCTGCTACGAAGAAACCTTTTTCTTCACCTGCATCTCAGTCCTTTCGGGTTTCTAAACCAAGAAAGACTAAACCAGCCAACACCTTCTTTAGAGGAGGAGGTCGACCAAAATCCAAGAAACCTGCTGCAGCAGGTTCCCAAGAACAGAAGCCTGCTTCAGGTGCGCCAAAGTCCTCCGCATGACGTTGGACAGCGCAGCCTGAAGGTAGGGCCGGTGGGGGCGAGACTCAGACATTTCAGTCACGTCTGGGTGTCATCCGGCCTGGACCCCTGGGTACTAGATAGTGTGTCCCAAGGGTACCGGCTGCAATTTCAAGATCTCCCTCCTCATCGGTTCTTCACATCGGGCTTGCCAGCTTTGCCGGCAGACAGGGCAACCCTACAGGGAGCCATCCAGAAGTTGGTGGAGGCACAGATCATTGTACCAGTCCCTCCTCAAATGCAGAGCACAGGTTACTATTCGAACCTTTTCGTGGTACCGAAACCGGGTGGTTCGGTCAAGCCCATTCTGAACTTAAAATCACTAAACCCCTTTCTGAGGGAGTTCAAGTTCAAAATGGAGTCTCTAAGGGCAGTGATATCAGGTCTGGAAGAGGGGGAATTCCTGGTATCCCTGGATATCAAGGATACATACCTCCACATTCCGATTTGGCTGCCGCATCAAGCTTATCTCCGATTCGCTCTGTTGTACTGTCATTTTCAGTTCCAGGCCCTACCATTCGGCCTCTCCACATCACCAAGGGTTTTCACCAAGGTGATGGCGGAAATGATGGTTCTCCGCAGGAAGGGGGTGAACATAATTCCGTATCTGGACGTTCTGCTGATAAAGGCATCGTCCAAGGAGAAGCTGTTTCAGTCAATAGCTCTCACGACCCAGCTTCTCGAGGAACATGGTTGGATCCTGAATATTCCAAAATCACATTTGGAACCAGCCAGGAGGTTGTCCTTTCTGGGAATGATCCTCAACACGGAGGTGCAGAGGGTGTTTCTTCCAGAGGAAAAAGCGTTGGTGATACAAACAATGGTCCGGGATGTCCTGAAGCCAGCCCGGGTGTGGGTTCATCAGTGCATTCGCCTTCTGGGGAAGATGGTGGCCTCTTACAAGGCTCTGCAGTATGGGAGGTTTCACGCTCTGTCCTTCCAACTGGATCTCCTGGACAAGTGGTCGGGATCCCATCTACACATGCACCAGAGAATATGTCTGTCGCCAAAGGCCAGGATTTCCTCCTGGTTGCTGCAATTACCTCACCTTCTGCAGGGCCGCAGGTTCGGGATTCAGGACTGGATCCTTCTAACCACGGATGCAAGTCTCCGGGGCTGGGGCGCAGTCACTCAAGGGGAAACCTTCCAAGGAAGGTGGTCAAGTCTGGATTCCGGCCTGCCGATAAACATTCTGGAACTAAGAGCTGTATACAACTGTCTTCTCCAAGCGGCCCATCTTCTGAGAAATCGGGTCGTTCAAGTATAGTCGGACAACGTAACGACAGTGGCTTACATAAACCGTCAAGGCGGAACGAAGAGCAGAGCTGCAATGTCAGAGGTAACAAGAATCATCCTCTGGGCAGAAAAACGCGTTGGCGCTGTCAGCAAATCTTCATTGCGGGAATAGACAACTGGGAAGCGGACTTCCTCAGCAGACACGATCTCCATCCAGGGGAGTGGGGTCTCCATCCGGAGGTGTTCAAGGAGGTAACAGATCTTTGGGGCGTACCCCAAATCGACATGATGGCCTCTCGTCTCAACAAGAAGCTTCGGCGGTATTGTTCCAGGTCGAGGGACCCGCAAGCAGTGGCGGTGGAAGCCCTAGTGACTCAGTGGGTGTTCCAGACGGTGAACGTGTTTCCTCCACTTCCACTCATTCCAAGGGTTCTCAAACACATAAGAGGAACTGGAGTTTAGGCAATCCTCATTGCTCCGGACTGGCCAAGAAGGGCTTGGTACGCGGATCTTCTGGATCTACTGCTAGAAGAGCCGAGGCCTCTTTCCCTTCGGGAGGACCTGCTGCAGTAGGGGCTGTTCGCCTATCAAGACTTACCACGGCTACGTTTGACGGCATGGAGGTTGAACGCCAGATACTAGCTCGGAAGGGCATTCCGAACAAGGTTATTCCTACCCTGATACAGGCTAGGAAAGGAGTAACGTCTAAACATTACCATCGTATTTGTAAAAAATGTGTGTCTTGGTGTGAGTCCAAGAGGTTTTTTACGGTGGAGTTTCAGCTGGGACAGTATCTCCTCTTCCTGCAAGCAGGTGTGGATATGGGCCTGAGGTTAGGATCCATAAAGGTCCAGATTTCGGCTCTATCCATTTTCTTCCAGAAACAGTTGGCTGCCCTCCCTGAGGTTCAGACTTTTTTGAAGGGAGTTCTGCACATCCAACCTCCCTTTGTACCGCCTACGGCGCCCTGGGATCTTAACGTGGTGTTGCAGTTCCTCCAGTCGGACTGGTTTGAGCCTCTACAGGAGGTTGAGGTCAAGTTTCTCACGTGGAAGGCTGTCCCTTTGTTGGCCTTAGCTTCTTCTAGATGTGTGTCGGAGTTGGGGGCTTTGTCATGTAAAAGCCCATACTTGATCTTCCATGAAGATAGAGCTGAGCTTCGGACACGTCAGCAGTTTCTTCCAAAGGTTGTGTCGGCATTTCATATCAACCAACCTATTGTGGTGCCAGTTGCGACTGACTCCTCAATTTCATCAAAGTCCTTAGATGTTGTAAGGGCTCTGAAGATATATGTGAAGAGGACTGCTCGTGACAGAAAATCGGACTCTCTGTTTGTCCTGTATGATCCCAAGAAAATGGGGTGTCCTGCTTCTAAGCAGACGATCTCTCGCTGGATCAGGATCACTATCCAGCATGCGTATTCTACGGCAGGCTTGCCGTGTCCTACGTCTGTTAAGGCCAACTCTACTCGTGAGGTGGGTTCTTCCTAGGCGGCTGCCCGGGGTGTCTCGGCATTACAACTCTGCCGAGCAGCTACTTGGTCGGGGTCGAAACACGTTTGCAAAGTTCTACAAGTTCGATACTTTGGACTCTGATGACCTTAAGTTTGGTCAATTGGTTCTGCAGGAGCCTCCGCGCTCTCCCTCCCGTTCTGGGAGCTTTGGTACATCCCCATGGTACTAATGTGGACCCCAGCATCCTCTAGGACAGGGGTGGCCAACCAGTCAGAGACAAAGAGCCCCAAAAAATGTGTTAGGTACGTCATAGAGCCGACATCGAGCCGAAGGCGCACATGCAAAAATGGGGTGTGGCCTTGTGCCTTCTAGGCCACGCCCCTGGTATAAAATACATTGAAAAAGCCAGATTCACATAATACACTTCAGCTCCCTCCTGTGTCACTTCAGCCAGCACCCTCCTGTGTCACTCCAGCCAGCTCCCTCCTGTGTCACTCCAGCCAGCACCCTCCTGTGTCACTCCAGCCAGCACCCTCCTGTGTCACTCCAGCCAGCACCCTCCTGTGTCACTCCAGCCAGCACCCTCCTGTGTCACTCCAGCCAGCACCCTCCTGTGTCACTCCAGCCAGCACCCTCCTGTGTCACTCCAGCCAGCTCCCTCCTGTGTCACTCCAGCCAGCACCCTCCTGTGTCACTCCAGCCAGCACCCTCCTGTGTCACTCCAGCCAGCTCCCTCCTGTGTCACTCCAGCCAGCTCCCTCCTGTGTCACTCCAGCCAGCTCCCTCCTGTGTCACTCCAGCCAGCTCCCTCCTGTGTCACTCCAGCCAGCACCCTCCTGTGTCACTCCAGCCAGCTCCCTCCTGTGTCACTCCAGCCAGCACCCTCCTGTGTCACTCCAGCCAGCACCCTCCTGTGTCACTCCAGCCAGCACCCTCCTGTGTCACTCCAGCCAGCTCCCTCCTGTGTCACTCCAGCCAGCTCCCTCCTGTGTCACTCCAGCCAGCACCCTCCTGTGTCACTCCAGCCAGCACCCTCCTGTGTCACTCCAGCCAGCACCCTCCTGTGTCACTCCAGCCAGCACCCTCCTGTGTCACTCCAGCCAGCACCCTCCTGTGTCACTCCAGCCAGCACCCTCCTGTGTCACTCCAGCCAGCACCCTCCTGTGTCACTCCAGCCAGCTCCCTCCTGTGTCACTCCAGCCAGCTCCCTCCTGTGTCACTCCAGCCAGCTCCCTCCTGTGTCACTCCAGCCAGCACCCTCCTGTGTCACTCCAGCCAGCACCCTCCTGTGTCACTCCAGCCAGCACCCTCCTGTGTCACTCCAGCCAGCACCCTCCTGTGTCACTCCAGCCAGCACCCTCCTGTGTCACTCCAGCTTCCCCCAATTCATGCCACTGCAGCAGCCCCTTATGTGTACTCTGTTTGCTGGTGGGTGTCTCATCTCTAGTATCTGACTCCCTCAGTTATAAGTCCCCGTAATGACCTTTGGCAGAGACTTTGCCTCAGACTCTGAGGTAGAAGAAAAAACATTTATTTCACTCCGCTGACTTGTAAATAATAGTGTAAATTATAAATAATCACTGCCAGCACTGCTTAGGGATAAATTTACTAAGGTGAGAGTTTTTACAACTGATGATGTTGCTTATAGCAACCAGTCTGATTCTACTTAACACTTATCTAGCTGCTTCAACATCACCAGTTCCATCACCGTCATAAATTTAGTGTCTCTCCTGCTAAGTGATTTTTTAATTTTTAACTGTACCTTGTTCCAGCGATAATCGGGAGACGTGCTCACCCACCCCTCGCCAGCTGTTGCTAGGTGGCAAGCCTCCCGACGAACAAATGCTGATGTCCATTTAATCTGAGTGTGTGTTAGACGTCCCGGATGAGTGCAATATATAGTCCTTCCAGTTATTAATATGATAAAATGCAAATTATTCTGTTGTATCTATTTATTTCATTTACAAATCACATATTGTAATCACCAAATCATATTCACAGTCACACAACTCACAATGTCCAATATAACCTATAAAGTCAAAGTTACTCCAATAAACGATCGATAGAGGCTGGATAAGACCCTAGTGACAGCCCACCTGTGAGAGTTACCGCAGAGATGCAGCAATTTGCACCATTTATTTAAATTTACCTTCAGTTATGTGAATGCTTCAGAGAGCCGGAACTTCATTCCGTAGCGCATGTCATACAACCAGAACTGCCGACACGTGGAGCAGAAATAAAGGAGTGCTCCACTCAAACATTAAAATTAAAATATTTGACTTACATAAAATACTTCTGATGGGAACCACAACTTACTGGAATCAATCTGCCCGAAATCAGCGCTTAAAGACTGACACGTAAATATCTGACACTCTTTAGCGATATCTGTAACCATGGAAACAGTTACTGATATCTATCCATGCTTACAGCTATCGGTAAGGAGTGTCCGATTTTCACAATGTAACAAATGGCAGCAAAATTCAGAGTTTTCCATGGCTGATTTCAGGCAGTATTCAAATATCAGGTGTTATATCGGTAAGTTGCGTTACCCAACATAAGGATTTCCCTTAACCAAAACATAAAACAATTTTTATGTAAATACCCTTTAAACACACATGCATGTCGCACACTGGTGTACTTCTTAAGTATTTATTCAGAGGTTCCCTGGTTGACATACTGTACTATAGTGCTAGACCTGTTGCGCATTCTAGAGCTTCTCAACCATCTCCACCCACCAGGCCCTTGTTTAATTAATCTAATTGGTTGGGCCAGTAAATTGCCCACATATTCTCCTATACCGAAATGAAAAAAAAAAAGACAGAAATCTGTTTGGGTACTTAAGACTGTTGAGAAACTTCCAAAATGTATTTGTAAAATTCTTGAAGATGGCTACAATGCCCCAGTCAGACTGTAAGACCATGTCCATCTATCTTAGGGAGAATGAAAAGCAGAATATTGTTTTCTAAACTGTAACATGAGAATGCATTTAAGTGTAAATGTACCAGTGCCATATTTTCCTGGATTTGGAAAGTCACTATGATTGGAGAAGAGTTGGGGCTGAGGGAAAATAGGAAAATCTAGAAGACCAAGGCATGACCTCCTGAAAATATCTATGTACAAACATATACTATAACGGAACACTTAGATTGTGTCCCCGTGGCTGTATCGGTACTTTGAGTGTCCACGTGTCTATGGTGTAAGTCTTACAGTCCTCTGTGTCATTCAGTGGCCAGGTGACTGTACTTTCAGTCCATGTACTATATACAGATGGTCTTCTCCAGCTCTATGAGGGTTTGAGGGACAGCATTTGGAACTTCCTCAGGCGATTGGCAGCAGTCACAATATAGAAATATTTCTGTGGAGGAAGATTATGGAAAGTAAAGTCATTGGATATATTGTTCATGTTTGGCACAGAATATCACTGCGACGCGGTGATCAACATCTGTCTGCGTCAGAAAAAGCATGTCATGATACTTATGAGACTGCCATATATGCACTGTTCTTGCATAAAAACCAATATACATTTATAAAGGCATTGTGGAATATAATGAAAGTGGGAAGTGGCAGGCGTTAAGCAGATGTGGACTTCCTCACACATAACTGAGGCAGCCATTTTGCTAACATGAGGTGAGAGAGTAGCTGACTCATTCACTAGCAACCCTCATTCATCTAGGCCCACAAAATGGCAGCCTCCATGAAGAACTTACCTAAGTTATGTCACAAATTCCTAATGAATTGCTAGGCTCTATTTGTAGGACCAGTGGTTCAGCTGCCAACATGGCTTTCAGAGGGGAAGTTACATTATCATGGGGAGATGTGTCAAACCTTCCAGAGAGATAAAGTAATTGCCCATAGCAACGTGTCCGGTACTGTCATTTTATAGACTGGGCTAGATAATTGATAGCTAGATGCTTGGTTTGAAGGTTTGATGCATCTCCCCTCATGTCTGTGAAGTACGATGCCTTGGGCGAGCAGTAGGTATCTGGGCTCTGATGTGAGAATGAGAAACGTACCTTCCATTTCTTCTGTGCCATGTATTTTTGAAGTAGAATCTGGGACTTGAGGCGAACTTTGTGTTTTTTGGCTTTCAAAGGCATGTTGACCAGCCATTCGTGTTTCAGACACTGTCCAGCGCTTAGCCTGCCACTGCAAGAAGCAAACATCAGACTTCATCATTCTGTCTCCAGGATGGAGTAAAACGCTTGCAATTGTCTATATACACCTATGTTTTGTGGTTTAATAGCTGCTGATATGCCTTAGTATCAGCTTTCCCTACATTAGATAAAGGACGAAAGTTGCCGTGACAGGTGGTCTTAGATTATGATGAAGGATGCTTGGTGGGGCTTCAGAATGAACCCCTGCTGTAAGGTTCTTTTGTGTCTCTTATACCCCTTTTACACTCACAGAAAAATCCCGGGATATTACACATGAACGCGCATCATCCCAGGATTTTTCTCAGTGTGAAAGGGTACAGGGACAATTTCCCAGATCGAGCATCCTGGGATTTCAACCCAGGTCTCGACCTGGGTTGAATCCGGGACCGTCCCGGGAAGCTGTGCAGTGTGAAAGGGCCCGTCCCGGGATTCACTACCCGGGACTGTTAAAAGGCCTCCAATTGGAGCTGTCTTGGGCTCAGAAAAGATGTCATCTTTCAGAGCCCATTCACCTTGCCGGAGACCTCATCTTTATAATGGCGTTTCATATTATTAAAGTGAGTAACAAATACAGGGTGGATGACGGCTCTTCACACATTAGTGTGACCCTCGTACTCCTTCCCCAAGTTTGCTTAACAGACTGAGCTGCCCGGGAATGAAGCACTGATGCTTAAAACCATCGATGGTAGATGATCACATATATATTTTTATTTTTAATATATGTATTTTTTTTTTATTACCATCGATGGTTAGTGATTACATGGCTATCGATGGTAGCCATCGATGAGGGTGCTCCAATGTGTCCATCTCTCCTTTTCACGCCCCACTGCCTTTGGCTCCGCCCCCAGCACCTGACTTACATAGGGATATTCCGGGATCAGTGTAAATGGGGCTGTCCCGGGTCGATCCCAGGTCTTAGTGCAGTGTGAAAGGGGTCAGTCCCGGGACGCATCCCGGGAGTGACCCAGCTGTGTGAGTGTAAAAATAAGAATTTACTTACCGATAATTCTATTTCTCGGAGTCCGTAGTGGATGCTGGGGTTCCTGAAAGGACCATGGGGAATAGCGGCTCCGCAGGAGACAGGGCACAAAAAAGTAAAGCTTTTACCAGATCAGGTGGTGTGCACTGGCTCCTCCCCCTATGACCCTCCTCCAGACTCCAGTTAGGTACTGTGCCCGGACGAGCGTACACAATAAGGGAGGCAATTTGAATCCCGGGTAAGACTCATACCAGCCACACCAATCACACCGTACAACTTGTGATCTAAACCCAGTTAACAGTATGATAACAGAAAGAGCCTCTTAAAGATGGCTCCTTAACAATATAACCCGAATTTGTTAACAATAACTATGTACAGTATTGCAGATAATCCGCACTTGGGATGGGCGCCCAGCATCCACTACGGACTCCGAGAAATAGAATTATCGGTAAGTAAATTCTTATTTTCTCTATCGTCCTAAGTGGATGCTGGGGTTCCTGAAAGGACCATGGGGATTATACCAAAGCTCCCAAACGGGCGGGAGAGTGCGGATGACTCTGCAGCACCGAATGAGAGAATTCCAAGTCCTCTTTTGCCAGGGTATCAAATTTGTAGAATTTTACAAACGTGTTTTCCCCCGACCACGTAGCTGCTCGACAGAATTGTAATGCCGAGACCCCTCGGGCAGCCGCCCAAGATGAGCCCACCTTCCTTGTGGAATGGGCCTTAACAGATTTAGGCTGTGGCAGGCCTGCCACAGAATGAGCAAGTTGAATTGTGTTACAAATCCAACGAGCAATCGTCTGCTTAGAAGCAGGGGCACCCAACTTGTTGGGTGCATATAGTATCAACAGCGAGTCAGATTTTCTGACTTCAGCCGTCCTTGAAATGTATATTTTTAAGGCTCTGACAACGTCCAACAACTTGGAGTCCTCCAAGTCGCCAGTGGCCGCAGGCACCACAATAGGTTGGTTCAGGTGAAACGCTGATACCACCTTAGGGAGAAAATGCGGACGAGTCCTCAGTTCTGCCCTATCCGAATGGAAGATTAGATAAGGGCTTTTATAAGATAAAGCCGCCAATTCAGATACTCTCCTGGCGGAAGCCAGGGCCAGTAACATAGTCACTTTCCATGTGAGATATTTAAAATCCACCTTTTTCAATGGTTCAAACCAATGGGATTTGAGGAAATCTAAAACTACATTTAGATCCCACGGTGCCACCGGAGGCACCACAGGAGGCTGTATATGCAGTACTCCTTTAACAAAAGTCTGTACCTCAGGAACTGAGGCCAATTCTTTTTGGAAGAATATTGACAGGGCCGAAATTTGAACCTTAATAGATCTCAATTTGAGACCCATAGACAATCCTGATTGTAGGAAATGTAGGAAACGACCCAGTTGAAATTCCTCCGTCGGAACACTCCGATCCTCGCACCACGCGACATATTTTCGCCAAATGCGGTGATAATGTTTCGCGGTGACTTCCTTCCTTGCCTTAATCAAGGTAGGAATGACTTCTTCTGGAATGCCTTTCCCTTTTAGGATCTGGCGTTCATCAAACGCAGCCGCGGTAAGTCTTGAAAGAGACAGGGACCCTGTTGTAGCAGGTCCCTTCTCAGAAGTAGAGGGCACGGGTCGTCCGTGACCAACTCTTGAAGTTCCGGGTACCAAGTCCTTCTTGGCCAATCCGGAGCCACTAGTATTGTTCTTACTCCTCCTCACCGTATAATCTTCAATACCTTTGGTATGAGAGGCAGAGGAGGAAACACATATACTGATTTGTACACCCAAGGTGTTACCAGTGCGTCCACAGCTATTGCCTGTGGATCTCTTGACCTGGCGCAATACTTGTCCAGTTTCTTGTTGAGGCGAGACGCCATCATGTCTACCATTGGTCTTTCCCAACAGTTTATTAGCATGTGGAAGACTTCTGGATGAAGACCCCCCTCTCCCGGGTGAATATCGTGTCTGCTGAGGAAGTCTGCTTCCCAGTTGTCCACGCCCGGGAAGAACACTGCTGACAGTGCTATTACGTGATTCTCCGCCCAGCGAAGAATCTTGGCAGCTTCTGCCATTGCACTCCTGCTTCTTGTGCCGCCCTGTCTGTTTACATGGGCGACCGCCGTGATGTTGTCCGACTGAATCAACACCGGTTTTCCTTGCAGGAGTGGTTCCGCCTGGCTTAGAGCATTTTGGATTGCTCTTAGTACCAGAATGTTTATGTGAAGAGACTTTTCCAGGTTCGTCCATACCCCCTGGAAGTTTCTTCCTTGTGTGACTGCTCCCCAACCTCTCAGGCTGGCGTCCGTGGTCACCAGGATCAAATCCTGTATGCCGAATCTGCGGCCCTCCAATAGATGAGCCTTTTGCAACCACCACAGAAGATATACCCTTGTCCTTGGCGACAGGGTTATTCGCAGGTGCATCTGAGGATGCGACCCTGACCATTTGTCCAACAGATCCCTTTGGAAAATTCTTGCATGGAATCTGCCGAATGGAATTGCTTCGTAAAAAGCCACCATTTTTCCCAGGACTCTTGTGCATTGATGTACAGACACCTTTCCTGGTTTTAGGAGGTTCCTGACAGGTCGGATAACTCCTTGGCTTTTTCCTCGGGAAGAAAAACCTTTTTCTGAACCGTGTCCAGAATCATCCCTAGGAACAGCAGACGTATCGTCGGAAAACAGCTGCGATTCTTGGAATATTTAGAATCCAGTCGTGCCGTCGAAGAACTACTTTAGATAGTGCTCTTCCGACCTCCAACTGTTCTCTGGAACTTGCCCTTTTTAGGTCGTGCAAGTAAGGGATAATTTAGATGCCTTTTTTCTTTGAAGAAACATCTTTTCGGCCATTACCTTGGTAAAAAGGCCCGGGGTGCCGTGGATAATTCAAACGGCATCGTCTGAAACTGATATTGACAGTTCTGTACCACGAACCAGAGGTACCCTTGATGAGAAGGACAAAATTTGGACATGGAGGTAATCCTTGATGTCCAGGGACACCATATAGTCCCCTTTTTTCCGGTTCGCTATCACTGCTCTGAGTGACTTTATCTCGATTTGAACCTTTTATGTAAGTGTTCAAAACATTTTAGATTTAGACTATGTGTCACCAAGCCGTCTGGCTTCAGTACCACAATATAGTGTGGAAAAATAATACCCTTTTCCTTGTCGTAGGAGGGGTACTTTGATTATCACCTGCTGGATATACAGCTTGTGAATTGTTTCCAATGCTGCCTCCCTGTCGGAGGGAGCCGTTGGTAAAGCAGACTTCAGGAACCTGCGAGGAGAAGATGTCTCGACTCTCCAATCTTTACCCCTGGGATAATACTCGTACGATCTAGGGGTCAACTTGCGAGTGATCCCACTGCGCCCTGAGACTCTTGAGACTACCCCCCCACCTTGAGTCCGCTTGCACGGCCCCAGCGTCATGCTGAGGACTTGGCAGACGCGGTGGAGGGCTTCTTTTCCTGGGAAAGGGCTGCCTGCTGCAGTCTACTTCCCTTACCTCTATGTCTGGGCAGATATGACTGGCCTTTTGCCTGCATGCCCTCATGGGAAAGGAAAGATTGAGGCTGAAAAGACGGTGTCTTTTTTAGCTGAGATGTAACTTGGGGTAAAAAAGGTTGGATTTCCCAGCTGTTGCTGTGGTCCCCAGGTCCGATGGACCGACCCCCAAATAACTCCTTCCCTTTATACAGCAATACTTCCATCTGCCGTATGGGATCTGTATCACCTGACCACTGTCGTGTCCCTGACATCTTCTGGGAGATATGGACAACGCACTTATCTTGATGCCAGAGAGCAAATATCCCTCTGTGCATCTCACATACATATATATAGAATGCATCCTATTAAATGCTCTACATGAATAAAATATTTTCAGTCAGGGAATCCGACCAAGCCAACCCAGCACTGCATCTCCAGGCTGATGGCGATCGCTGGTCGCAGTATAACCACCGTATGTGTGTATATACTTTTTAGGATATTTTTCCAGCTTCCTATCAGCTGGCTCCTTGAGGGCGGCCGTATCTGGAGACGGTAACGCCACTTGATAAGCGTGTGAGCGCCTTATCACCCTAAGGGGTGTTTCCCAACGTACCCTAATTTCTGGCGGGAAAGGGTATAACGCCAATATTTGCTATCGGGGTAACCCTACGCATCATCACACACTTCATTTTATTTTATCTGATTCAGGAAAAACTACAGGTAGTTTTTTCCACTCCCACATAATACCCTTTCTTGTGGTACTTGTAGTATCAGAAACACGTAACACCTCCTTCATTGCCCTTAACGTGTGGCCCTAATGAGAAATACGTTTGTTTATTCACCGTCGACACTGTATTCAGTGTCCGTGTCTGTGTCTGTGTCGACCGACTGAGGTAAATGGGCGTTTTTTAAAAACCCCTGACGGTGTTTCTGAGACGCCTGGACCGGTCCTAATAGATTGTCGGCCGTCTCATGTCGTCAACCGACCTTGCAGCGTGTTGACATTCTCACGTAATTCTCTAAATAAGCCATCCATTCCGGTGTCGACTCCCTAGAGAGTGACATCACCATTACAGGCAATTTCTCCGCCTCCTCACCAACATCGTCCTCATACATGTCGACACACACGTACCGACACACAGCACACACACCGGGAATGCTCTGACAGAGGACAGGACCCACTAGCCCTTTGGGGAGACAGAGGGAGAGTCTGCCAGCACACACCAAAAACGCTATAATTATATAGGGACAACCTTATATAAGTGTTTCTCCCTTATAGCATCTTTTATATATATACAATATCGCCAAAATCAGTGCCCCCCCTCTCTGTTTTAACCCTGTTTCTGTAGTGCAGTGCAGGGGAGAGCCTGGGAGCCTTCTCTCCAGCTTTTCTGTGAGAGAAAATGGCGCTGTGTGCTGAGGAGATAGGCCCCGCCCCTTTTACGGCGGGCTCGTCTCCCGCTATTTTTGAAGTTAGGCAGGGGTTAAATATCTCCATATAGCCTCTGTGGGCTATATGTGAGGTATTTTTTGCCTCTAATAAGGTTTTTATTTGCCTCTCAGAGCGCCCCCCCCCAGCGCTCTGCACCCTCAGTGACTGTTGTGTGAAGTGTGCTGAGAGGAAAATGGCGCACAGCTGCAGTGCTGTGCGCTACCTTTATGAAGACTCAGGAGTCTTCAGCCGCCGATTTTGGACCTCTTCTCTCTTCAGCGTCTGCAAGGGGGCCGGCGGCGCGGCTCCGGTGACCATCCAGGCTGTACCTGTGATCGTCCCTCTGGAGCTAGTGTCCAGTAGCCAAGCAGCAAATCCACTCTGCACGCAGGTGAGTTCACTACTTCTCCCCTAAGTCCCTCGTTGCAGTGATCCTGTTGCCAGCAGGACTCACTGTAAAGTAAAAAACCTAAGCTAAACTTTCTCTAAGCAGCTCTTTAGGAGAGCCACCTAGATTGCACCCTTCTCGTTCGGGCACAAAATCTAACTGGAGTCTGGAGGAGGGTCATAGGGGGAGGAGCCAGTGCACACCACCTGATCTGGTAAAAGCTTTACTTTTTTGTGCCCTGTCTCCTGCGGAGCCGCTATTCCCCATGGTCCTTTCAGGAACCCCAGCATCCACTTAGGACGATAGAGAAAGGGGTATTACTTAACTTATCTTCTTTCAATACTCCCTTTGATGGCACCAAATCCCTCGGTTTTCTGCCACCTGATACTTATTTCAGTGCTGTATACTGACGCAGCCATGTTTATATACCCTGTACTTGTCCTATATTGAACTGTAAGTACCATCTATAAATACATACTGTTAGATTATTTTAGGTAAATAGAGCTTTTTATGGGGTAAAGATCCAAAATGGACACCATAAAGTAGGGAAGTCATAACTTATTATTTATTCCCAGTTATTTATATAGCGCGCACATATTCCGCAGACAGTCCCTGCCCCAGTGGAGCTTACACTCTATATTCCCTATCACATGTACACGCACACACATTCATGCTAGGGTTAATTTTGTTGGGATCCAATTAACCTACCAGTATAATTTTGGATTGTGGGAGGAAACCGGAGTACCCAGAGGAAACCCACGCAAGTATGGGGAGAATATACAAACTCCACACATGTAGAGCCATAGTGGGAATTGAACCCATGACCTCAGTGCTGTGAGGCGGTAATGCTAACCATTACACCATCCGTACTGCCCAACTTTGTGCATTTGCCATTATTTCTCTATTGTACCCAAGAAAATGACAGACAGGATCTGATTGATTGGTTGCTATAGGCAACACCTCCGCTTTTCATGATTAGATGCTTTAGGAAATCTACTCCCAGATATTTGTTATGGGAAGTTTTGTTGAAGGTCTGATATGTTCAGACATTGCCCTTGTCTAGAAAAATCTATTAAAGGCCTAGGGTTCACCTGGATCCAATGGGAGAATCCATAGGGGGACACTCCTGCTCAGCCACAGACTAGGGCAAGACGGGCCCACTGGTAAAATGCAGTGTTAGGGGCCCATGCTTAAGGGGGTGTGGCCAGCCACACAGACACTTGGCTAACCATGAGGTGACTCTTTGTGTAGTTTCTATAGAAGATAACCAAGCACCCATGTTTATCAGCCGTTCTGCTCCTCCAGGTAACAGACCCACTGATAGAGTAACAATAGAGGAGGGGTGAGGCCCCACAGGCTTTGGGGCCCATCAGGTATTCCCCCAGTGGGCCAGTCCAATCCTGCTACATGTTCATACAGAATGAATAACACGTCCCATATTTGCTTAATCTCATTTCATATTTTGCTGTTACAAACTTCTCGGTGACATTACTCCTCCCTCTTCCAGTCATGATGTTACTTGTTTTTAACTCATTAAGTGCGGGATGTACTAATAGACACCGCCACCCACCGCCACGTATGTACTTACATATGCGATTAGCATTGCGGAGGACAGCTCTTCCGATAAGAGCTGTCTTCCCCCAGCCGCTGCCTGACTTCCAGGTTTCTGCCCCAGGTATCAGTCTGCGCATGCACAAAGTGACGGGTGCGGTGCATGCTGGGAGGGATCCGATCGGACCCCTCACACCAGCGCTGCGGAGAAAAGCCCATAGGCTTCTATGGGGTATTACCAGCAAAAGCTGGCGATCCCCTCCGCGGCGTTGACCCGGCGGCTGGGGCTTAGTACATTCCGAAAATGCGGCAAACGGGAGTTTATGGCATTTTCCGTTTAGTACATCCCGCCCTAATGCTACTTAGTTTGATATGGCAGACATTTGTAACGGTGCACTCAAAAATATTAATGAGAATAATGAAAAAGACCATGTAGCCGATTAAACGCAAGTCAGCCGTAATTACACATGCTTCGCATGCACGGAACTGAATGCACAAATAGGTCTATATAGAGAGCTGTACGCTCCTATATAATCGCGCTGCTCCAATCCATATGCTTGGTTTCATCACTGTCAGCGGGCGGTTGTACCAGCGCTGTCACTGGAATCAGCCGGGTCTCTGTGTACGCATACCTCAAAAGAATTGCGAGAAGTGTAGACACGCCTCAATTAAGCGTAACCTATCCTGTGGAGGCGTGCGCTCGCCACTGGACTATGCGCGGCGTGAAAACACGCAAGCTCTACCCTCAAGACTGACCTGCATTCAGCTCTGCGTCGGCCCCAATCTGTTTAATATCTGTTTAAAATGCTACCCACAAAAAAAAAAAAATCACACCAGTGTTTCGGACTATAGGTTGACAGTCAATTAGTCGACTCCATGTGGTCGACATGTATAAGATTGACATGGTCTAAAGGTCAACAGGTGAAAGTTCAACAGTGCTTAAGGTTGACAGGTACAAAGGTCAACTTGACAAAGGTTGACTTACATATGGTTGACACATGTTTTGGGGGGTTTTCATGTTTTTCCAACTTTCACTTAACTTACTATCCATGTCACAAACGATTACCTTTAGTAACCTTGGGGCGAGTGAAGCGTTTTCCGCTAATAGTGGTCACAGGTGATGAAACCGCAAAAAAAAAAAAAAAGACGTGTCAACAATTTTTGCGTTGACAATTTTCATGTCGACCATTTAGCCACATCTACCTTTTTGAACTTGTTGACCTTTTGCACTGTCTACCTTTTTGATGTTGACTTTTCCACCCTGTCGACCATACGGTATCAACCTATTGATCCACACCCATTACACTGATACACCAACGAATAAACCCAAAAATATTGTCAACATTAACCAGTACACATAAAATGTGCCCGAGCAGAAAGCTAGCTCAGGCATTAAGGGGTGTCCGGAACTGAACCTTTATTACAAATCAACATTTTGTGTTGTTGTTTTTTTTTTTTCTAAACATGAAAAATAAAATAAAAAAACTCCAGACAAGGAAGGCTCTATTATACTTGGGTACAAAGCTGAACCCTCCCCTCTCTGCACCCTCATTGTCCGGGAGGTCACAGTCCAGCTGCACGTTGTAATTGCATCGCTGTCTCCTCCGGTTTGAGCTACTTCTGGATATACTGTAGCCTAATTTGCTGTGAAGAACATCAGTGCTTTATGTGCAGGGGTCCACCTTTGTCCTTTCCTCCTCCACCTCCTCTTGATTCCAAACCTCAGGTGAGAAAACAATAACTGTTCTGGTGTTGTAGGATAATCAGCTATTAGCAGACACATCAGGCAATTCACCTCCACCTAATGACCGTGCTGAGGAGCAATAATAAGGATCTTCAGCGGTAAAATGAGCTTGTTCTACTGATTAGGTTGTGCTGTTCCGCTAATTACATCAGCCGTCCTCTTCTATTACAGCTCCGAGCTCGTTGTTTGTTTCTAACTTAATTTTCCAAGAACAAGGCCTGCTCAGCTGTCATCTTCTCTGAAATCGGGAGATTTAATTCCCACCAGGCGACGCTCATCTCAATCTTTACCATATAGCATGAAACTCAATCTCTGGGATTTTATTTTTCTGTACCTCTCCTGATTGTGCGGTGTATTATTGTAAAGTTATGTAACCGCTCTTCAATCCGTTCAAGACACAGCAACCGTGTAAACCAAGCTCGAGACGAGAACATTTTATTAACTTTTAAATGGAGTGAAATCCTATTGGAAGTCCCTTGGAATCCTGTGCGCTTATATATATATATTTCGCGAGAACAGAATAATTCAGCGAGAGGCTTAGAGGTTACCTCGTGTTTATAATGGGTGTGGGAGTCTGGCTGTGCCTTATCAATAGAGGAGCTTGTACAGTAAAATGTAGTGTATTTTCTGTCTGTACCAGCCGACATCCAAAATGGCCTACCACAGACGTGGCATGGTATTTTGTGGCAGCCTGGCAGGTGAGTCCACACAAACAATGAATTAACAGCTCACACTTCAAGGAACTACTCATTAGTGTACTACAATGGCGGAACTAGTAGTGTCTGGGCTGATTTGGAGTTGGGAGGCCTAAACAGGCTCTACGGCACATGACCTGGTTGCTTTGCAAACTCAGGTTACAGTGGTGGCCTCCAGAGTGAATGGCCCATGCATTGTTGGGCTCTCCATTCCCACCTGGCCCTAATAGAAGCCGCATGGGTTGATATGGTGGTAAACTATATTGTCAAAAGCGATTGGACACTGACAAAAAATGGATCCGCGAGATTTTACTGACGTCAGTACTTTGTTGGTCCACCATGTGCAAGGAGTACTCCAGACACCCTTCTTGGCCACAAGTTCCTGGACAACAGTAGGCAGTAGGTTTTGCCATTCCGCCTTAAGTACAGTGATCAACTGTGACACTGAAGAAGGGCGAGCCGGTCTAGAAAGCACCCGTTGCTCCAATTCATCCCAGAGGGTCTCAATGGGGTTAAGACCTGGACTCTGAGCTGGCCAGTCCATCCGGGTTACTGCATTTTCTGTACCAGTCCCTGGAAACATGACAGGTGGCATTGTCGTCCTGATAAAAACATTTGTTGTTTCTGTAGAACTGCTACAATGGCGGGAGCACAGCGTTATTGTGAACATCTCTTTACTTCTCAGAGTTAATGTGACCATGCATTACGACTAGTGGACCCATGCCAAACCAGCAGAGACAGTCCCACAGCCTAACGCCACCTCCATGCTTTACCGTAGGTACTGTGCACTTTGTCATCAGACGTTCTCCTGGCAATCGCCAAACCCAAACACGTCTATCTGATCTGAAAAGTGTAACCCGTGACCCGTCGCTCCATAACACTGGCCGCCATTGTTCCACTGTCCAGTTTTACGCTCTTTACACCATCATAAGCGCTGGGCTGCGTTCTTCTTTGTGATTAGAGGTTATTAGCAGCTGCTCGCCATAACATCCCAGTGGATGGGTCTCCCTACCAAGTGTTCTTGTTGAAATCGTCTCAGTGGCCATTTGGAACTTGTGTTCAATGGTATGCATGGTGCGACCCCTGTTCTTTCTCAGCTCCCTGGTTAGCAGTCTCTGGGTTGCAGTTTTGGGGGTCTTCCAGGGCGATGTGCATTCCTGCAATGACCGTTCTTCTTCCACGCATTAATGACAAGACACAGTGGATTTAGGAACCTTTCTAACACACGCAATGCTTCTCTCACTCATCCCTCTGATCCTTCAAACTCGGTTATTTCCTTCTGTCATGACATTTAGTTAGCAAATGAACTAATCAGTGCCCCTCTAACCGTTTTATACCTTCACGGACACGCATCTGCTGCAGGAGCACACCATTTCGCTTGTGTGGGGGGGGGGGGGGGTCCAATCACTTTTCTCTGCATAGTGTATTTACACAACTAGGTTTCATTCCGAGTTGATCGTAGCTGTGCAAAATTTAGCACAGCTACGATCATTCACACTGACATGCGGGGGGACGCCCAGCACAGGGCTAGCCCCCCCCCTGCAGAAGTGCAAAGGCATCGCACAGTGGCGATGCCTTTGCACTTCAAAAGTAGCTCCCAGCCAGCGCAGCTTTAGCGTGCTGGCCGGGAGCTACTCGTCGCTCCCCGGCCCGCAGCGACTGCGTGTGACGTCACGCAGCCGCTGCGGGCTACTCCCCGCATGGTCCGGCCACGCCTGTGTTGGCCGGACCGCACCCACGAAACAGCGGCCAAACGGCGCCGTTTCGCCCCCTCCCGCCCATCGACCGCCTCTGCCTGTCAATCAGGCAGAGGCGATTGTAGCGCAGTAACGGGTGGCCATGCGCCGGCGCATGTGCAGTTCTGACCCGGTCGCTACGCTGCGAAGAACTGCAGCGTGTGATCGGGTCAGGATGACCCCCATTGTCCTCTGCTGTCTGACAGCCCATGTAAACCTTTACAGCTCTACAAGAATCTGATTACATGTTGGGTTAAATCTTCTTCAACTGTTTGTTTTATGTTTATACAGTGTACCCCACCTGGGCTACAATTAGAGGTAGGTTGGGGTGGGGTGGGGTTGATTAGAAGAAAATACATTTGAAAAATGTCTGCACGTAGTGGGCTTGCTACGTAGTCTTGTGTAAAGATTCCTACATCACTCCACAAAATACAAGCCTTGGAGAAAATAGAATTTTACTTACCTACCGGTAAATCCTTTTCTCGTAGTCCATAAGGGATATTGGGGAGACTTAGTACGATGGGGTATAGACGGGGTCCAAAGGAGCCGGTGCACTTTAAATTTCTTCAACTGGGTGTGGTGGCTGCTCCTCTCTATGCCCCCTCCTATAGCCAGTCTAGGTAAAACAGTGCCCGAAGAAGAAAGGACATACATGAGAGAAGGAACATAACAACAAAGAGTGGTGAGATTTACACACCAGCACACCACTAACCTAAAACGACCAGCAACGGCTGGTAACAAAACAGCAACAGCTGAAAAGGTAACCATATAAAAGAGAACCTGCAGAAAAGTCAACGCACTGAGGTAGGCGCCCAATATCCCTTCTGGACTACGAGAAAAGGATTTACCAATAGGTAATTAAAATTCTATTTTCTCTAGCATCCATAAGGGATATTGGGGAGACTTAGTACGATGGAGACGTCCGAAAGCTTCCAGAACGGGTGGGAACGTGCAGAGATTTCTGCAGCACCGCCTGCCCAAACTGGGTATCCTCTTTGGCCAGGGTATCAAACCTGTAGAACTTCACAAAGGTGTTCTTCCCCGACCAGGTAGCAGCTCGGCACAGTTGCAAGGCCGAGACTCCACGGGCAGCCGCCCAGGAAGACCCCACCGATCTTGTAGAGTGGGTCTTCAGAGACTGCGGAACAGGCAAGGCTGCCGACACATAGGCCTGTTGGATAGTAAGCCTAAGTCAATGAGCAATGGACTGCTTCAAAGCAGGACAACCATTTTTCTGCTCATCATAGAGCACGAATCCTTCTTTCTTATCCGAGCCATTCTCTTCCATAGATCTTCAAGGCTCGCACAGCATCCAATGCCTCCAGCGGAGCAGAAGTGCCAGAACTTGACAGAACCACAATAGGTTGATTCTGGTGGAACGCAGAGACGACCTTTGGTAGGAATTGCTGCCTAGTCCTGAGTTCCGCTCAGTCCTCATAAAATACCAAGTACGGGTTTTTACACGATAAGGCCCCCAATTCTGAGACACGCCTAGCAGAAGCCAGGGCCAATAACATCACCATCTTCCATGTGAGGTACTTGTCTTCTACCGTCATCAGAGGTTCAAACCAGGAGGAATGTAGAAATTCCAACACTACATTTAAATCCCAGGGTGCCGTGGGCGGCACAAAAGGAGGTTGAATGTGAAGCTCCCCCTAGCAAGAAGGTCTGAACTTCTGGCAATACAGCCAATTTCTTCTGCAAGAAAATTGAGAGGGATGAAATCTGGACCTTAATGGAACCCAGATGTAAGCCTTGATCCAGACCAGCCTGCAGGAAACGGAGGAATCGTCAAGTGGAACTCCGCAGGCGGATACATGCATTCCTCGCACCAAGAGACATATCCCCTCCAGATATCATGATAGTGTTTTGACGTCACTGGTTTCCTAGCCTGAACCATGGTAACAATAACCTTTTTGGAAAGGCCTTTGTGAGCTAGGATGTTCCGCTCAACCTCCATGCCATCAAACAAAGCCGCCGTAAGTCCGGGTAGATGAACGGTCCTTGTTGAAGAAGATCTCTTCTCAGTGGTAGAGGGCAAGGATCCTCAACGGACATGATCAGAAGATCCGCGTACCACGCCCTCTGAGGCCAATCCGGGGCAAACAGAATTGCCTGGACTCCTTGATTCCTGATTCGCTTGAGCACTCTTGGGAGAAATGGAATCGGAGGAAACAGGTAGACCAGCCGGTAAAGCCAAGGCGACGTTAATGCATGTACTGCCCTTGTCTGATGGTCCGTGGTTTGTGAGCAATACCAACAAAGCTTCTTGTTGAGTCGAGAAGCCATCATGTCTATTTGTGGGTAGCCCCACCTGTCGATGATCTGCTGAAACACCCGATGCTGAAGCCCCACTCCCCCGGGTGGAGTTTGTGATGACTCAGGAAGTCCGCTTCCCAGTTGTCCACTCCCGGAATGAAGATTGCAGATATTGCTCTTGCATTTCTTTCCGCCCAGAGGAGTATCTTTGACACCTCTTGCATGCAGGCCCTGATATTTGTCCCTACTTGTCGATTGATGTACGCCACTGCTGTGGCGTCTGACTGTACCTGGATCACGTGATCCCTGAGCAGAGGAGAGGCCTGAAGCAGAGCATTGTAGATCGCCCGAAGTTCCAGAATGTTGATCGGAAGGAGGACCTTGTGGGCTGGCCACCTGTCCTGGAACTGAGCTCCCTGGGTGACAGCACCTCATCCTCGCAGTCTCGCATCCGTCGTGAGAATGATCCAATTCTGAATCCTGAAGCGTCGGCCTTCCAGTAGGTTGGAGAACTGCAGCCACCACAGGAGAGAAATCCTCGCCTGAAGTGACAGCCGAATCATCTGGTGCATCTGAAGATGTGATCCGGACCACTTGCTCAGGAGATCCAACTGGAAAATCCTGGCATGGAACCTTCCATACTGGATCGCCTCGTATGAGGCAACCATTTTTTCCAACAACCTATACAAAGATGGATGGATACCCGAGTAGGTCGGAGAACCATTCGGACCATCTCCTGAAGTGTTCTCGCCTTGTCCTCTGGGAGGAACACCTTTTGAGCCACAGTATCTAGCAACATTCCCAGAAACAGGAGCCTCTGAGTAGGCTCCAGGTGGGACTTCTGTACATTGAGGATCCACCCATGGTGTGATAGAAGCTGGATAGTGCAGCCTATATGAAGCAATAAAAGCTCCCTGGATCTTGTTTTTATCAGAAGATCGTCCAGGTAAGGGACTACATTGACCCCCTGGACTCGGAGCTGGAACATCATCTCTGCCATCACCTTCATGAACACCCTCGGAGCTGTTGACAGGCCGAAGGGTAGTGCCTGGAACTGGTAGTGACCGTTCAGCAGGTCAAACCTCAGGAAGGCCTGATGAGGCGACCAAATCGGAATATGTAGATAGGCGTCTTTTATATCCAGGGAGACCATGAACTCCCATTCTTCCAGGCCCGCAATCACCGCTCGCAAGGATTCCATCTTTAACTTGAAAACCTTTAGGTAAGGGTTCAAGGATTGTAGATTCAAAATGGGCCTTACCGAACCGTTTGGTTTCGGAACCACGAAGAGGTTGGAGTAGTAACCCTTTTCCTGTTGTTGCAGCGGCACTGCAACAATGACCTGGGATTGGACCAATTTTAGGATGACCTGTTGTGGTGTTAACACGTGTATCCTCCAAAGCTGGTAAGCTCGATTTGAAAAATCGTTGGGGGGGAGCACTGTCGAACTCCAGCTTGTAGCCCTGAGAAATGGCGTCCTTGACACAGGTATGGCAGGAACTTTCCCAGATGCAGCTGAAGTGATGCAGCCGAGCTCCCACCTCGAGATCCCCTCGGGTTGGGTGGGCACCGTCAGTCTGAGGCCTTAGTGGAAGCTGAACTGGTTCTCTCCTTCTCTCGCTGGTTTTCTTGTCTTAACTCTGGTGCCTCTAGCCACGTTAGCGGCACCTCTGGCCCTAGATCTAAACCTGTTAGACCGAAAGGACTGGGTAGACGGCCCCGGGTAGGAACGCCTAGCCGGCGGAGCCCCAGAGGGGAGAAATGTGGATATCCCAGCAGTAACATTAGAAATCCACGTATCCAATTCCACCACGAAGAGCCATTCCCCCGAAAAGGGGAGAGACTCGACACTGCACTTGGAGTCTGCGTCCGCTATCTACTGACGCAACCACAAAGCCCTGCATGCCGACACTGCCATAGCAGATGTCCTAGCAGTAATATTGCCTATCTCCTTGAGATAGTCACACAGGACACGTGCAGTGTCCTGAATGTGCTTCAGGAGAGTCACCGTAGTGACCAGGGGCATATCCCCCAAGAGGCCCTCCTGAACCTAAGTAGCCCAGTAATGAATGGCATGGGTCATCCAGCAACCTGCTATGACCGGTCTTTGAGACAGACCCGCTGCTGTGTAGATAGACTTCAGTGTAGTCACTATCTTCCTATCCCCAGGGTCCTTCAGGAGCCCGGGGCCGGCAGTACCGCCTTTTTGGATAGGTGCGAGACTGATACGTCCACAGCCGGGGATTTTTCCCGGAATGTTCTGCCTTCAGGAGCACATTTATTTTTTATCTGGATTTTTCCAGGCTAACTTAATTAAGTCATCTAACTCTGTAGAATCAGGGAAAGTGACACTGGGCTTGTTCTGTGTGAAGGAAACGGACTGCTGTGACGCAGCGTCCTCTAGAGTGAGTTTTAATACATCCCGTATAGCCAAAATGAGGGGTTCAATACCCTGTGCAGACAGGGAATCCCCAGTAATATGTTCCAATTCCTCCCCCTCCTCCAGTATTTCCTCATCTGATTCAGAGAGTAAAGCATGTAACCCACGTTTTTGTGGCCCTGAATTAGAGAGAGGGCTGCTCTGCCCTTACAGCCAGATCTGCAACAGCTTGCTGCAATTGTTGAGTCTTTTGAGCATTTGCAGTGAGCTGAGATGACATATCAGACATCATGTTTTTAATGGCACCTAGGTGGTCATTCCGATTTGATCGCTAGCTGCATTCGTTCGCTGTGCAGCGATGAGGCTAAAAAACAGCACTTCTGCGCATGCGGCGCAATGTGCACGCACGATGTACTATTTCAACGAACGATGTAGTTTCACACAGGGTCTAGCGAAGCTTTTCAGTCGCACTGGTGGCCACAGAGTGATTGACATGAAGTGGGCGTTTCTGGGTGTCAACTGGCCGTTTTAAGGGAGTGTTCGGAGAAAAATGCAGGCGTGCCAGGAAAAACGCAGGCGTGGCTGGGCGAATGCAGGGCATGTTTGTGACGTCAAAACAGGAACTGAACAGTCTGAAGTGATCGCAAGCGCCGAGTAGGTTTTGAGCTACTCTGAAACTGCACCAAAAAAAATTGTAGCCGCTCTGCGATCCTTTCATTCGCACTTCTGCTAAGCTAAAATACACTCCCAGTGGGCGGCAGCATAGCGTTTGCACGGCTGATAAAAACTGCTAGCGAGCGATCAACTCGGAATGACCACCCTAGTCAGGAAGGCTGTTGACTCTCCTCCCCCACTCCCCTCACTGAGCTGTGAAGACTGACTACATTGTTCACAGGATAATGAACTAGATGTAGGAGGAGAGAATCTGGTGTGAAATACACTGCATAATTTGTGTTTTACCATGTTCACAGTAATAATAACACTTACATACACATACAAACAGACAAGTAATACAATAGCAAGCCTGCCTTTACTGTATGTGAGAGGGAGACAGAGAGAGAAGGAGACCAGCACACCCAAGCTAAACAGCCCCAGTGAGGCTGCAAGCTGATACAACACAGTATAACACCGGTATTTTGTCCTGTGTAGGACACATGATTGTGTACAATAGCGGCTCTCCCCCTTTGCTACACCCCTGTACCAGTTTCCAGCGATATTCTGAGTGTCTGGATGAGCTGTGTGTGCCTGCTGCTGCAGCTGTAAGCAGTGGAAGACGCCAAAATGCCGCTGGTCCCGCTCTGAGGAAGCTCCGCCCCCCCTTAATGGCGCAGGTGCTTCAGCTATATTTATACTGGCAAAATCTCCCAAACAGCTTAAAAACATCACACAAGTGCTAGTTTAAGTCACCGCTTGCCAGTGTCTACAGGGGGCTATAGCAGGTCCTGTATGCTTCCCCTGCGTGTCAGCCGCACCTTGAACCGGGGGACCCCCGGTTTGTACTCACCACTGTCGTCATCTTCAGGCTATTGTTAGGAGTGTGCGGCGTGCTGCGATTGTGACCGCAAAGGTGCAGTGCCCCGTTGAACAAACAACCTCTCAGGGGGCAGGTATACTGTTGCCCAAACAGCATACCGAAAATAATAAAAGTTTAAAAGAACCTGAAGAAAACTGGAGCTGCAGAGTGTGCATCCTCTCCTGAGGGCACTTTTTTCTAAACTGGCTGTGGGAGGGGCATAGAGGGGAGGAGCCAGCACACCCAGTGAAGAAATTTAAAGTGCACCGGCTCCTTTGGACCCTGTCTATATCCGATCGCACTGTGGGAGTCATTCCGACCCGATCGCACGCTGCAGTTGTTTGCAGCGGTGCGATCGGGTCTGAACTGTGCATGCGCCGCGACCGCAATGCACAGGCACGTCACTGCCCGGCAACGGGAAATGCAAGGCAGCGTGGGACCTTATGAAGAACGCAATCGCAGCGGCGATCGCAAGGTGATTGACAGCAAGAAGGCGTTTCTGGGAGTGCTGTGGAAAACGCAGGCGTGTCCAGGCGTTTGCAGGGCGGGTGTCTGACGTCAATTCCGGGACCGGACAGGCTGAAGTGATCGCAGCGGCTGAATAAGTTCAGAGCTACTCATAAACTGCACAAAATCTTTTTGCACAGCTCCCCTGCACAAACAATCGCACACTTGCACAGCTAAAATACACTCCCACATAGTTGGCGACTATCTGATTGCACAGCTGCAAAAAATAGCTACCGGGCGATCAACTCGGAATGAGGGCCTAAGTCTCCCCAATATCCCTTATGGATGCTAGAGAAAGATAAAGTGGGCGGGGATAAAGCACCAGCCAATCAGCTCCTAACTGTCATTTTTCAAACACAGCCTGTAACACGCAGCTAGGAGCTGATTGGCTGGTACTTTATGTTTCTCCACGTTATCACCCTCCAAGTATTATTCCCCCCCACTCCCACTCCCCCCACAACATCTGTTTGCCTTAATAACTACAAATTGTTCTCTTCCTGCATTTTTGTTTCAGTTCTGTAATCCGGCCCTTTTTCCAGCCCTTTACGGTAATGGTGTTTACATTAGCCTTTACCGTCACCTGAATTGGGAGAATATGTACGGTGGTACAATCATTTACTTTCAATGTTTTGGACACACATGTATTGGCACTGTTTTTGGGACAAAAAGTCGAGAGTTAAGTAAATCGATAATCACATCGAAAGGCTGATTGTAGATATGTGCACCCACCTTTAATCATCAGCTCCTACCTCCCACCTCACGTCCCTGCTCCAAAACTGGCATTAAACCCCACCAAGGGGGTCATTCCGACCCATTCGCACGCAGCTGTTCTTTGCTGCAGTGCAAACGGGTCAGAACTGCGGCAACGACGCCAGGACCGAAGAAAACGATCGTAGGCCCGACCGCAAGAAGATTGACAGCGGGAAGGAGGATCGGGGCGTCTATTCACCGTTTCCCAGGCATGGTAAGGCGAACTCAGGCGTGTCCAGGCGTTTGGAGGGCGGATGTCTGACATCACAGCTGGGACCTTCATCGCTGGATCCGTCGCACTGGGTAAGTAGGTGCAGGGTTGGTCTTGTTCTGCTCAAAACTTTTTTAGCATAGCAGGGCTGCACAAGCGTTCGCAGCCCTGCTATGCTGAAATACACTCCCCCATAGGCGACGTCAGGTTGATCGCACGAGCAGCAAAACGTTGCTACGTGCGATCAACTCGGAATGACCGCGCAAGTACTGTACAGAGCAGTGCACGGGTTCTCTCCCTTCCGGGCTGAGTAGCCCTCAGCACTGACTGTCAGAGAGCAGTGTAGGCCAGGAACCAGCCAATGGCGAGAGTTTCTGCAGGCGGGACCCAGTGGCCCCGGACCGGATCACTGCTTCAGCTGGAGGAAAGTGGGAAAAGTCAGGGCAGCAGATAAGTGTTCAGGCCTCCATTATAGCTCTGATCAGGAGTTTCGGCACCTGATATGTTAGAGAACCCTTATTTCTCTTACAGTAACGTTGCCCACTTGCAATTTTACAGGTGGAGGTTATAGTTGAATAATCATTTAGGGGAGCTTGTTACCTCTTTTCCTTGACCAAAAGTCTGGAAATAAAATCTTTGGCTTCTTCTGACACTTGAGCAAACGTCTCGGAGTCGAAGTCCCAGTTGCAGTTGACGATGTAATTCATGGTCTCCGCGTCGCTTTCTCCCAGAAATGGAGACAGGCCGCTAAGTCTAAAGACAAAGGAGTATTGTGTCGGTAAGTACAGGCATGCTATGGTCCAGAAAAGAGAAAACAACCAGAAATAAAGTGCAGGCTATCGCTTTGCTTCCAGGTTTGGACCTGGCGCGCACACGCGTCCGTCTGCTGTGGATGGCGCTCCGAGAAAGAAAATGTGAAAGAGTACCCCATAGACTACAATGTGCTAATGCCATCTTCAGGTGCTGCAGGGGCCAAGCATTCGGAGCCTGGAAAATCTGACTGATTTACCGGTTCTCTTTAAAACCTATGTGGGCTGCTTTGCGTTGGGAAATGGAGGGTCTGCGGCAAAAATGGCAGATATCTACTGCGGTCCATCCTTCTTACACACACAGCGGAGAAGTTTCCCTGGATCCCCTCCGCGTCAGGTCACTGTGCGCAACCACGGACGTCAGCATAAAGCTTTGACCTTTCGTTGGCAGTGTTAGGCTGCCATTAAACAGGAAACAAAAAGTCACCTCCGTGTAGGGAGGTTTCTCCCGGGGGGTCTCAGAGTAGCTCCGGCATGATAAATAGCAACGGAGGAACTTTATTTATCACTGTGATAAGTATCAGTACATAGGGGGTATTCAATTAAGTGCAGTTTTTTCGACGCCCGTTTTTTAATCTATTTTCACCCAGGCCGTTTCACTTTTTTTTTTTTTTTGAATCGGCATGGAGGAAAATTACTCCAAAAAAACAGGCGAAAATGCCCGCAAATTCGTAAAAAAACCACGTGCATCAGTGGCGAATTCGCCGATACACGTGGTTTTTACCAGTGCCAGATTTTTCGACCAGTCAAAAAAAAAACGGCACGGCATTGAATAGGTCGAATGTAAATTCAACCTAAAAACGGGCGAAAAGTCCGGCACTAATTGAATACCCCCCCATAATGTTGCTTACCGCACAATAATAATTAATAGATCCCTAGGACTAGATTGTTTAGTAGATATTTGTAGGCCAGACTAGAGGTGACTGCTTCCTATTGGATGTCATTAAACATAACCCTAACCCAATCCCTAACGGGCAGAGTGAATGGGCCATATGGTTCTTATCTGCCTTCAAATTCTATGTAAAATCTCTCTCTCTCTCTCTCTCTCTCTCTCTCTCTCTCTCTCTCTCCCCCTCTCCCTCACTCTCTCTCCACCTCTTTCTCCCTCTCCTTCTCTCCTGCAGCAATACAACAAATGCCTTGACTTATGCTAATGTACCCAAGTATGGCATACCCCCCAGCTGGTAACCAATTTTTTGGGTTTCCGGTGGCCCCGGAAGCCGAACCTTTGTCCACTACCTTTGTAGTTACTGTCCTTAGTAGTTCCAGTATTCTAGTTAGAAGTTTGGCAGTAAGTCTGGTGATTCACACAACAACCTTTGTAGTGAGATCCTATCCAGAGAGTGACTCACAACATGTAAGTAATGACGCCCACGCTCCACATGTCGGTAGGGAAGGACACAAAATCGTAATTCACCACTTCTGGGGCCAAAAACTCCGGCGTACCAAAATTCACCTTCAGCTTCTCTCGCGGCTTGTACCTAGAAATCACAAGTCAATAACTTCACAAGCAGACCCAACTAGTGATCAGTCTGAAGACCACAAAGAGGTCACCTACCTTCTTGCCAATCCAAAGTCAATTATCTTTATCTGGTTTCCAGTACGACTGACACACAGAATATTCTCAGGCTGAGGGATACAAAGAATGAAATACCTATGTTTCAATAACTCATATAAAACCAACTAGATTAAGGTCTTCTTAAGCATTGAAAGTTTTGGCGTTGACATTTTAGGCTCCTGTAGGCTTTCTCCTGTGTCCGTCAGTAGAGTTATGGACATGCAGGTAAGTGTGCAGTGGAAGACAAGACTTGTGCAATCATATCTCAAACAACACAAGTCCTGTAATCTCCTGACCTATATATTAGGCAAGTTTTATCTGCCCGTTTGTGTAAAGCAAGGTATCAGCTTCAGTGCCCCTATATTACACACCCCTCATTCAAATTAGAGGTGTGCTCAGACCCCAGTGTTTTTGGTTTTGGTTCTAAATCATCATTGTGTTTAGTTTTTTTGGTTTTGCAAGACCACCCCCAAAACCTGAGATTCGTTTTTTAAATCTGAGTTCCGAACTTGAGAAAAGACCCAACTTGGGACTCTGTCCACCCGGATCCCCAAAGTTTGGGTGTGTTTGGTTTTCAACAAAACTGAACCGCTCCTCTTTCATTTAAACAGACCACCAACTTACTGTATGGTATTATATAGGGCCTAACTTGCCTAACCTTGAGGTCCAGATGTAGAATGTACTGCTGGTGCAGGTAGTATATCCCTTCACAGATCTGCTTGGTGAACATTATAGCATCCAGCTCAGTGAGGTTGTAGTCATCGTCCGTTATCCTGTCAAATAATTCTCCGCCATCCAGACTGGGAAAGAAGTAACATGAAGGGAGATTACAGTGTATGTAAACCCACTATTGAACATTTATAATATTCAGCATCCTGTGTATATATTCTGTGTATTACTGAGCTACATGATATACCCCAAATAAATCAAGCCTTCAAGGGTAACTAAATATGTGCTTTCGAGGGGGTGCAGTTAATATACCGAAGGACGGGATCCCGGCGGTCGATAAACCGACGCCGGAATCCTGATCGTTCTTCCAGCGGGAAGTGGGGGGAGGATAGGTGGTTTAGGCATTAGGAGGGCGGTTAGGGTGCAGGGACAGGAAGGTTATGGTTAGGTACCAGGGAGGGAGGGTTTAGGCACTTTGAAGGGGAGGTTAGGGTGCAGGGACAGGAAGGTTAGGGTTAGGTACTGGGGAGGGAGGGTTTAGGCATTAGAGGGCGGTTAGGGTGCAGGGACGGGAAGGTTATGGTTAGGTACCAGGGAGGGAGGGTTTAGGCACTTAGAAGGGGAGGTTAGGGTGCAGGGACAGGAAGGTTAGGGTTAGGTACTGGGGAGGGAGGGTTTAGGCATTAGAGGGCGGTTAGGGTGCAGGGACGGGAAGGTTATGGTTAGGTACCAGGGAGGGAGGGTTTAGGCACTTAGAAGGGGAGGTTAGGGTGCAGGGACAGGAAGGTTAGGGTTAGGTACTGGGGAGGGAGGGTTTAGGCATTAGAGGGCGGTTAGGGTGCAGGGACGGGAAGGTTATGGTTAGGTACCAGGGAGGGAGGGTTTAGGCACTTAGAAGGGGAGGTTAGGGTGCAGGGACGGGAAGGTTATGGTTAGGTACCAGGGAGGGAGGGTTTAGGCACTTAGAAGGGGAGGTTAGGGTGCAGGGACAGGAAGGTTATGGTTAGGTACCAGGGAGGGAGAGTTTAGGCACTCAGAAGGGGAGGTTAGGGTGCAGGGACAGGAAGGTTAGGGTTAGGTACTGGGGAGGGAGGGTTTAGGCATTAGAGGGCGGTTAGGGTGCAGGGACGGGAAGGTTATGGTTAGGTACCAGGGAGGGAGAGTTTAGGCACTCAGAAGGGGAGGTTAGGGTGCAGGGACAGGAAGGTTAGGGTTAGGTACTGGGGAGGGAGGGTTTAGGCATTAGAAGGGCGGTTAGGGTGCAGGGACAGGAAGGTTATGGTTAGGTACCAGGGAGGGAGGGTTTAGGCACTTAGAAGGGAAGGTTAGGGTGCAGGGACGGGAAGGTTATGGTTAGGTACCAGGGAGGGAGGGTTTAGGCATTAGAGGGCGGTTAGGGTGCAGGGACGGGAAGGTTATGGTTAGGTACCAGGGAGGGAGGGTTTAGGCACTTAGAAGGGGAGGTTAGGGTGCAGGGACAGGAAGGTTAGGGTTAGGTACTGGGGAGGGAGGGTTTAGGCATTAGAGGGCGGTTAGGGTGCAGGGACGGGAAGGTTATGGTTAGGTACCAGGGAGGGAGGGTTTAGGCACTTAGAAGGGGAGGTTAGGGTGCAGGGACGGGAAGGTTATGGTTAGGTACCAGGGAGGGAGGGTTTAGGCACTTAGAAGGGGAGGTTAGGGTGCAGGGACAGGAAGGTTATGGTTAGGTACCAGGGAGGGAGAGTTTAGGCACTCAGAAGGGGAGGTTAGGGTGCAGGGACAGGAAGGTTAGGGTTAGGTACTGGGGAGGGAGGGTTTAGGCATTAGAGGGCGGTTAGGGTGCAGGGACGGGAAGGTTATGGTTAGGTACCAGGGAGGGAGAGTTTAGGCACTCAGAAGGGGAGGTTAGGGTGCAGGGACAGGAAGGTTAGGGTTAGGTACTGGGGAGGGAGGGTTTAGGCATTAGAAGGGCGGTTAGGGTGCAGGGACAGGAAGGTTATGGTTAGGTACCAGGGAGGGAGGGTTTAGGCACTTAGAAGGGGAGGTTAGGGTGCAGGGACGGGAAGGTTATGGTTAGGTACCAGGGAGGGAGGGTTTAGGCACTTAGAAGGGGAGGTTAGGGTGCAGGGACAGGAAGGTTATGGTTATGTACCAGGGAGGGAGGGAGGGTTTAGGCACTTAGAAGGGGAGGTTAGGGTGCAGGGACAGGAAGGTTAGTGTTAGGTACTGGGGAGGGAGGGTTTAGGCATTAGAGGGCGGTTAGGGTGCAGGGACGGGAAGGTTATGGTTAGGTACCAGGGAGGGAGGGTTTAGGCACTCGGAAAGGGGAGGTTAGGGTGCAGGGACAGGAAGGTTAGGGTTAGGTACTGGGGAGGGAGTGTTTAGGCACTTAGAAGGGGAGGTTAGGGTGCAGGGACAGGAAGGTTATGGTTAGGTACCAGGGAGGGAGGGTTTAGGCACTTAGAAGGGGAGGTTAGGGTGCAGGGACAGGAAGGTTAGAGTTAGGTACCAGGGAGGGAGGGTTTAGGCACTTAGAAGGGGAGGTTAGGGTGCAGGGACAGGAAGGTTATGGTTAGGTACTGGGGAGGGAGGGTTTAGGCACTTAGAAGGGGAGGTTAGGGTGCAGGGACGGGAAGGTTATGGTTAGGTACCAGGGAGGGAGGGTTTAGGCACTTAGAAGGGGAGGTTAGGGTGCAGGGACAGGAAGGTTATGGTTAGGTACCAGGGAGGGAGGGTTTAGGCACTTAGAAGGGGAGGTTAGGGTGCAGGGACAGGAAGGTTAGGGTTAGGTACTGGGGAGGGAGAGTTCAGGCATTAGAGGGCGGTTAGGATTAGGGTGCAGGGACAGGAAGGTTATGGTTACATACCAGGGAGGGAGGGATTAGGCACTTAGAAGGGGAGGTTAGGGTGCAGGGACAGGAAGGTTAGGGTTAGGTACTGGGGAGGGAGGGTTTAGGCATTAGAGGGCGGTTAGGGTGCAGGGACAGAAAGGTTATGGTTACATACCAGGGAGGGAGGGATTAGGCAATTAGAAGGGGTGGTTAGGGTTAGGCACCAAGTGGGGAGAGTTAGGTTTAGGCAGCGGGAAAGGGAGGTTTAGGGTTAGGCACCACCCGGGAGGATTAGGATTAGCACCACGTCAGAAGACTTACAAAATAAAGTGCATCTCTTGGATGGCATAGTCAGTTATATAGCGAAATATTATTTGGTATGCGGTTAACATTCCGCTCGTCAGGATCCTGGCTGTCTCAATACCGATGCCGGGATCCCGACGGGGGTACTATACCGATGCCGGAATACCGGCAAGGTAGGTGATTCCCACTCTATAGGTGGTCACGAAACCCATAGAGGGAGAATAGAACACCAAGCCTGCAGCGTGGTGAGGGCAGCGAGCCTGCAAGGGGCTTAGTTGCGCTCACTCCCCTGCCGGCATTCTAGCGCCCGGGATGCCGATGTCGGTATACTGACATTCGGCATCCCGTGCGGCGGGATCACATACCGATCCCTATTATTTCACTTATCACTATAATTTAGCATTATAAAAACGAAAAAAATACAATATACTGTAACTTGTAAAATCACTTAGTCTTGTTTAATAAATCTGGTTTTAGAAACACTGATTTGTTTTTAGTGATCTCAGTGCTTCAAATAGTTTTGATCTTGACTGAAGAATTTTCTAGAAATGGCTGAAGATAATGGATCACTCTAGAAAAGCCTGGCGCAGTCTATACATTTTTCAGATGAAATTGCAAATCATAGTACCGAATTTTATATCTGAAAAATTATAAAATTTTCTAGCCCATACTTTAGATATTTTTTATGTTAAAAGATTATGGGGGTCATTCCGAGCTGATCGCTCGTTAGCAGTTTTTAGCAGCCGTGCAAACGCTTTGCCGCCGCCCACTGGGAGTGTATTTTCTTTGCAGAAGTGCGAACGCTTGTGCAGCAGAGCGCCTGCAAAAACATGTTGTGCAAATCAAGACCAGCCCTGTAGTTACTCTTCGTGTGCGTTGATTCTAACGACGGAGGGCCGGCTTTTGACGTCACACACTCGCCCAGCGTTCGCCCAGCCACGCCTGCGTTTTTTCTGCCACGCCTGCGTTTTTCTAAGCACTCCCTGAAAACGGTCAGTTGACACCCAGAAACGCCCACTTCATGTCAATATTCCTGCGTTCGGCCATGCGACTGGAATCTTCGTAAGACTCTGTGCAAACCCACGATGCTCATTGTACCCGTATGACGCGCCTGCGCATTGCGGTGCATATGTATGCGCAGAAATGCTGATTTTTAGCCTGATCGCTTCGCTGCGAACAACGGCAGCTAGCGATCAACTCGGAATGACCCCCAATGACTTAATTGGTTCTGTGCACAACTGGCATAACATTTTAATAGGATTTAGCGTAATTTTGCATCAGAAATAATGATATTAATGGGGCTAAAAGAGATTCTGGAACCACGTTAACCTGCGTACAGTCATCAGGTGACAGGAAAACGAGGCTTTTCCAATCCGTTCATCAAAACTGCCCACCGAACAACTAAAGCCATCACAAGTCGGCCTTTGGCAATACATGTGGTTGCCCAATAGTCAGGGCCGTTTATTGGGGCAGGCGAGCAGTGCAACCGCACTGGGCGCCCGCCGCGGCACTAACTGTGGCTTCCTGCTTCCCCCTCCTATTTCTCCCCGAGTAACCCGCTCGGGGGGGCGGAGTTTCACGGAATGACGCAGTTGCAGCGTTATGTCACTCCGCAACCCCGTCACTCCGCGAAACTCCCCCCCCCCCCCGAGCAGAGTACAGAGGGGGATCCAAGTTAGGAAGAGGGAAGAGCGGTAATCGCCTCTGTAATTATTCTCTCTCTCTCTCTCTCTCTCAATGTGTAAAATGGGGACACCTGCCGTAATGTGTGAAATGGGGACTCTTGCCTGCCGTAGTGTGGGGATTTAATGTATCAAGGGCATTGCGGTGTGTGGCATAATATGGTGCAGGGGGCATTACTGTGTGGGGCTTAATATGGTAGCATTTTTTTTTCCTGTGGTGGTCGTGATCTGTTGGAGCAGGGTCAAAAACTGGATTGTGAGGTAGTCTTTTCAGACGAGGCCATGTCCATTTAAATGAGGCCACACCCATTTAGATGAGGACACGCCCCCTTGCCGGATGCGCGCGCAAGGTATTTTTTTATCTAGGTGTGTGTGTGTGGGGGGGCGGCATTTCTTGATGTCATGGGGGGGGCGCATTTTTAAATCTCGCAATGAGAGCCAAATTGGCTAGAAACAGCCCTGCCAATAGTCATGGAAACATATGGCAGCCAGCCTTATACATAGCGAATATTTTCCATTTAAAGCCCAAATAACTCCCCCCCCCCCCCCCCCCCCTGCGTGCGCATCGTGACATCATACATACTATTCCATGATCAAGGTGAGGTCGTTCTTGCACTCAAAGGCGTCATATAATTGGATCAGGTTGACGTGATTTAACTGGTTCATCACATTAATTTCATTCTTCACCTCTTCCTGTTGGAACAATAAAAAAATCTCAATTTTATTAACATATTACTCTTCTGCCGCCCAACCATGTAACAAGCTCCTGGACATCTAGACCTCTAGTGAAAGGGAGTAAATAAACGTATAATTGGTAGACGGAATAACTGCAGACAGCCTCAGCGTTAGGCGCCCATCTACACCCCCCCCCCCCCACCACCTGTCCGTGTTATGGCGCACTGACAGCAGCTCCCACTGCGAAGGCTCATGAATATGCAAATGAATTCCACAGACACTCGTCAAAAATTCTGGCTTCCCCTCATCTCTTAGTTAAAGGGCAAATACATTAGAAGGTTGGTTTAAAGTACAGCAAAGCCCGTTACTGTGAGGCTTTTCTGCAGATTTTATAGATTTAACGAGGCAACGGCGGCTTGTGTTTTTAGAGCGTCACCGAAACTAAATTACAGTTCGCTCGTGACTAAAATAAAGTTTGACTATTATTTTATGTTACATTATGGGGGTCATTCCGACCTGATCGCACGCTAGCTATTTTTTGCAGCGCTGCGATCAGGTCAAAACTCGGCAAAACTGCGCATGCGTATGCACCGCAATGCGCAGGCACGTTGTACGGGTACAAAGCGGATTGTTGCTGGGCGATGGATTTAACGAACAGCACAGCCGATCGCAAGGAGATTGACAGGAAGAAGGCGTTTATGGGTGTCAACCGACCGTTTTCAGGGAGTGGTTGGAAAAACGCAGGCGTGTCCAAGCGTTTGCAGGGCGGGTGTCTGACGTCAATTCCAGGACCGGACAGGCTGAAGTGATCGCAGCGGCTGAGTAAGTTCTGGGCTACTCAGAAACTGCACAAAACTTTTTTGTACCGCTCGGCTGCACAAGCGTTCGCACACTTGCAAAGCGAAAATACACTCGCCCATAGGCGGCGACTATCTGATCGCAGCGCTGCAAAAAATAGCTAGCGAGCGATCAACTCGGAATGACCCCCAATGTTCTTATGTAAAAGGTAGAATTTTTTATTTTTTTTGCATGAATTCCATGTGAGGCTGCTTTTCAGTGTCAAGAAAATGTCTGTTTATGCATCCGTATAAAACGCTGTAACTTTAGGCACTTGCTGTACGCTATTGTCTACAGTAGCTAAGGATAACCGCCGGTCACATAACTACTTCCCCTAAGAATGCATAGACTAATGAATTTTTAATGCTTGATTTTATCCATCTGTTCAAGTTATGAGCAAATGTATGTGTTTGTGCCTCAGATAATATTTGGGCTTCTTAATTTGGTCACATTCCCAATTATGTCGGGTCCGCCGCCTGAAACTGGGCCAATTTGTTCAACTATGAAAGACTTTTTTTTTTTCCCGACCGGCAGATCTCTGTAATCCGGTTGGAATCATCAGAATCAATTTGCGTATCTCTAATCATGAGACAGGGATGCAAACAATGGCCCTCTGCTTGCAGAATTTGGTAACACCTTGGAGAAACTATACAAAGTCCTGAAATGGGAACTTTTCACACATTTATCGTTTCATGTTTGCATTACACACATATAACTCTTTATGGTATTTAAAAACCATAAACACTTTAACGTATTGTGTATCTGTTATGTGCATACAATGACTACAGTGACACTGCTTAGGTCATACAATGGGGTAAATTTACTAAGATTCGTGTTTTCCCGTTTCAGGTCAAAGTTCAATCACGAATGACATCGAAAGTGTAAAACTGCAACTTTTTGAATTTGTTACGATGGATTTACTAAGCTGTCGTATTCGGGTTTTTCTTTTGTTCCGATGTCGATGTCATTCGTGTTTTTTTTTTTATTTTTACGGCAGTGATTAGCAAAACACTGCCGACTTTTTTACAATGAATCTCGGCCGGATCTGTGTGATCCGTGCTGGGGTTCATTTTTTTTTAAATTAAACACTGTAAAATCCCAAAAAAAAATTGCGTGGGGTCCCCCCTCCTAAGCATAACCAGCCTCGGGCTCTTTGAGCCGATCCTGGTTGCAGAAATATGGGGGGAAAAATGACAGGGGTTCCCCCATATTTAAGCAACCAGCATCGGGCTCTGCGCCTGGTCCTGGTTCCAAAAATACGGGGGACAAAAAGAGTAGGGGTCCCCCGTATTTTTAAAACCAGCACCGGGCTCCACTAGCTGGACAGATAATGCCACAGCCGGGGGTCACTTTTATATAGTGCCCTGCGGCCGTGGCATCAAAAATCCAACTAGTCACCCCTGGCCGGGGTACCCTGGGGGAGTGGGGACCCCTTCAATCAAGGGGTCCCCCCCCCCAGCCACCCAAGGGCCAGGGGTGAAGCCCGAGGCTTTCCCCCCCTCATCCAATGGGCTGCGGATGGGGAGGCTGATAGCCTTTTGTGATAATGAAGAGATATTGTTTTTAGTAGCAGTACTACAAGGCCCAGCAAGCCTCCCCACATGCTGGTACTTGGAGAACCACAAGTACCAGCATGCGACGGAAAAACGGGCCCGCTGGTACCTGTAGTACTACTACTAAAAAAATACCCAAAAAAAGACAAGACACACACACCGTGAAAGTAAAGATTTATTACATACATGCACACAAACATACATACATACTTACCTTATGTTCACACGCAGGTCGGTCCTCTTCTCCAGTAGAATCCAAGGGGTACCTGTTGAATAAATTCTACTCACCAGATCGCGGGTCCCAGGCTCCTCGGGGCATCCATTTGTAATCCACGTACTTGCATAAAATAAGAAAACGGAAAGCCGAGCCACGAACTGAAAGGGGCCCCATGTTTTCACATGGGACTCCTTTCCCCGAACGCCAGAAACCCACTCTGACTGATGTCTAAGTGGGTTTCTTCAGCCAATCATGGAGCGCCACGTTGTAGCACTCTCCTGATCGGCTGTGTGCTCCTGTACTGAGTGACAGGCGGCACACGGCAGTGTTACAATGTAGCGCCTATGCGCTCCATTGTAACCAATGGTGGGAACTTTCTGCTCAGCGGTGACGTCACTTTAGGTCAACCGCAGGGCAGAAAGTTCCCACCATTGGTTACAATGGAGCGCATAGGCGCTACATTGTAACACTGCCGTGTGCCGCCTGTCACTCAGTACAGGAGCACACAGCCGATCAGGAGAGTGCTACAACGTGGCGCTCCATGATTGGCTGAAGAAACCCACTTAGACATCAGTCAGAGTGGGTTTCTGGCATTCGGGGAAAGGAGTCCCATGTGAAAACATGGGGCCCCTTTCAGTTCGTGGCTCGGCTTTCCGTTTTCTTATTTTATGCAAGTACGTGGATTACAAATGGATGCCCCGAGGAGCCTGGGACCCGCGATCTGGTGAGTAGAATTTATTCAACAGGTACCCCTTGGATTCTACTGGAGAAGAGGACCGACCTGCGTGTGAACATAAGGTAAGTATGTATGTATGTTTGTGTGCATGTATGTAATAAATCTTTACTTTCACGGTGTGTGTGTCTTGTCTTTTTTTTGGGTATTTTTTTAGTAGTAGTACTACTACAGGTACCAGCGGGCCCGTTTTTCCGTCGCATGCTGGTACTTGTGGTTCTCCAAGTACCAGCATGCGGGGGAGGCTTGCTGGGCCTTGTAGTACTGCTACTAAAAACAATATCTTTTCATTATCACAAAAGGCTATCAGCCTCCCCATCCGCAGCCCATTGGATGGGGGGGGGACAGCCTCGGGCTTCACCCCTGGCCCTTGGGTGGCTGGGGGGGGGGACCCCTTGATTGAAGGGGTCCCCACTCCCCCAGGGTACCCCGGCCAGGGGTGACTAGTTGGATTTTTGATGCCACGGCCGCAGGGCACTATATCAAAGTGACCCCCGGCTGTGGCATTATCTGTCCAGCTAGTGGAGCCCGGTGCTGGTTTTAAAAATACGGGGGACCCCTACTCTTTTTGTCCCCCGTATTTTTGGAACCAGGACCAGGCGCAGAGCCCGATGCTGGTTGCTTAAATATGGGGGAACTCCTGTCAATTTTTTCCCCATATTTCTGCAACCAGGATCGGCTCAAAGAGCCCGAGGCTGGTTATGCTTAGGAGGGGGGACCCCACGCAATTTTTTTTAATAAAATAACAACTTTCCCACCCCTTCCCACTGATATACATGCACGGATCTCATGGATCCCTGCATGCCTATCCAATCACGGAAAAAAAAAGCAGGTCTGTTTTTTTTTTGCACTTTTTTACGAGTTGTAATTTTTCACGGCAGTGTTTTGTTTTTTTTTGCTTTGCACTTCTTAGTAAATTACCGAGATTCATACTTAAACAGCCGCGTTTTGACCGATGGTGTATTCATTCGTAATTTTTTTCTTGGACTTGCAAAAAATTACGAATGCCCTCATCACTGCCGTGATTATTGCTTAGTAAATTACCGAGATGACACTTTGATGAAAAAACGGCATCTCGGTCAAAATCGGGAGCTTAGTAAATTTACCCCAATGGCTGCTAGAATAATAATATATAACTCACCCTATCCTTGGGCCCTTTCACTTTGATGATTTTGGCTGCCAGGCGAAGTCCGGACGTTATCTCAATACACTTGTGAACTTGCCCAAAACGCCCCCTGTTGACAAATGGAGCATCAGAATAAGAAGATGATTTCAAAATGCATAAAACAAATATACATATCGCCGTTCATTTACACAGATAAATACTTCATACTGTACTTGCAACACATTTAGCTGAGAGCGCAGTACTTTGTAGAACCTGCAGGTGTCGCTGTTTCTACATATTCAATGGACTTGACTCAGTGGGGCTTATTCGGAAAGTGCATGTAATGCTCCCTGCAAAACAACTGGTTTAACTGGAGGGTCTTCCAAATGAAGGGTGGCTCTGCAGCGGGGACCGGAGTGTGATAAGGGTGCTCCTGGCGGCTCTCTAGGCTGCAGAATGCCATTCCAGGCTCCCTATATGCCTTGGCCATACACATTATATGTTTTTTTTGTTGCAGATTGGTTAAATATCTTGGGTCGCTTACTTGTGTTTATGCCAGGTCGCAAATTGCCTGCCCTCTGCAGCCTATCCGCCCCTTTATCTCATTTTAATAATCTTGCTCCGCAAAAAGGAAGCTTGGTTTTGCACTGCCCAGCTCACCTATAATTTTATCATTTATACAGCGCTGCCATATTGCGCATATTAAATCAATGGTTTGCTAGGAACGTCATCACAGAAAGGCTAAAAGATCTATCTATGTATAGTTTGGAGCAGAGAAGGGAAAGGGGGGACATGATAGAGACTGTCGCATTGGTGGTCATTCCGAGTTGATCGCTTGCTAGCAACTTTTTGCTGGCTTGCGATCAGATAGTCGCCGCCTATGGGAGAGTGTATTTTCGCTTTGCAAGTGTGCGAACGCCTGTGCTGCCAAGCGGGCTGAAAAAATTTTGTGCAGATTCTAAGTAGCTCAGAACTTACTCAGCCCTTGCGATAATTTCAGCGTGTCTGGTCCGGATTTGACATCAGACACCCGCCTTGCAAACGCCTGGACACGCCTGCGTTTTTCCAACCACTCCCTGAAAACGGTCAGTTGACACCCATAAACGCCCTCTTCCTGTCAATCACCGTGCGTTCGGCTGTGCGAATGGATTCTTCGTTAAATCCATCACTCAGCAACGAACCGCTTTGTACTCGTACGACGCGCCTGCGCATTGCGGTGCATACGCATGCGCAGTTTAGCCGCGGTTGAGATGATCGCTGCACTGCAATAAGTTGCTAGCGAGCGATCAACTTGGAATGAAGCCCCTATACCAAGGGTTTTAACAAAGTTCAGGAGGGAAACATTCTTCAAAGGAAGAGGAGTATTAGAACTGGAGGACATACACTGAGACTGTAGGGGGGAGGTTCAGGGGAAATATAAGGAAAAATTACTTCACAGAAAGGGTAGTGGATATTGATAAGTGGAATAGCCTCCCATCAGAGGTGGTAGAGGCTAAGACTGTAGAGCAATGTAAACATGCTTGGGATAGGCATATGAATATCCTTACAAAGAATTGAGGTTCAAAAAGGGTTGAGATTACCTAAAGGATAAAAAAGGGGCAGACTAGATGGGCCAAGTGGTTATTATCTGCCGTCACATTCTATGTTTCTATGTCCTATCTTCCTCCTCCCATTGGCTGGCACCCATTTGTACCCCTATGGGGATTCCTCGTTCTGGCTATACAACATATCAGATATATGTTCTGGGGGAAAATCTAGGCCCACTTTTCCCAAATCGAGGTGCGCAGCAGGGCTAAAGCGGACTATGGACATTTGTCGATTTGCAAATTACCACCAGTGACTAACAATTTCCCTTAGATGTCAATAAAAATAAAAAAAATTACTTATTAAAATACGCACATTCTAGTCATGCTCTAAATTGATTTTATTTAAATTTTACACATTCACAACAGGTCCAGTATTTAAATCCTCGTTATCCCACACTGAGAGCGGCAGATACAACACGATTTAACTCCGAGCCTGCCGTAGAGGTCACAGCACTCTTCTGTGCTGCACAACAGAGGGAACGGAAAAAGTTGCACGACCTCGCTGCGAGAACAGAGCACGTTCCTATACTTAAGGCGAGACCGCAGAGATGGGCCGGGGGCCTGTGAAAGAGCTGCTATTATCGCGGGTTATAAATAGCCTGACACATGGTAAACACCCTGCAAAGACTGGAGGCCTAAAGCTCATCTTTTCTCAGGGTTTACAATGGATTAGTCCCTCGCCCAGCTGTTCCCTTACTCTGTAACAAACTGTTATAGTGCGTTTTAGGTGCGGCGCAGTCACATGTTGGATGTAAATATATCCGCTCCCGAAAAAACACTTTTAAAGGAACATTATAGGTAGTAAAAAAGTTGTTCTATTACGCTGTACAATTAGCGTACAGATTGTAAGCCTGCGAGCAGGGCCCTCTGACCTCCTTGTCTGCCTGTTATTACCCAGTCTTCCAATTTTTAAGGAAAAAAGAATATGCTATGCCGCATCACCTCAGTTCATCCGCTGCTCCACGTCCCCCCTCTCCCTGCTGCTCTGCGCCTCTCCCCACTGCGCCGTGCCTCCCCGCTGCTCCGCCCTGCCTCGTGCCTCCTGCTGTGTCTCGCCCCCTCCCCACTATATACTAACCCTTCTCAGCTCAGAGCGCTCCATTGGCTTAGGTCTGTCACATGATGCAGCCCATCTCCAAGAGTGCATGCATGTAGGATACGTGAGAGTCCTTACCAGATAAGTAAGCAAAATAAATAAAGTGATATCCGCCCCTTGACAAACATATTGTGGGCGGAGCCAATATCCACCCTTCATACATTGTGGCGGATTCAGAGCTGGATGCGAAATCCCGGGTGCCGGGGGCCATCATTACATACTTGCTGCCTTTTATAAACTAGAGTGCGGCGTGCGAAGCGTGGTGAGACCCCTAAGGGCGTGTCTAGCTCCACATATGGGCGTGCCTAAGCTTAAATGCTTGTTGCAAAATATATCTATATAACATCAATAGCGATATATTTTGGGAAATGTTGCAATTATTGGTACTAACATTGCTGCCTGCAGTATGGGGTTTCTTGTTTGCAATTGCATCTATTCTCTGTCACAGGCAAATACAGGGGGGGGTTCTGGTTGCCCTGAAACCCCCTCCTCCTCTTGGCAAGTGGCTCAAATTATGACAACAATAGTATATAATACGACTACTAAAGCTACCGCCACATCATGCAGTTGAAGGGACAGAGAGGAGCTGCTGCACATATCCAGTTACTGTGGGTTACAGTCATTAGGTCGACAGCACTTAGGTCGGCAGTCATCAGGTCGACCACTATTGGTCGACATGGAAAAAGGTTGACATGAGTTTTTCACTTTTTTTTATTTTTTTTGAACTTTTTCATACTTTACGATCCACGTGGACTACAATTGGGAACGGTAATCTGTGCTGAGCGCAGCGGTAGCGGAGCGAGGCACCTTGCCTGAAGCGTGGCGAGTGTAGCGAGCTATGCGAGGGGACACGGTGCACTAATTGGGGTTCCCCGTCACGTTACGAAGAAAACAACAGACATGAAGGCATGTGCCTCTATCCCACTGCCTCCTGTCTGTCTCATGTGCCTCTATCCCACTGCCTCCTGTCTGTCTCATGTGCCTCTATCCCACTGCCTCCTTGTCTGTCTCATGTGCCTCTATCCCACTGCCTCCTGTCTGTCTCATGTGCTTCTATCCCACTGCCTCCTGTCTGTCTCATGTGCCTCTATCCCACTGCCTCCTTGTCTGTCTCATGTGCCTCTATCCCACTGCCTCCTGTCTGTCTCATGTGCCTCTATCCCACTGCCTCCTGTCTGTCTCATGTGCCTCTATCCCACTGCCTCCTTGTCTGTCCTATGTGCCTCTATCCCACTGCCTCCTTGTCTGTCCTATGTGCCTCTATCCCACTGCCTCCTAGTCTGTCTCATGTGCCTCTATCCCACTGCCTCCTGTCTGTCTCATGTGCCTCTATCCCACTGCCTCCTGTCTGTCTCATGTGCCTCTATCCCACTGCCTCCTTGTCTGTCCTATGTGCCTCTATCCCACTGCCTCCTGTCTGTCTCATGTGCCTCTATCCCACTGCCTCCTTGTCTGTCTCATGTGCCTCTATCCCACTGCCTCCTTGTCTGTCCTATGTGCCTCTATCCCACTGCCTCCTTGTCTGTCCTATGTGCCTCTATCCCACTGCCTCCTAGTCTGTCTCATGTGCCTCTATCCCACTGCCTCCTGTCTGTCTCATGTGCCTCTATCCCACTGCCTCCTGTCTGTCTCATGTGCCTCTATCCCACTGCCTCCTTGTCTGTCCTATGTGCCTCTATCCCACTGCCTCCTGTCTGTCTCATGTGCCTCTATCCCACTGCCTCCTTGTCTGTCTCATGTGCCTCTATCCCACTGCCTCCTTGTCTGTCCTATGTGCCTCTATCCACTGCCTCCTTGTCTGTCCTATGTGCCTCTATCCCACTGCCTCCTTTAGACGCTTTAGGCACAACCATCGGTCACCACCATCAAAACTTGCATTATATTGATGGTTTGCAGAAGCATGTCAATGTTTGGGGTCAGGGCGTTTTACAAAATGGGGGCGCGTCACACAAGCCGCACATTTACACCTTTTGTAAAGTCTCCCTCATTTCTACACATGATGGCAAACTCCTCGTGGAGGCGTCTATGGAGAAGAAACAGTAGGTATTAATTTCAGTGTGCGCTGTGTGGAGCAGCTAAACACAGGTGCAACGCCAGGGTATTCTTCTGGATGCACTCAGCGCTCTTTTGTAATTGAGGGTCACAGATGAGGGACACAAGTAACATGGGCATATAGGATAGAAAGTATGCATTGACACAGAAGTACATGGGGGAGGCAAGGAGGCAGTGGGATAGAGGCACATAGGGCAGACATGGAGGCAGCGGGATAGAGGCATATAGAGCAGACAAGGAGGCAGTGGGATAGAGGCACATAGGGCAGACATGAGGCAGTGGGATAGAGGCACATAGGGCAGACATGGAGGCAGCGGGATAGAGGCACATAGGACAGACAAGGAGGCAGCAGGATAGAGGCACATAGAGCAGACAAGGAGGCAGTGGGATAGAGGCACATAGGGCAGACAAGGAGGCAGCGTGATAGAGGCACATAGGGCAGACATGGAGGCAGCGGGATAGAGGCACATAGAGCAGACAAGGAGGCAGTGGGATAGAGGCACATAGGACAGACAAGGAGACAGCGGGATAGAGGCACATAGAGCAGACAAGGAGGCAGTGGGATAGAGGCACATAGGACAGACAAGGAGGCAGCAGGATAGAGGCACATAGAACAGACAAGGAGGCAGTGGGATAGAGGCACATAGGGCAGACAAGGAGGCAGGGGATAGAGGCACATAGGGCAGACTAGGAGGCAGTGGGATAGAGGCACATAGGACAGACAAGGAGGCAGTGTGATAGAGGCAAATAGGGCAGACAAGGAGGCAGCGTGATAGAGGCACATAGGGCAGACATGGAGGCAGCGGGATAGAGGCACATAGAGCAGACAAGGAGGCAGTGGGATAGAGGCACATAGGACAGACAAGGAGGCAGCAGGATAGAGGCACATAGAGCAGACAAAGAGGCAGTGGGATAGAGGCACATAGGGCAGACAAGGAGGCAGCGGGATAGAGGCACATAGGGCAGACAAGGAGGCAGTGTGATAGAGGCAAATAGGGCAGACAAGGAGGCAGTGGGATAGAGGCACATAGGACAGACAAGGAGGCAGCGGGATAGAGGCACATAGGGCAGACAAGGAGGCAGCAGGATAGAGGCATATAGGACAGACAAGGAGGCAGTGGGATAGAGGCACATGGGACGGACAAAGAGGCAGCGGGATAGAGGCACATAGGCCAGACAAGGAGGCAGCGGGATAGAGGCACATAGGGCAGACAAGGAGGCAGCGGGATAGAGGCACACAGGGCAGACAAGGAGGCAGCGGGATAGAGGCACATAGGGCAGACAAGGAGGCAGTGGGATAGAGGCACATAGGACAGACAAGGAGGCAGCAGGATAGAGGCACATAGGGCAGACAAGGAGGCAGCAGGATAGAGGCATATAGGACAGACATGGAGGCAGCGGGATAGAGGCACATGGGACGGACAAAGAGGCAGCGGGATAGAGGCACATAGGCCAGACAAGGAGGCAGCGGGATAGAGGCACATAGGGCAGACAAGGAGGCAGCGGGATAGAGGCACACAGGGCAGACAAGGAGGCAGCGGGATAGAGGCACATAGGGCAGACAAGGAGGCAGTGGGATAGAGGCACATAGGACAGACAAGGAGGCAGCAGGATAGAGGCACATAGGGCAGACAAGGAGGCAGCAGGATAGAGGCATATAGGACAGACATGGAGGCAGCGGGATAGAGGCACATAGAGCAGACAAGGAGGCAGTGGGATAGAGGCACATAGGGCAGACAAGGAGGCAGCGGGATAGAGGCACATAGAGCAGACAAGGAGGCAGTGGGATAGAGGCACATAGGACAGACAAGGAGACAGCAGGATAGAGGCACATAGAGCAGACAAGGAGGCAGTGGGATAGAGGCACATAGGACAGACAAGGAGGCAGCAGGATAGAGGCACATAGAACAGACAAGGAGGCAGTGGGATAGAGGCACATAGGGCAGACAAGGAGGCAGCGGGATAGAGGCACATAGGGCAGACTAGGAGGCAGTGGGATAGAGGCACATAGGACAGACAAGGAGGCAGTGTGATAGAGGCAAATAGGGCAGACAAGGAGGCAGCGTGATAGAGGCACATAGGGCAGACATGGAGGCAGCGGGATAGAGGCACATAGAGCAGACAAGGAGGCAGTGGGATAGAGGCACATAGGACAGACAAGGAGGCAGCAGGATAGAGGCACATAGAGCAGACAAGGAGGCAGTGGGATAGAGGCACATAGGGCAGACAAGGAGGCAGCGGGATAGAGGCACATAGGGCAGACAAGGAGGCAGTGTGATAGAGGCAAATAGGGCAGACAAGGAGGCAGTGGGATAGAGGCACATAGGACAGACAAGGAGGCAGCGGGATAGAGGCACATAGGGCAGACAAGGAGGCAGCAGGATAGAGGCATATAGGACAGACAAGGAGGCAGTGGGATAGAGGCACATGGGACGGACAAAGAGGCAGCGGGATAGAGGCACATAGGCCAGACAAGGAGGCAGCGGGATAGAGGCACATAGGGCAGACAAGGAGGCAGCAGGATAGAAGCACATAGGGCAGACAAGGAGGCAGCGGGATAGGGGCACATAGGGCAGACAAGGAGGCAGTGGGATAGAGGCACATAGGACAGACAAGGAGGCAGCAGGATAGAGGCACATAGGGCAGACAAGGAGGCAGCAGGATAGAGGCATATAGGACAGACATGGAGGCAGCGGGATAGAGGCACATAGAGCAGACAAGGAGGCAGTGGGATAGAGGCACATAGGGCAGACAAGGAGGCAGTGGGATAGAGGCACATAGGGCAGACAAGGAGGCAGCGGGATAGAGGCACATAGGACAGATATGGAGGCAGCGGGATAGAGGCACATAGAGCAGACAAGGAGGCAGTGGGATAGAGGCACATAGGGAAGACTAGGAGGCAGTGTGCTAGAGGCACATAGGACAGACATGGAGGCAGCGGGATAGAGGCACATAGAGCAGACAAGGAGGCAGTGGGATAGAGGCACATAGGACGGACAAGGGGGCAGTGGGATAGAGGCACATAGGGCAGACAAGGAGGCAGTGGGATAGAGACACATAGGACAGACAAGGATGCAGTGGGATAGAGGCACATGGGACAGACAAGGAGGCAGCGGGATAAAGGCACATGGGATGAACAAGGAGGCAGTGGGATAGAGGCACATAGGACAGACAAGGAGGCAGTGGGATAGAGGCACATAGGATGGACAAAGAGGCAGTGGGATAGAGGCACATAGGATGGACAAGGAGGCAGTGGGATAGAGGCACATAGGATGGACAAGGAGGCAGTGGGATAGAGGCACATGGGACAGACATAGGGCAGCGGCTGTGCAAGTAAATGCAATCTGCTCTATTCCAGTGACCATATAACAGGGCAGCCTGTGAGGCAATGCAGTAACTGTGTGTGATCTACAGCTGCATCCGCTAGTGATTACCTTATCATTATGCTGCAATGTTACGTCTCTCCACATAAATAATTCCCTATTCCTGCAGCATTGTTACAGTGTTCTGATCCCGTCCTGTGCCATCAGAAAGCGAAACGCGTCATGTCTGACAATATGCTCATCTGAATGGGATCTGGAGGATATTTTTAAAGTGCATGCGGTAACCCACGGCAATGGCCCAGATATCAGCTTTCCATTAGTCTGACTACAGTTGACTGCTTAAAATATCTGGTTGCTATGGGCAACTGCACGATTGATTTATACAACATGTTAAATAAACCTTTCAGTAAAACTTACTGCAGTTAGTTTGTGCCAAGTACATTTCTTTCACCCGACACAGAGATGCCGCAAAGAGTTACATTCCTGTCGCCTCTGGAGGGGATTTGGTGACATTTATGAGCCAGCCAACTCAAACAATGTGGAGATGTTTTAAACAGACTTTTCAGGATTAAATATCTTAAGCAGTGTCTGTCTTCTATCTGTATTCACCACCAAGTGTGTGTCACTTATGTGTAATTCATTTGCTGTACTCCGAAACACGGTGTCGTAGTGATCAAGCAACACCTAAGTCCTCCTTTCCCTCCCTCTTCCTCATTGCGCTGTCTCTGACGGGTTCCGGTCCATGAATAGACAGTGTCTACTTAGACACTTAAAAGGTCGACAGGTGAAAGGTCAACTGTGTTTATGGTCGACGCGTACAGAAGGTTCAAAAGGTCGACATGACTGGTCGATGTGACATACCATCCACGTGGACTACGATTGGGAATACAGTAGTAACAAGTGGCGAGAGAAGCAGTAGTGGAGCGAGCCGCCTTGCCCAAAGCGGGGTGAGCAAAGTCAGGGTCTATGGTGACGCTAACTGTGGCCGCACACTGTGAAATGGACACATTTAGAGGCCAATTCAGTAAGGATAGCGGATGCTGCTAATCAGCAGAATTTGCTATCCTTTTGCACGCATGCTGACCGGCGCCCCCCCCCTGCTACAAGCAGAAATTGCGATCGCCTCGCAATTTCTGCTTATATGCAGAAACTAAGGTTGACTCCTGCCGGCGCCATTTTACCTGTCGCGGCGGCTGCGTGTGACATCACGCAGCCGCCGCGACCACGCCCCCGTTCGCGCCGCACAGCCCACCGTTCGGGTTGCCCCGCCACGCAACACTCCGTTTCCTCCCTGAAAACAGCGTTGCCGCCCCCCTCCCGCACCGCACCCGCCTCTGCCTGATTGACAGTCAGAGGCGAACGCATTTTCTGTGGGCCCCCCCCAGAAAATGCAGACGCAGACGCAGTAGGGCCTGCTGCGCATGCGCCCGCGGCACCCCCGCAAAAATTCCAGGCGAATCGCGATTTGCGATCCGTCCTGAATTAGCCCCTTAGTCACAAAAACATGAAATGTCGAACTTTTTTGAGTCGACCATTTTCAAGTCAACCTTTTCACCCTGTAGAGAGAGATAAAGGCCCTCATTCCGAGTTGATCGCTAGCTGGTTTCGTTCGCAGCACGGCGATGAGGTGAAAAAGCGGCACTTCTGTGCATGCGTATGGTGCGCAGTGCGCACGCGCGACGTACTTTCACAAAAGCCAATGTAGTTTCACACAAAGTCTAGCGACGCTTTATAGTTGCACTGCTGACCGCAGAGTGATTGACAGGAAGTGGGTGTTTCTGGGTGGTAAATGACAGTTTTCGGGGAGTGTGTGAAAAAACGCAGGCGTGTCGGATAAAAACGCAGGAGCGGCTGGGGAAACGCAGGCGTGGCTGGATGAACGCAGGGCGTGTTTGTGATGTCAAAACAGGAACTAAACAGTCTGAAGTGATCGCAAGCTAGGAGTAAGTCTCGAGCTGCTCAGAAACTGCACAATCTTTTTTTGTAGCAATGCTGTGAACCTTTCGGTCGCACTTCTGCTATGCTAAGATACACTCCCAGAGGGCGGCGGCCTAGCGTTTGCACTGCTGCTAAAAGCAGCTAGCGAGTGAACAACTTGGAATGAGGGCCAAAGTACCAATCTGCTGCCATTTTTCAAACACAGCCTGTGACATGGCAGTTAGGAGCTGATTGGTTGGTACTTTATCTCTCTCCATGCATTGATACATATGCCCCGTAGACTTCTGGGACCCAGGTCTGCCATAGAGGTGCCGTCCTCTTCCCCAAGTTGGTGTGGCCACGCCTCTTTACAGGAACAGTGGGGGCCCGATATTCACATGAGGTGGCCAAATCCTAACACGCTCGGTAACGTCCCCTCCTACGTACCATGCACAAAATCCCCCTAACTCAGTGGTTTCCAAACTTTTTTGAATCACGGCGCCCTAGAATATCAGAATTTTTTTCACGGCACCCCTAGGCCAAAAGTTTCTTATTGAGAAATTTAGAAAGAAATATTACATTAAGTTTATCACGTTTATATGTCATCCTTAGGGTCAGGTGTGTGGTGAGGGACAAGATTTGCTTCTGTTTGGCCACATATTTTATGACTGGCAGCCACCAGCACTGGTTTTGCCTATTATATTGACCATGAATAATTTTAATTGGTCCTGGACCACCAACCCAGGGCACCCCTGCAAGTGTCCCGAGGCACTCCAGGGAGCCACCGCACACAGTTTGGGAACCTCTGCCCTAACTAATTACAAGTCCTGATTATCCTATGACTGTAAGGGGAGAGATGTGACAAGACTTCAAATGAGGACAAGTGGTGTAATTGCCCATAACCACCAAACAGCTTCAAGCTACCGTCTGTAAAATGATAGCTCGAAGCTTATTGGTTACTGTGGGCAACACCTCTTTCAAGGTTTCATATTGGACAATAAATAATCATAATTAGACCCGCCATTGTGAGGTCATTTACTCAGAGATGGAGGGTAATATAATAAATGTTACATGTAATACATTTACAAGACCCTAGCCAAGGCTGGTACTCGGCTGTCTGGGAGTGACGCTGTTGGCTCTGTCAGTGGTTATGTAGCCAAGGCTGGTACTCGGCTGTCTGGGAGTGACGCTGTTGGCTCTGTCAGTGGTTATGTAGACAAGGCTGGTACTCGGCTGTCTGGGAGTGACGCTGTTGGCTCTGTCAGTGGTTATGTAGCCAAGGCTGGTACTCGGCTGTCTGGGAGTGACGCTGTTGGCTCTGTCAGTAGTTATGTAGACAAGGCTGGTAATCGGCTGTCTGGGAGTGACGCTGTTGGCTCTGTCAGTGGTTATGTAGACAAGGCTGGTACTCGGCTGTCTGGGAGTGACGCTGTTGGCTCTGTCAGTGGTTATGTAGCCAAGGCTGGTACTCGGCTGTCTGGGAGTGACGCTGTTGGCTCTGTCAGTAGTTATGCAGCTAGGGCTGGTACTCGGCTGTCTGGGAGTGACGCTGTTGGCTCTGTCAGTAGTTATGTAGCTAAGGCTGATACTCGGGTGTGTGGGAGTGACGCTGTTGGCTCTGTCAGTGGTTATGTAGACAAGGCTGGTACTCGGCTGTCTGGGAGTGACGCTGTTGGCTCTGTCAGTGGTTATGTAGCCAAGGCTGGTACTCGGCTGTCTGGGAGTGACGCTGTTGGCTCAGTCAATAGTTATGTAAACAAGGCTGGTAATCGGCTGTCTGGGAGTGACGCTGTTGGCTCTGTCAGTGGTTATGTAGACAAGGCTGGTATTCGGCTGTCTGGGAGTGACGCTGTTGGCTCTGTCAGTGGTTATGTAGCCAAGGCTGGTACTCGGCTGTCTGGGAGTGACGCTGTTGGCTCTGTCAGTGGTTATGTAGACAAGGCTGGTACTCCGCTGTCTGGGAGTGACGCTGTTGGCTCTGTCAGTGGTTATGTAGACAAGGCTGGTACTCGGCTGTCTGGGAGTGACGCTGTTGGCTCAGTCAATAGTTATGTAAACAAGGCTGGTAATCGGCTGTCTGGGAGTGACGCTGTTGGCTCTGTCAGTGGTTATGTAGCCAAGGCTGGTACTCGGCTGTCTGGGAGTGACGCTGTTGGCTCAGTCAATAGTTATGTAAACAAGGCTGGTAATCGGCTGTCTGGGAGTGACGCTGTTGGCTCTGTCAGTGGTTATGTAGACAAGGCTGGTACTCGGCTGTCTGGGAGTGACGCTGTTGGCTCTGTCAGTGGTTATGTAGACAAGGCTGGTACTCCGCTGTCTGGGAGTGACGCTGTTGGCTCTGTCAGTGGTTATGTAGACAAGGCTGGTAATCGGCTGTCTGGGAGTGACGCTGTTGGCTCTGTCAGTGGTTATGTAGACAAGGCTGGTACTCGGCTGTCTGGGAGTGACGCTGTTGGCTCTGTCAGTGGTTATGTAGCCAAGGCTGGTACTCGGCTGTCTGGGAGTGACGCTGTTGGCTCTGTCAGTGGTTATGTAGACAAGGCTGGTACTCGGCTGTCTGGGAGTGACGCTGTTGGCTCTGTCAGTGGTTATGTAGACAAGGCTGGTACTCGGCTGTCTGGGAGTGACGCTGTTGGCTCTGTCAGTAGTTATGCAGCTGAGGCTGGTACTCGGCTGTCTGGGAGTGACGCTGTTGGCTCTGTCAGTAGTTATGTAGACAAGGCTGGTACTCGGCTGTCTGGGAGTGACGCTGTTGGCTCTGTCAGTGGTTATGTAGCCAAGGCTGGTACTCGGCTGTCTGGGAGTGACGCTGTTGGCTCTGTCAGTAGTTATGCAGCTGAGGCTGGTACTCGGCTGTCTGGAAGTGACGCTGTTGGCTCTGTCAGTAGTTATGTAGACAAGGCTGGTACTCGGCTGTCTGGGAGTGACGCTGTTGGCTCTGTCAGTGGTTATGTAGCCAAGGCTGGTACTCGGCTGTCTGGGAGTGACGCTGTTGGCTCTGTCAGTGGTTATGTAGACAAGGCTGGTACTCGGCTGTCTGGGAGTGACGCTGTTGGCTCTGTCAGTAGTTATGCAGCCAAGGCTGGTACTCGGCTGTCTGGGAGTGACGCTGTTGGCTCTGTCAGTAGTTATGCAGCCAAGACTGGTACTCGGCTGTGTGGGAGTGACGCTGTTGGCTCTGTCAGTGGTTATGTAGACAAGGCTGGTACTCGGCTGTCTGGGAGTGACGCTGTTGGCTCTGTTAGTAGTTATGCAGCCAAGACTGGTACTCGGCTGTCTGGGAGTGACGCTGTTGGCTCTGTCAGTAGTTATGTAGACAAGGCTGGTACTCGGCTGTCTGGGAGTGACGCTGTTGGCTCTGTCAGTGGTTATGTAGACAAGGCTGGTACTCGGCTGTCTGGGAGTGACGCTGTTGGCTCTGTCAGTGGTTATGTAGACAAGGCTGGTACTCGGCTGTCTGGGAGTGACGCTGTTGGCTCTGTCAGTGGTTATGTAGACAAGGCTGGTACTCGGCTGTCTGGGAGTGACGCTGTTGGCTCTGTCAGTGGTTATGTAGACAAGGCTGGTACTCGGCTGTCTGGGAGTGACGCTGTTGGCTCTGTCAGTAGTTATGTAGCCAAGACTGGTACTCGGCTGTCTGGGAGTGACGCTGTTGGCTCTGTCAGTGGTTATGTAGACAAGACTGGTACTCGGCTGTCTGGGAGTGACGCTGTTGGCTCTGTCAGTGGTTATGTAGACAAGACTGGTACTCGGCTGTCTGGGAGTGACGCTGTTGGCTCTGTCAGTGGTTATGTAGACAAGGCTGTTACTCAGCTGTGGCTCTGTCAGTGGTTATGTAGACAAGGCTGGTACTCGGCTGTGTGGGAGTGACGCTGTTGGCTCTGTCAGTGGTTATGTAGACAAGGCTGGTATTTGGCTGTCTGGGAGTGATGCTGTTGGCTCTGTCAGTCGTTATGTAGACAAGGTTGGAACCCGGCTGTCTGGGAGTGACGCTGTTGGCTCCGTCAGTGGTTATGTAGCCAAGACTGGTACTCGGCTGTCTGGGAGTGACGCTGTTGGCTCTGTCAGTGGTTATGTAGACAAGACTGGTACCTGGCTGTCTGGGAGTGACGCTGTTGGCTCTGTCAGTGGTTATGCAGACAAGGCTGGTACTCGGCTGTCTGGGAGTGACGCTGTTGGCTCTGTCAGTGGTTATGCAGCTGAGGCTGGTACTCGGCTGTCTGGGAGTGACGCTGTTGGCTCTATCAGTGGTTATGTTGCTGCTATACTGTGACTTGTTGTAAAGGCCAACTTACCCTCCCAGGACTTCGTGCTGGCAAACCTTATAACAGGACGATAAGATGGCCTGCTTGATGCTCACTATCCGGTGATTGAAAGGTGCAGGCGGGGGGGGACAGTCATCTGTAACGAGACGATACACCAGTCTGAGATCCTGTAATACTGAAGTTCGTTGATATGTGGGAAATGGGTGATTTAAGTCGAAAAATTATAATAGCTGTACAAGACTACGGCAATCTATTAATCTCCAACAGTTGTGGGACTACAAGTATCAGCATGCACTACCATCAGGGAGACATGCTTTAAATTCCACAACGACATCAAAGCTTGCAGAGAGGTAAAATGGAGAGAGATAAAATACCAGCCAATCAGCTCCTAACTGCCATGTTACAGGCTATGATTACAAAATGACAGTTAGGAGCTGATTGGTTGGTACTTAATCTCTCTGGTTGGTACTTAATCTCTCTCCAAGCTTTGATACATCTCTCCCTTATCTTCCTAACAGTCATAGACAAAACAGAATTTAAAAAATGACAGGACACATAGAGGCAGATGTACTGAGCCTTGGAGAGTGATAACGTAGAGAGAGAGATAAAGTTCCAGCCAATCAGCTCCTAGCTGCCATGTCACAGCATACTTGCCTCCTCTCTCGGAAGGAACGGGAGACTATTGAATTTGCTGCCATTCTCCCACACCCCGGGAGAAGAAGACTGACCTCCCGCATCCTGAAAGTGGGAACAATGTGGACTGGATAATGCCGCAAATCACGGTAAAACAATGAGGGGTGGGGCCAATGTCCTGTATTTCTATGGAAAACACATCAGATTGAACCTGCCCCCTCCCCATTCTCTGCAAGGGGCGGGGCCTATCGATGCGTATGGCTGGGCCCCGCCCCCATCTCTAATCAGCTGCATCTCTTCTCCGGGCTTCTCCCGGAGGAGAGAGATCAAAAGTACGTAAGTATGTGTTACAGTCTGTGTGTGAAAAATGACAGTTAGGAGCTGATTGGCTGGTACTTAGGGGTCTATTCATAAAGCAGTGAAAAGAGTGGAGAAGTGAGCCAGTGGAGAAGTTGCCCATGGCAACCAATCAGCATTGACGTAGTATTTATAATTTGCATACAATACAACTGTACGGAGCAGCTGATTGGTTGCCATGGGCAACTTCTCCACAGGCTCACTTCTCCACTCTTTACACTGCTTCATGACTAGACCCCTTTATCTCTCTCCACTTTATCACACTCCAAGGTTTCCAAGGTTTAGTACATCTGCCCCTAAAGGCACGCAATGCCAATATTCATTCGGTTATTTGCTAAACGGAGGTAACAAATATTATCTACTCACCAATGATATGTAGGGAGGAGGCTTCCAGCAATTCCGTTGAGCCACTTGGTAAATCGGAGGTAAAGGATTGACCTGGAGCCTGGCTGCGGTCACAGTCCTTCTCAATCACTTCTCCCTTCTGGTGCTTTGCTGCTCCCTTCTTTCCACAGTCTGTTTCTTCATCATCTCCTCTCAAGTCTCCTCGTTCCACGTCCGTGCCTCCCGTCTTCTGCTGTGGAATAGACACCTGGCCGCCAACTGTCTGAAGCTCCTCAGCTTTTGTAGCAGAGGACGCCTGCTTGTCCTTACCCATAACGTCCACTCTCTGGCATACCGGCTCTGGTCCGATCTTGTGCTGTACTGGTGCATTTCCTGCTACCGGGCTGCTGACCTGTACCTTACCCGCCGGGGCACCAGCACCTTCCCTGAAAGACGCATCGTATTGTCATCAGCCTCATTCGTACAGTCATTACTATTTGTTATTAAGAAAGCAGAATAACTTTTGTGTACTATTAGCACTAGATAAATACCCACAAAATGTAAGCATCCCCAGAAAGTATGAAGAGGTTCTGCAAAAGATTTTGGAGATATCTGCTGCGACCTCTCAATTTACGATCGCAAAAGCAGACCCTATAGGTCTCTAATATACACTAATGGAGTGTGGATTACTGTATCACAATTTTTTTTTCTGCACAAAGAGGGATCCCTTCTGATCCCTCATCATTGGCCTCTACTGGCCCGCATCACGGCCAGTCTACCCGGAAACAAAGTGATATTGGTGGCTATCACTCTGCTTCCAACTCTTCGCCAGAACGGGCTCTTATCAGAACCGGTGTCCAAAAAGAGGAACCTGGTAAATTCTAGCGATCTTAATAAATAATAATTGATATGAGGCCTGATTTAGAGATGGACCAAGGTACTTTCGCTCTTGCGTCTGTTTCCGGAGTAGCGGCTGCGAGTATGGTGTCAGCCCTTCCGCCGGTGTACAAGCACGTGTCTGAGTGCGCAAGAACTGAGACCCCTATCTACACCCTGCAATACCGCCGGTGTTCCTTTAGACGTCACGCCACCATCAATCACCCCAGCCCTATGGTAGTTACATAGGCCCTCATTCCGAGTTGTTCGCTCGCAAGCTGCTTTTAGCAGCATTGCACACGCTAAGCCGCTGCCTACTGGGAGTGAATCTTAGCTTTGCAGAATTGCGAACGAAAGATTCTCAAAATTGCGAATAGAAATTTCTAAGCAGTTTCTGAGTAGCTCGAGACTTACTCTGCCACTGCGATCAGTTCAGTGCTTGTCGTTCCTGGTTTGACGTCACAAACACACCCAGCGTTCGCCCAGACACTCCCCCGTTTCTCCAGCCACTCCCGCGTTTTTCCCAGAAACGGTAGCGTTTTTTCACACACTCCCATAAAACGGCCAGTTTACGCCCAGAAACACCCACTTCCTGTCACACTACGATCACCAGAACGAAGAAAAAACCTCGTAATGCCGTGAGTAAAATACCAAACTTCTTCGCAAATTTACTTGGCGCAGTCGCAGTGCGAACATTGCGCATGCGCAGTTTGCGGAAAATCGCTACGATGCGATGAAAAAGAACGAGCGAACAACTCGGAATGAGGGCCATAGTCTCCGTATGACTATGGTCTCCTATGGCTGCAGCTCTGCATCTGGGATTGCAGCCGCTTTCACTAACTGGCCTGCAACAACTCCCTCTACATGCTCCTGATTGCTTCAGGTATTCATGTTATTCTCATTACCTTGGTGGTTGGTCCTCTGCACCAGGGGGAGATATTGAGGCAGGATTTCTAGTGACATAACTGCGATCTCCCCCAGGTTCTCCTAGTATCTCCTTAGGTTCCTCAGGCGGCCTGGTATCCTGCTCTGTGGAAGGGTTATGAGAAGGTTGGATATGCTGGGGATCTGTTTGAGTACTTTTCTCCTCAGGCCTTTCCCCTGCCACCTTCTGTGTCCATGGTTTGGAGCTATCAGGGCTGCTGAGGTGCTGGGATGTTTCTAGAGGAGACTGACCACCTGTACAGTTGGCTTTGCTGTGAGGGCTGCCACAGGGAGCGGTCTTCTGACTGATTCTCTTCTCTTCCTGGGATTTGCTCCGGTGGGTAGCTGTAATGCAGAGGTAAGTGGGAGGTAGTAATACAATACATAGCTACACAGGTAGACGTGTCTAAAATGAACAACCATCTCCTGATACAGTACTATGGAAGACCTACTAGATTTTATTACTGTAGTATTATTTGTCACCTTTTGCCTGTCTATCTATCTCCATTGATGGTGGCTAAATGCAAGGTAGAGTTGGCTGGTGCTCCAGTCCTAGACCCCAGCTCCAACACCTAGAGCAGGAGCCTGAATACTGAAGCTAAGGTGGAGATGAATTAAGAAAGGGCTTAAATTATTTCCTTTACAGTATATCTAATTAATGTTATTTTGATTTATCCAGCAAATATGAAGACATGCTAGATACTCCTTTCCTGGTTAAGGTTTGAATTGTAACTTTAAGTCAAGTATCTGCTGAGGCGGCCATTTTGCATGCTGAACCAATATTCAAGACGTCAACTAACTATAAGCTAGTTGTGAGTCATGAGGGGCTTCAGGCTAGAGACGTGCAGTTCGGATCTCCAGAAATCTGAATACACCTGAATTTTTGTGGATCTGAACCAAAACTCAGTCTTGATCCTCAAGAAGATCTCATCCAAACTGAATCCCAGTTCAAATCTCTCCGCGGTTCAGATATCAGATTTTACATCCTGATTTTGTATTGCAAAACTGACAAGATTTTAGCTGTTTTTATCAATTTTTAATTATTGATATATATATATTTTTTTAATCTAGTTTAAATCTAACCAAAATCTGAATCCATACCAAAACGCTTGAGGGTGGTTTTGCCAAAACCAAACCAGAACACAATGATGAATTAGAACCAAAACAAAAGCATGGACACATCTCTATCTCAGGCCACCATGATGTCACTATTTCCTAATAAAGGGATAAGACTGCAAACTGCTGAAGCCAACAAAATGGCTGCCAAGAGCACTTTTAGCCATACGGCTCTGAAACCTATAGGCGGCACATTCACGGACCTTTACCTGATGCTGCTCTCTGTATCTCCGCCTGTGAATCTCTGCTGGTGAACGCATGCTTTTGCTTGGTTTCTTTCTCTTCAGAATTATCTTTAGCCTAAAAAACAAAAATATAAATGAAATGACCACGACACAGAAGACGACGGGATACGTACGACATCGCGGCAGACGGGATGCCTGCTGTATACCGACAGCGACATCCCATCTGCCAGAATACTGGCAGTGAGCCAGCTAGTCCGCTCGCCACATTTTGAGCTTTGCTCGCCACAGGTACTATTGCCTCTCGGTTGGTGGCATGGACCACCAACCAAGTGAGAAGTACAGGCAGATGTCGGGATGCCGGTTGTTGGTGCATATGCGAGTGTCAGGATATCGGCGTCAGTCTCCTGAACGCTCGACTCCGGACAGCCAGTAAACTGACTGCATCCGAAGACGACGACTAATATCACATCTATAACAAACTTAGCAGTAGTACCCAAAGTAGGATAGCATCAAAAAAGGCAAACAAGGTATTAGCATGCATTAAGCGGGGATTTGATGCAAGGGATGAGAGTATTATACTCCCACTATATAAACCCCTAGTGAAGCCACATCTTGAATAATGTGTACAATTATGGGCACCATACTACAAAAAGGATATCCTGGAACTAGAAAAGGTTCAGAGACGAGAGACCAAATTGATAAAGGGGATGGAGACTCTAGAATACGAGGAAAGGCTTGCTAGGGTAGGCATGTTTACACTGGACAAAAGGAGATTAAGAGGCGACATGATTAACATTTACAAATATATAAGGGGTCAATACATAGAGCTAGCGGGGGAATTGTTTTTGGTAAGATCATCAAAAAGAACACGTGGACACCGGCTTAGGTTGGAGAAGAGATTTTGCAAGAAAGAGACAGAAAGGTTTCTTCACAGTAAGGACAATACGCATATGGAATTCCCTGCTTGAGAGAGTAGTAATGGTGGACTCGGTCACTACTTTTAAAAATGGGCTTGATAAATTCCTAATGGATTTGGATATAGAGGGTTATGGTGGTTAAATCATGTACTATAGGAATAAAAAAACGGAGTATTTTAGTTTACGGCTAAACACTCACCACAGTTAAAATTAGTCTTAATAATAGTTCAGTGTAGGAGAGCACTAACAGGTTGAACTGAATGGACAAATTGTTTTTTTTCAACCTCAGAAACTATGTTACTATGTTATAATGCCGGCTGAACTCCATCTTTAGTGCTGGTGTTGCCAGGTTAGCGTTTCATACATACAGCGCAGGCAGCCATTTTGTCAGTAGCACCAATATCCATCTAAACGTGACCTAACATTTCACTACACCCCAGTGACATCACTGATAAACAGGGCTATGTGAGTGCATCCTTGTTAAACACTATTCCAATGTTTTTCTTACCAGTTTACAATTGATATATTTAGTATATTTATTGTCTTTTTTCGTTTCGTACAATGGATCATATTTATCAGTACTGGACAATTGATTAGGATTTCTATTGCCGCTTATCGCAGAACGGAATAACATTTTAGGCCAATTTACCAGAAAAAGTCAGCTCCCGAATGGTTTTGCTCCTCATGTTTGGTGGTTTGGTCTGAAGGGTCTTTTTCAAGGCATAGTGTGCGTGACCAAACCAACCACCAACCAGGACAACCAGGAAAACCTTGCCTTAGACAAATCCAGATCTCACAGGAACCTGCAGGTAGGAGGGTCCCACCAAACACCATATCGGAATGATCCGTTAAATTCTTTTCTGGACTGATATATAATTATGTATTTGCATTTTCCCTCTGTTTAAAGGGTAATTTATTTATTTTTATCTCATATGTATTTATGTAATAAATTGTTATACTTTTCAACATACATACATATATATAATAGGATTTTAATACCTACCGGTAAATCCTTTTCTCTTAGTCCGTAGAGGATGCTGGGGACACTTCAAGAACCATGGGGTATAGACGGGATCCGCAGGAGACATGGGCACACAATAAGACTTTGAATGGGTGTGAACTGGCTCTTCCCTCTATGCCCCTCCTCCAGACTCCAGTTATAGGAACTGTGCTCAGGGAGATGGACATTTAGAGGAAAAGGATTTATTTAATTATTTTAAACTAAGGTGAGATACATACCAGCTCACACCACTAACATGCCATACAACATGGCATTCAACAACAACAACGCATGCAACGGCATGACTGAACTCAACGTAACCTGAGCGTAACTATAACCAAACTGCAGGTACAGCCCGCACTGGGACGGGCGCCCAGCATCCTCTACGGACTAAGAGAAAAGGATTTACCGGTAGGTATTAAAATCCTATTTTCTCATACGTCCTAGAGGATGCTGGGGACACTTCAAGAACCATGGGGTTTATACAAAAACTCTAGAATGGGCGGGAGAGTGCGGATGACTCTGCAGCACCGATTGACCAAACAAGAGGTCTTCCTCAGCCAGGGTATCAAACTTGTAAAACTTCGCAAAGGTGTTTGAACCCGACCAAGTAGCAGCTCGGCAAAGTTGTAACGCTGGGACTCCCCGGGCAGCCGATTTCGGTAACGGCAATCCTGCCGTAGAATGAGCCTGCTGAATCGTATTACAAATCCAGCGCGCAATAGTCTGCTTAGAAGCAGGAGCCCCAATCTTGTTGGGAGCCCATAGGACAAACAGAGCCTCTGTTTTCCGAATCTGCACCGTTCTGGCGACATAGATCTTCAAAGCTCTAACCACATCGAGAGACTTTGTCTCCGTCAAGGCGTCAGTAGCCACTGGCACCACAATTGGCTGGTTAACATGAAATGATGAAACCACTTTTGGCAGAAATTGCTGACGAGTTCTCAACTCCGCTCTGTCAGCATGGAAGATTAAATAGGGGCTTTTGTGAGACAAAGCCGCCAACTCAGACAATCGCTGTCACACGCCATAGGCGGCGTTCACTGCGCTTACCCTTGCGTGCCTGCTGGTCTGTGTTGTGGCCTCCGCCTTCGTTGGTCCACTGACTCCGGCGCCTGGCTGGCGCGGCTCCCGGCGGTTCTCCGGGGCAGGGGCGCCGCCATGACACCCGGCATCACGTGGGCGGGGAGCAGGTGACGTCATCAGATTGTTCTGCCAATCCAGCGGAGGCGGGAGATTCAAAGGCAGACGCCAGGCAGCGCCTCAGCGCCTGAGTATCGTCTTTTCCCCTGAAGTGGATGCCAGTGCTTCTGTCCTCGGCGGATCTCTCTGCAGCATACCCCAGTGTCTCCGGCATTTCCAGGTGTCAGTTGTTGCACAGCTTCCAGCGTTCCCAGCCGCTGCTGGGTTCCACTGCGCTCTAGTCACCAGTGCTTCTTGGAGTCAGCGTGGGCTGCAGGTTAAACGTCGCCCTCAAGTTATACAAGTCCTCAGTGTCTTTAACCCTCGCTCTCAAGGTATACAAGTCTTCAGTGTCTTTAACCCTTGATCTCAAGTTCTTCAAATCATCAGTGTCTTTAACCACCGCTCTCAAGGTATACAAATCATCAGTGTCTTTAACCACCGCTCTCAAGTTCTTCATATCATCAGTGTCTTTAACCACCGCTCTCAAGGTATACAAGTATTCAGTGTCTTTAACCCTCGCTCTCAAGTGCTTCAAATCATCAGTGTCTTTAACCACCGCTCTCAAGTTCTTCAAATCATCAGTGTCTTTAACCACCGCTCTCAAGTTCTTCAAATCATCAGTGTCTTTCACCACCGCTCTCAAGTTCTTCAAATCATCAGTGTCTTTCACCACCGCTCTCAAGTTCTTAAAATCATCAGTGTCTTTCACCACCGCTCTCAAGTTCTTCAAATCATCAGTGTCTTTCACCACCGCTCTCAAGTTCTTCAGATCATCAGTGTCTTTAACCACCGCTCTCAAGTTCTTCAAATCATCAGTGTCTTAACCACCGCTCTCAAGTTCTTCAAATCATCAGTGTCTTTAACCACCGCTCTCAAGTTCTTCAGTCACCAGTATCTTTTACCGTCACTCACAAGTACTTCCTGGACATTTCTCCATACACTCCTTCTCTGTTATGTGGCATTGTGTTGCTCTCTTCCTGCAATAAAGTCCTTTAATATTTTCACCAAGCTTTTCTGTCAGAGTCCTGTATGAGGAAGACCTATATCAAGCCATCCCTGTTCCGACCCAACTGTGGTTCCTCTCCCCTACCATCGGGAGAACCCCCGAGTTCACAACACCCCCAACCTAGGTCAGTGACACTCGCCTTGCAGACGCCAAGGCCAACAACATGACCACTTTCCAAGTAAGGAATTTTAACTCAACCTTGCGCAAAGGTTCAAACCAATGTGATTGCAAGAAATGCAACACCACATTAAGGTCCCATGGTGCCATTGGGGGCACAAAGGGAGGCTGGATGTGCAGCACGTCTTTTATGAAGGTCTGAACTTCTGGAAGGGAGGCCAATTTTTTTTGAAAAAAGATTGACAAGGCTGAAATCTGTACGTTAATAGAGCCTAACTTTAGGCCCGCATCCACACCTGTTTGTAGGAAATGGAGCAAACGCTCCAGGTGAAATTTTTCCGTAGGAGCCTTCTTGGATTCACACCAAGACACATATTTTCTGCAAATACGGTGGTAATGCCTTGACGTTACTTCTTTTCCAGCCTGAAGAAGTGTGGGAATGACTTCACTGGGAATACCCTTTCGGGCTAGGATTTTGCGTTTAACCGCCACGCCGTCAAACGTAGCCACGGTAAGTCCTGATACACGCACGGCCCCTGTTGTAACAGGTCCTCCCGAAGAGGAAGAGGCCAGGGATCTTCTATGAACAACTCCTGAAGATCCGGATACCAGGCCCTTTTTGGCCAATCCGGAACAATGAGGATCGCCTGAACCCTTGTTCTTCTTATAATTTTTATCACCTTCGGAATGAGTGGAAGTGGAGGGAAGACATAGACCGACTGAAACACCCACGGTGTCACTAGGGCGTCCACCGCTATCGCTTGAGGGTCCCTTGACCTGGAACAATATCTCTGAAGTTTCTTGTTGAGGCGGGATGCCATCATGTCCACTTGAGGAATTCCCCAACGACTTGTCACTTCTGCAAAAACCTCTTGATGAAGACCCCACTCCCCTGGATGGAGATCGTGTCTGCTGAGGAAGTCTGCTTCCCAGTTGTCCACTCCTGGAATGAAGACCGCTGACAGAGCGCCGGCATGTCTTTCCGCCCAGCGAAGAATCTTCGTGGCCTCGGCCATTGCCGCTCTGCTTTTTGTTCCGCCCTGGCGGTTTATGTACGCCACTGCTGTCACATTGTCTGACTGAATCAAGACCGGCAGACCTCGAAGAAGATGTTCTGCTTGCAGTGTGTCGTTGTAGATGGCTCTTAATTCCAGAATGTTTATGTGTAGACAAGCTTCCTGGCTTGACCACTTTCCCTGAAAGTTTCTTCCGTGTGACTGCTCCCCAGCCTCAGAGGCTTGCATCTGTGGTCACCAGGATCCAATCCTGAATCCCGAACCTGCGTCCCTCCAGAAGGTGAGAACTGTGCAGCCACCACAGAAGGGAAATTCTGGTCCTGGGAGATAGAAATATTTTCTGGTGCATGTCCAGGTGAGACCCGGACCACTGGTCCAGCAGGTTCCACTGAAACACCCTGGCATGGAACCTGCCATACGGAATGGCCTCGTAGGCCGCCACCATCTTCCCCAGCAACCGAGTGCAGCGAAGAACTGACACCTTTGCCGGTTTCAGAATCTATTTTACCATGTTCTGTATTTCCAGAGCTTTTTCCACTGGAAGAACAACTCTTTGCAATTCTGTATCCAGAATCATACCCAGGAACGACAGCCGTGTCGTTGGATCCAACTGTGATTTTGGCAAATTTAGGAGACAACCGTGTTGTTGCAGAATCGTCAGTGAAAGGGCAACATTCTTCAACAATTGCTCCTTGGAGCTCGCCTATATCAGGAGATCGTCCAAGTACGGGATAATTGTGATTCCCCGCTTGCGCAGGAGAACCATCATTTCCGCCATTACTTTGGTTAAAATCCTCGGAGCCGTGGACAGACCAAACGGCAACGTCTGAAATTGGTAATGACAATCCTGAACAGCAAATCTCAGGTAAGCCTGATGTGGAGGATATATGAGGACATGTAAGTAGGCATCTTTTATGTCTACCGACACCATAAAATCCCCCTCCTCCAGAATGGAGATCAATGCTCGTAGGGACTCCATCTTGAACTTGAATTTTTTTAGAAAGAAATTGAGGGACTTAGGTTTAGAATCGGTGTGACTGAGCCATCTGGCTTCAGGACCACGAACAGGCTCGAATAAAACCCTCCCCCCTGTTGAGACGGGGGTACCGTGACAATGACTTGATTTTGACACAACTTTAGTATCGCAGCGCTTACTATCTCCCTTTCTGGAAGAGAAGCTGGCAAGGCCGATTTGAAAAATCGGTGAGGGGGCACGTCTTGAAACTCTAACTTGTACCCCTGGGTTACTATGTCTACTATCCAAGGATCCAGGTCCGAGTGCACCCAGACCTGACTGAAGAGTTTGAGACGTGCCCCCACCGGTGCGGACTCCCGCAACGGAGCCCCAGCGTCATGCGGTAGATTTGGTAGAAGCCGGAGAGGACTTCTGCTCCTGGGAACTTGCCACAGCCTGTGAACTTTTTCCCCTTCCTCTCCCCCTCGCAGCAAGGAAGGAGGACCCACGTCCTTTTTTTAATCTGTTGGGCCGAAAGGACTGCATCTGATAGTGAGGCGATTTCTTCTGCTGTGCAGGAACATAAGGTAAAAAAGATTACTTACCCGCGGTAGCCGTAGAGACCAGGTCAGTGAGGCCGTGACCAAACAAGACCTTACCGTTAAACGGTAAAGACTCCATCGCCTTCTTAGAATCAGCATCAGCATTCCATTGATGAATCCACAATGCTCTCCTAGCAGAGACTGCCATGGCATTGGCCCTTGATCCCAAAAGGCCTATATCCCTTACCGCTTCTTTTAAATACGCTGCAGCGTCCTTGATATGACCCAAGGTCAAAAGCACACTATCCTTGTCTAGGGAATCTACCTCAGATGACAAGTTTTCCGCCCACTTTTCAATAGCGCTACTCACCCATGCCGCAGCAACAGCTAGCCTGAGTAGCGACCCTGTAGTGACATAAATGGACTTCAGGGTATTTTTCTGCCTACGATCCGCAGGATCCTTTAGGGCTGCCGTGTCAGGGGACGGAAGCGCCACCTTTTTGGATAGACGCGATAAAGCCTTGTCTATCGAGGGGATTGACACCCAGCTGTCCCTGTCCCCAGAGGGAAACGGATAGGCCATTGGAATTCTTTTGGGAACATGTACCTTTTTGTCAGGATTTTCCCAAGCTTTTTCAAAAAGTGCATTCAGTTCATGAGAGGGAGGAAACGTTACCGCAGGTTTCTTGCCTTTAAACATACAGACCCTAGTATCAGGAACAGCAGGGTCCTCAGTGATATGTAGTAAGTCTTTTATCGCCACAATCATGTACTGAATACTCTTAGCCAGTTTTGGATGTAATCTGGCATCACTATAGTTGACACTGGAATCAGAGTCCGTGTCGGTATCCGAATCTGCTATTTGGGCAAATGTACGTTTCTGCGACCCCAAAGGGGTCTGGACCTGTGACAAAGCATCCTCCATGGATTTCCTCCATGACTGGTTCTTAGACTCAGATTTATCAAACCTCTTAGCCAACTTACTCACATTTGAATTTAAAACATTCAGCATATTGACCCAATCATCCGTCGGCGCTGCCGACACTGTCACTCTCACAGAACTGTCAGTCCCCACGCCAGCCTCCTCCTGGGAAGAGCATTCAGCTTCAGACATGCCGACACACACAAGTACCGACAGCCACAAACACACTGGGCTACAGGGGACAGACCAACAGCAGAGCCTGTTAGAGAGACACAGAGAGAGTTTTGCCAGCTCACCCCCAGCGCCTATCCCGGTTCTGAAGTCAGCAATAATACTGCCCAGATCTGCTAGCGCTTTTATCAAGTAATATAATTCACCAATTATCAGTGCCCCCCCCCCCCCCCCCCATTTTGCACCCTGTTACTCAGTAGCGGATCTTGCCACGGGCAAGCAGGACTTTTGCCCGGGGCGCCGCCTTCCGAAGGGTGCCGGCGCCATCTGGAGGGCGCCGCACCATGGCAAGATCCGCTACTGCTGTGCCCCCCCGCTGCCCGCTGTCGCTGACCGCTGTGAAGGGAACTAGACGCATAGCGTCTAGTTTCCCTTCGTGGAGAGGACCTTTACTGTGCGGTGCGTGATGACATCATCGCGCACCGCACAGCATTTCAGTGGCGCTACTACTGTACAGGGGGCGTAACTGACCACGCCCCCTGTATGAAGCCACGCCCCTATTTCCCGCCCGGGGCGCAAAAAGCCCTAGAACCGGCCCTGCTGTTACTTGCACAGCAGTGTGGAGGATCAGGGCCAGCGTCTCTGCAGCCTTCTGTGAAGAGAAATAATGGCGCTGGTGAGAGCTTTGCGGCTAAGCCCCGCCACCCGACATGGTGCGCTTAGTCCCGCTCAAACTTCTTTATACTGGCGGGGGTCCCCAAACAAGTGCCTGGGCACTGTTCTATTGTATGCCAGTGTCAATTGCGGCCCCTCATGCTGCCCAGGGCGCCCCCCCGCACCCTGCAGTGCCATAATCAGTGTGGGAGCATGGCGCGCAGCGGTACCTCAAGCCGTCTTCTGCCGTCACTGAAGTCTTCTGATCTTCTCATACTCACCCGGCTTCTTTCTTCTGGCTTTGTGAGGGGGCGACGGTGCGGCTCTGGGAACAAGCAGCTAGGCGTACCGTAGTGATCGAACCCTCTGGAGCTAATGGTGTCCAGTAGCCTAAGAAGCAGAGCCCTTGAACTCTAAAGAAGTAGGTCTGCTTCTCTCCCCTCACTCCCACGCTGCAGGGAGCCTGTAGATAGCAGGTCTCCCTGAAAATAAATAACCTAAATAAGGTATTTTTCTGAGAAACTCAGGAGAGCTCCTCAGTGTGCATCCAGTCTCGCTGGGCACAGAATCTAACTGGGGTCTGGAGGAGGGGCATAGAGGGAGGAGCCAGTTCACACCCATTCAAAGTCTTATAGTGTGCCCATGTCTCCTGCGGATCCCGTCTATACCCCATGGTTCTTGAAGTGTTCCCAGCATCCTCTAGGACGTATGAGAAATATATATATATATATACACACAGTATTGTACCTAATTTCCTGGATATTGAATATAAAGGTGTGTTAGTGCCCAAAATAGCCATACACCGCACTTTTCCTACTGTATATTGACTATATTGGGGCTTTTTAGGACCCGAGTGCCCACCTATTTTGTGCTGCGTTCTCTATAACATGCTAACTAGTTTAGTAATTGTAACCTATCAATTCTCAGAAGCACCTGGATGATCATGCATGACTTCTACTAACAGGAGCCGTGCCTTTGTGTACCCCAAACAACCCCCCCCCCCCTTCCCCCCCATCCAAAGTGTCTTTCTGTGAGTCTCTGACCATGCTCAGTCAGTGTGCCTTTCTGTGAGTCTCTGAGCGTGCTCAGTCTGTGAGTCTCTGTGAGTCTCTGAGCGTGCTCAGTCAGTGTCTTTCTGTGAGTATCAGAGCGTGCTCAGTCACTGTGTCTGTCTGTGAGTATCAGAGCGTGCTCAGTCACTGTGTCTGTCTGTGAGTATCAGAGTGTGCTCAGTCATTGTGTGTTTCTATGAGTCTCTGAGTGTGCTCAGTCAGTGTGTCTTTCTGTGAGTCTCTGAGCATGCTCAGTCAGTGTGTCTTTCTGTGAGTCTCAGAGGGTGCTCAGTCATTGTGTCTTTCTGTAAGTATCTGAGCGTGCTAAGTCATTGTGTCTGTCTGTGAGTCTCAGAGCGTGCTCAGTCATTATGTCTTTCTGTGAGTCTCTGAGCATGCTCAGTCATTGTGTCTTTTTGTAAGTATCTGAGCGTGATTAGTCATTGTGCCTTTCTGTGAGTCTCTGAGCGTGCTCAGTCTGTGAGTCTCTGTGAGTCTCTGAGCGTGCTCAGTCAGTGTGTCTTTCTGTGAGTCTCTGAGCGTGCTCAGCCAGTGTGTCTCAATCTGAGTCTCTGAGTGTGCTCAGTCACTGTGCCTTTCTGTGAGTCTCTGAGCGTGCTCAGTCAGTGTCTTTCTGTGAGTCTCTGAGCGTGCTCAGTCAGTGTCTTTCTGTGAGTCTCTGACCGTGCTCAGTCAGTGTGCCTTTCTGTGAGTCTCTGAGCGTGCTCAGTCTTTCTGTGAGTCTCTGAGCGTGCCCAGTCACTGTGCCTTTCTGTGAGTCTCTGAGCGTGCTCAGTCAGTGTCTTTCTGTGAGTCTCTGAGCGTGCTCAGTCAGTGTCTTTCTGTGAGTCTCTGACCATGCTGAGTCAGTGTGCCTTTCTGTGAGTCTCTGAGCGTGCTCAGTCAGTGTCTTTCTGTGAGTCTCTGAGCGTGCTCAGTCAGTGTCTTTCTGTGAGTCTCTGACCATGCTCAGTCAGTGTGCCTTTCTGTGAGTCTCTGAGCGTGCTCAGTCTTTCTGTGAGTCTCTGAGCGTGCTCAGTCAGTGTGCCTTTCTGTGAGTCTCTGAGCATGCTCAGTCTGTGAGTCTCTGTGAGTCTCTGAGCGTGCTCAGTCAGTGTGTCTTTCTGTGAGTCTCAGAACATGCTCAGTCATTGAGTCTTTCTGTGAGTCTCTGAGCGTGCTTAGTCAGTGTCTTTCTGTGAGTCTCAGAGCGTGCTCAGTCATTGTGTATTTCTGTAAGTATCTGAGCGTGCTCAGTTATTGTGTCTGTCTGTGAGTCTCAGAGCGTGCTCAGTCATTATGTCTTTCTGTGAGTCTCTGAGCGTGCTCAGTCAGTGCGTCTTTCTGTGAGTCTCTGAGCATGCTCAGTCAGTGTCTTTCTGTGAGTCTCTGAGCGTGCTCAGTCAGTATGTCTTTCTGTGAGTCAGCATGCTCAGTCAGTGTGCCTTTCTGTGAGTCTCTGAGCGTGCTCAGTCAGTGTGCCTTTCTGTGAGTCTCTGAGCGTGCTCAATCTTTCTGTGAGTCTCTGAGCGTGCTCAGTCAGTGTGCCTTTCTGTGAGTCTCTGAGCGTACTCAGTCTTTCTGTGAGTCTCTGAGCGTGCTCAGTCACTGTGCCTTTCTGTGAGTCTCTGAGCGTGCTCAGTCAGTGTCTTTCTGTGAGTCTCTGAGCATGCTCAATCAGTGTCTTTCTGTGAGTCTCTGACCATGCTCAGTCAGTGTGCCTTTCTGTGAGTCTCTGAGCGTGCTCAGTCTTTCTGTGAGTCTCTGAGCATGCTCAGTCTGTGAGTCTCTGAGCGTGCTCAGTCAATGTGCCTTTCTGTGAGTCTCTGAGCGTGCTCAGTCAGTGTGCCTTTCTGTGAGTCTCTGAGCGTGCTCAGTCAGTGTGTCTTTCTGTAAGTCTCAGAGCGTGCTCAGTCATTATGTCTTTCTGTGAGTCTCTGAGCGTGCTCAGTCAGTGCGTCTTTCTGTGAGTCTCTGAGAATGCTCAGTCAGTGTCTTTCTGTGAGTCTCTGAGCGTGCTCAGTCAGTATGTCTTTCTGTGAGTCTGAGCATGCTCAGTCAGTGTGCCTTTCTGTGAGTCTCTGAGCGTGCTCAGTCAGTGTGTCTTTCTGTGAGTCTCTGAGTGTGCTGTCAGTGTGCCTTTCTGTGAGTCTCTGAGCATTCTCAGTCAGTGTGTCTTTCTGTGAGTCTCTGAGCGTGCTCAGTCAGTGTGCCTTTCTGTGAGTCTCTGAGCGTGCTCAGTCAGTGTGTCTTTCTGTGAGTCTCTGAGTGTGCTCAGTCAGTGTGCCTTTCTGTGAGTCTCTGAGCATTCTCAGTCAGTGTGTCTTTCTGTGAGTCTCAGAGCGTGCTCAGTCATTGTGTCTTTCTGTAAATATCTGAGCGTGCTCAGTCATTGTGTCTGTCTGTGAGTCTCAGAGGGTGCTCAGTCATTGTGTCTTTCTGTAAGTATCTGAGCGTGCTAAGTCATTGTGTCTGTCTGTGAGTCTCAGAGCGTGCTCAGTCATTATGTCTTTCTGTGAGTCTCTGAGCATGCTCAGTCATTGTGTCTTTTTGTAAGTATCTGAGCGTGATTAGTCATTGTGCCTTTCTGTGAGTCTCTGAGCGTGCTCAGTCTGTGAGTCTCTGTGAGTCTCTGAGCGTGCTCAGTCAGTGTGTCTTTCTGTGAGTCTCTGAGCGTGCTCAGCCAGTGTGTCTCAATCTGAGTCTCTGAGTGTGCTGTCACTGTGCCTTTCTGTGAGTCTCTGAGCATGCTCAGTCAGTGTCTTTCTGTGAGTCTCTGAGCGTGCTCAGTCAGTGTCTTTCTGTGAGTCTCTGACCATGCTCAGTCAGTGTGCCTTTCTGTGAGTCTCTGAGCGTGCTCAGTCTTTCTGTGAGTCTCTGAGCGTGCCCAGTCACTGTGCCTTTCTGTGAGTCTCTGAGCGTGCTCAGTCAGTGTCTTTCTGTGAGTCTCTGAGCGTGCTCAGTCAGTGTCTTTCTGTGAGTCTCTGACCATGCTGAGTCAGTGTGCCTTTCTGTGAGTCTCTGAGCGTGCTCAGTCTTTCTGTGAGTCTCTGAGCGTGCTCAGTCAGTGTGCCTTTCAGTGAGTCTCTGAGCGTGCTCAGTCTGTGAGTCTCTGTGAGTCTCTGAGCGTGCTCAGTCAGTGTGTCTTTCTGTGAGTCTCAGAACATGCTCAGTCATTGTGTCTTTCTGTGAGTCTCTGAGCGTGCTCAGTCAGTGTCTTTCTGTGAGTCTCAGAGCGTGCTCAGTCATTGTGTATTTCTGTAAGTATCTGAGCGTGCTCAGTTATTGTGTCTGTCTGTGAGTCTCAGAGCGTGCTCAGTCATTATGTCTTTCTGTGAGTCTCTGAGCGTGCTCAGTCAGTGTGTCTTTCTGTGAGTCTCTGAGTGTGCTCAGTCAGTGTGCCTTTCTGTGAGTCTCTGAGCATTCTCAGTCAGTGTGTCTTTCTGTGAGTCTCTGAGCGTGCTCAGTCAGTGTGTCTTTCTGTGAGTCTCTGAGCGTGCTCAGTCAGTGTGCCTTTCTGTGAGTCTCTGAGCGTGCTCAGTCAGTGTGTCTTTCTGTGAGTCTCTGAGTGTGCTCAGTCAGTGTGTCTTTCTGTGAGTCTCTGAGTGTGCTCAGTCATTGTGTCTGTCTGTGAGTCTCAGAGGGTGCTCAGTCATTGTGTCTTTCTGTAAGTATCTGAGCGTGCTAAGTCATTGTGTCTGTCTGCGAGTCTCAGAGCGTGCTCAGTCATTATGTCTTTCTGTGAGTCTCTGAGCATGCTCAGTCATTGTGTCTTTTTGTAAGTATCTGAGCGTGATTAGTCATTGTGCCTTTCTGTGAGTCTCTGAGCGTGCTCAGTCTGTGAGTCTCTGAGCGTGCTCAGTCAGTGTGTCTTTCTGTGAGTCTCTGAGCGTGCTCAGTCAGTGTGTCTCAATCTGAGTCTCTGAGTGTGCTCAGTCACTGTGCCTTTCTGTGAGTCTCTGAGTGTGCTCAGTCAGTGTCTTTCTGTGAGTCTCTGAGCGTGCTCAGTCAGTGTCTTTCTGTGAGTCTCTGACCATGCTCAGTCAGTGTGCCTTTCTGTGAGTCTCTGAGCGTGCTCAGTCTTTCTGTGAGTCTCTGAGCGTGCCCAGTCACTGTGCCTTTCTGTGAGTCTCTGAGCGTGCTCAGTCAGTGTCTTTCTGTGAGTCTCTGAGCGTGCTCAGTCAGTGTCTTTCTGTGAGTCTCTGACCATGCTCAGTCAGTGTGCCTTTCTGTGAGTCTCTGAGCGTGCTCAGTCTTTCTGTGAGTCTCTGAGCGTGCTCAGTCAGTGTGCCTTTCTGTGAGTCTCTGAGCGTGCTCAGTCTGTGAGTCTCTGTGAGTCTCAGAACATGCTCAGTCATTGTGTCTTTCTGTGAGTCTCTGAGCGTGCTCAGTCAGTGTGTCTTTCTGTGAGTCTCAGAACATGCTCAGTCATTGTGTCTTTCTGTGAGTCTCAGAGCGTGCTCAGTCAGTGTGTCTTTCTGTGAGTCTCAGAGCGTGCTCAGTCATTGTGTATTTCTGTAAGTATCTGAGCGTGCTCAGTCATTGTGTCTGTCTGTGTGTCTCAGAGCATGCTCAGTCATTATGTCTTTCTGTGAGTCTCTGCGCGTGCTCAGTCAGTGCGTCTTTTTGTGAGTCTCTGAGCGTGCTCAGTCAGTATGTCTTTCTGTGAGTCAGCATGCTCAGTCAGTGTGCCTTTCTGTGAGTCTCTGAGCGTGCTCAGTCAGTGTGTCTGTCTGTGAGTCTCTGAGCGTGCTCAGTCAGTGTGCCTTTCTGTGAGTCTCTGAGCGTACTCAGTCTTTCTGTGAGTCTCTGAGCGTGCTCAGTCACTGTGCCTTTCTGTGAGTCTCTGAGCGTGCTCAGTCAGTGTCTTTCTGTGAGTCTCTGAGCGTGCTCAGTCAGTGTCTTTCTGTGAGTCTCTGAGCATGCTCAGTCAGTGTGTCTTTCTGTGAGTCTCTGAGCATGCTCAGTCAGTGTGTCTTTTTGTGAGTCTCTGAGCATGCTCAGTCATTGTGTCTGTCTGTGAGTCTCTGAGCGTGCTCAGTCAGTGTGTCTGTCTGTGAGTCTCTGAGCGTGCTCAGTCAGTGTGCCTTTCTGTGAGTCTCTGAGCGTACTCAGTCTTTCTGTGAGTCTCTGAGCGTGCTCAGTCACTGTGCCTTTCTGTGAGTCTCTGAGCGTGCTCAGTCAGTGTCTTTCTGTGAGTCTCTGAGCGTGCTCAGTGTCTTTCTGTGAGTCTCTGACCATGCTCAGTCAGTGTGCCTTTCTGTGAGTCTCTGAGCGTGCTCAGTCTTTCTGTGAGTCTCTGAGCATGCTCAGTCTGTGAGTCTCTGAGCGTGCTCAGTCAATGTGCCTTTCTGTGAGTCTCTGAGCGTGCTCAGTCAGTGTGCCTTTCTGTGAGTCTCTGAGCGTGCTCAGTCAGTGCGTCTTTCTGTGAGTCTCTGAGCATGCTCAGTCAGTGTCTTTCTGTGAGTCTCTGAGCGTGCTCAGTCAGTATGTCTTTCTGTGAGTCTCTAAGCGTGCTCAGTCAGTGTGTCTTTCTGTGAGTCTCTGAGTGTGCTCAGTCACTGTGCCTTTCTGTGAGTCTCTGAGCGTGCTCAGTCATTGTGTCTGTCTGTGAGTCTCTGAGCGTGCTCAGTCAGTGTGTCTTTCTGTGAGTCTCTGAGCATGCTCAGTCATTGTGTCTTTCTGTGAGTCTCTGAGCATACCCAGTCAGTGTGTCTTTTTGTGAGTCTCTGAGCATGCTCAGTCAGTGTGTCTTTTTGTGAGTCTCTGAGCATGCTCAGTCAGTGTGTCTGTCTGTGAGTCTCTGAGCGTGCTCAGTCAGTGTGTCTGTCTGTGAGTCTCTGAGCGTGCTCAGTCAGTGTGTCTTTCTGTGAGTCTCTGAGCATGCTCAGTCATTGTGTCTTTCTGTGAGTCTCTGAGCATGCCCAGTCAGTGTGTCTTTTTGTGAGTCTCTGAGCATGCTCAGTCAGTGTGTCTGTCTGTGAGTCTCTGAGCATGCTCAGTCAGTGTCCTTTCTGTGAGTCTCTGAGCATGCTGTCAGTGTCTTTCTGTGAGTCTCTGAGCATGCTCAGTCAGTGTCTTTCTGTGAGTCTCTGAGCATGCTCAGTCAGTGTCTTTCTGTGAGTCTCTGAGCATGCTCAGTCAGTGTCTTTCTGTGAGTCTCTGAGCGTGCTCAATCCCTGTTCATCACTCTCCAGCTGCCTCTCATTATCCCTGATCCAGAGGTCCATAATGAGTGGAAATAAATGGGTTATAGACAGGTTATAGACTGGGTTGTGTTATATTTGTGGTACATAGGACCCTATGACTTGCATGCTGGGGGTCACCCATAGCAGGGCAGGGCCACCCAGCATGCTAACCGCTGCCCCCATCTGCAACTATGCACTGATTGCGTTCGTTCCGCAATAGTGCACGGTCACAGAAATTAGGGAAGTCTCCTGCCGGCGCAGCCTGGCTGCAACAGCTCGTCCGCCACATCTTTTTGATCGGTGCTGCTGCATGTGACATAACGCAGCCACCCCGATAGCGCTGACACCACGCCCCCATTCATAAGCCGCCCCCGCAATGCTCCGTCTCCACCTCGGAAATGGAGCGTTGCCACCCCGCGTATGCCTCTGCCTGCCAATCAGGCAGAGGCATTCACAAATACTGCGGGAGCATGTGCAAGACAGGCCCTACACCTGCACCCGTGGGGCCATCCCAAAAATTCCATTTGGATGGCAATTTGCGATCCAACCTGAATCAGCCCCATAGAACAGAGCATATACAAGGAAATTGGTTCTAGCAGGACTTTTATTTGCTCACAGTTCACAGTCTGGGAAGATTGCGATAACATTTACCAGACTTATTACTGATCCCCTCACTCTTGGTCTCGGGGCAGCAGGTGTTTTACAAATCAACATTCTCCGTCCTTCTGCTCTCAAGTGAGGAGATATTGAACAGACACTCGGCAAACAAAGATGTTCAGTGGCATTTGATTTCCGCTCCCTTCCAGATGCCATCTAGACTTCACAAGAAGGGCGTTTAAATTCCCCAGAACTTTTTCTTTTTGACCACGGTGAATGATGTGACTGTAACAAAGCCCTTATCTTGAGAATGCCACCGGTCGGGTTACTGGCGCACTTTCATACATCCCATGGCGCTGGAAGGCAGCTTTCAGAACTCGTTCCGCTTGAGCTTAGATTGTGCGAGATGGGATTTTTATTTTTTAAAGGCTTTGAAAACTTTCCACCGACGCTTTGACGGATCTCACTTGACGACCGAGCTTTCCGCGTTCTCTGTGGCTACTAAATGACATGAATACACAGTCAATCATTAGGAGAAACATAAATGAATTTATGGGCAAGAATATGGTACAGGGAGCAGCTCTCTGCGGGCGGGAGCAGGGCCGGCCTGAGCCCACTCTTTTCGGTAAGCAAATATAGATTTTGACGCCCCTCACTATGGATATTGTAGGTGGAGCTACAACGTGGGGGGGGGGGGGGGGTCATCAATTGGGGCACAAACCTGTTTCAAAAATATTCTAAGTTTGCGCTGTGAGGGCAGGGGCGTTTTAACAGGATGTAGTCACTATCCCGGCGGTCAGCGTACCGGCGCTGGGATCCCGGCCGGCAGGGGGCCTAGGACTATTCCCACTCGTGGGTGTCCACAATGCGCACAGAGTGGGAATAGAACCTGTGGAGAGCGCAGTGAGCCACTGAGCCCGCAAGGGGCTTCGTTGCGCTCGGCCCCCTTCCGGCATCCTGGTGGCCGGGATCCCGGTGTCGGTATGCTGACCGCCAGTCACACAAACCCAAGGCGTTTTAACAGAGGAGGAGGGCCGTGTGCAACCTCCTTCGTCTGGGCCTCTCCTCTGATACTGGCACCCGTCAGCGCAATAGAGAGCACTAGGGGGGCACAGACTTTATTGCGCATGCTCAAAACTGCGGGAAAATGTCCGCTGCTCCATTTACCCAGAGATTTGTGGATAGACGTTGGTGCCGGCGGGGGACGCCGGAGAGGTGAGTATTAAAAAAAATGAATGCGTATGTATAGTGTGGGCCCCCCTGGACCCCGGGGGGCCATGTGCACCGCAAACACTGCACCCATTACAGATACGCCGCTGTGTGAGGGTGCGTCTTATTATAACAAGTCAATCTGTCATACTACATGAAACTATACAAATAGAAAAATATACATTAGGAGAGAAAACTGCTGTAAAACACACACACACACATACACACACACACACACACACACACACACACACACACACACACACACACACACACCACACAGTCATGATCCTGATTTAACTTCACTCATGTTCTAAGTAACTTGTCTTGTGCTTTACCTCTGCTACCTGTCCTGCAGGCCAGGATATCTTGCATTCCTCCCACAGTTTCACTCTGGTCGGCAGGTTTAAATGATCGACACACTATTTATTATTATTATTATTATTATTACCAGTTATTTATATAGCGCACACATATTCCGCAGCGCTTTACAGAGAATATTTGGCCATTCACATCAGTCCCTGCCCCAGTGGAGCTTACACCACATGTACACACACACACACAGACACATAGGGTTAATTTTTGTTGGAAGCCAATTAACCTACCAGTATATTTTTGGATTGTAGGAGGAAACCGGAGTACCCGGAGGAAACCCACGCAAGTATGGGGAGAATATACAAACTCCGCACAGGTAGATCCATGGTGGGAATCGAACCCATGACCTCAGTGCTGTGAGGCGGTAATGCAAACCATTACACCATCCGTACTATGGTCGACACAGCTTTTTTTGGGGGGGGTTATCATCTTTATCATCTTTTTCATACCATCCACGTGGACTACGGTTGGGAATATTAACCTTGCCCGAAGCAGGGCGAGAAAAGCAGTACACTAATTGGGGTTCTACGTGCTTTGACGGGGAAAACTAAACAAAAAATAAATAAAAAATGTGTCAACCTTTATTGTATCGACTTTTGACCCTGACGACCTTTCCTAGTGTCTACCTTTTGTCATGTCAACCTTTTCATGTGTCGACCTTTTGACCATTAGTGATCAACCTAATGACTGTAGACCTTTGTCATGTAGATCTGATGGTCCATACCCGTGCAAGTCTGACTCCTGTTCCCGTTTCCACCGAATCCTGTCTGCCCAGTACAAAGTCATCCAGTCTGACTCCTGTTCCAGTTTCCACCGGATCCTGTCTGTCCAGTACAAAGTCATCCAGTCTGACTCCTGTTCCAGTTTCCACCGGATCCTGTCTGTCCAGTACAAAGTCATCCAGTCTGACTCCTGTTCCAGTTTCCACCGGATCCTGTCTGTCCAGTACAAAGTCATCCAGTCTGACTCCTGTTCCAGTTTCCACCGGATCCTGTCTGTCCAGTACAAAGTCATCCAGTCTGACTCCTGTTCCAGTTTCCACCGGATCCTGTCTGTCCAGTACAAAGTCATCCAGTCTGACTCCTGTTCCAGTTTCCACCGGATCCTGTCTGTCCAGTACAAAGTCATCCAGTCTGACTCCTGTTCCAGTTTCCACCGGATCCTGTCTGTCCAGTACAAAGTCATCCAGTCTGACTCCTGTTCCAGTTTCCACCGGATCCTGTCTGTCCAGTACAAAGTCATCCAGTCTGACTCCTGTTCCAGTTTCCACCGGATCCTGTCTGTCCAGTACAAAGTCATCCAGTCTGACTCCTGTTCCAGTTTCCACCGGATCCTGTCTGTCCAGTACAAAGTCATCCAGTCTGACTCCTGTTCCAGTTTCCACCGGATCCTGTCTGTCCAGTACAAAGTCATCCAGTCTGACTCCTGTTCCAGTTTCCACCGGATCCTGTCTGTCCAGTACAAAGTCATCAAGTCTGACTCCTGTTCCAGTTTCTACTTGATCCAGTCCAGTCCAGGTCATTTACAGTTTCAGGTCTGACACACACAGGAAACCAGAACACACACACAGAAAACCAGAACACACACACACACACACACACACACACACACACACAACTGGGGATAGGTCCCTGCAACTGGGCGCCGGCTGCTCTGGCAGAGTGACCTCAGTAGCTCGGTCGCTCCTGAGCATTTATTAAGTCGACAGCCATGGAGACAGTGACAGCGCTGGCGGCACTTCAAATGTGGTGCACAATCCAATTAGAGCTTGCGGTCCGGCAGCCAATCAGGGTCCACTACTGCGGCCACTTCTGATTGGCTGCCGGTTCACAAACTCCGATTGGCCACATCTGAAATGCCACCAGTGCTGACTCTGTCTCTATGGCTGCCTGGCGCCCTGCTCACTGTGACGTTCTACTCAGCCGGTTTTCTGGTCGGGCCGGCACTGTGCGGGGGGTATAAACATAGAAACATAAATGTGACGGCAGATATGAACCACTTGGCCCATCTAGTCTGCCCCTTTTTTTACCTTTTGGAAACCTCAACCGTATTAGATTCTTAGGTCTTTGTCCCAAGCATGTTTTAATTGCTCTAATGTCTGACCCTCTACCACCTCTGATGGGAGGCTATTCCACCTATCCACTACTCTTTCTGCAAAGTAATTTTTCCTCAAGGTATCCTGTATCGCATATAGTATGTGATACATCCTGCCACTAATTGCATGCATAGCGCCCTTTATTAATCCTGTATGCATGAATAAATCAGAATATTTACACTTGGGACAGCCCTTCTGATAAGAGTCGCCTTTACATTGTGAGACCTCCGGGTTTATGACTCGGGAGTCCTATTCCTCATACATGGTCATCAGCCAGCGCGTGTTCAAGCCACGGGGCAGACAGAGAGTAATCTTTCGGTGCTTGATTTCGGGATTGCGCCAGACCTCCAAATACCGCAGTTTACAGAGGTTTAACCGCATGTTACTGTTAGTACATACCACCCAATGGCTGCGATGTGTAACTTTAATTGAGGTCCACCAATTTAATATGCAATATCTTGTACTGGGAACAAAGGGGGTAATTCAGAGTTGATCGTAGCTGTGCTAAATTTAGTGGGGGGACAGGGCTAGCCCACCCCGCATGTCAGGGCCGACCCACCCGCACAAGTACAAAAGCATCGCACAGCGGCGATGCTTTTCTACTGGAAGAGTAGACCCCGGCCAGCGCAGCTCCTGCACGCTGGCCGGGGGCTACTCATCGCTGCCCGGGTCGCAGCAGCTGCTTGTGACGTCACACAGCCATCGCGGCCCACCCCCGGCATGGTCCAGCCATGCCTGCGTTGACCGGACCACGCCCCTTAAACGGCGGCTTAATGCCGCCGTCCCGCCCAGCAACCGCCTCTGCCTGTCATTCAGGCAGAGGCGATCGCTAGCTAAAGACAGCCATCGGCTAAATCAGGCCTGATCGGTGCTGTGCAAACTCGCCAAGAGGTATGAGATGACCTACCTCCTCCATCCTCTGGGCAGTCTCTAATGAGTGTATCATGAGAATTAAATGTACTGTCACTCAGTATGTGTATAAATTAGCAAACAGGGGGTGAGAGTATAGGTAAAGGTGTGTATAGAGGGGGAAGCAGAGGGTGAGTATACAGGTAAAGGTGTGTATAGAGGGGGAAGCAGAGGGTGAGTATACAGGTAAAGGTGTATATAGAGGGGAAGCAGAGGGTGAGTATACAGGTAAAGGTGTGTATAGAGGGGGAAGCAGAGGGTGAGAGTACAGGTAAAGGTGTGTATAGAGGGGAAAAATAAGAATTTACTCACCGGTAATTCTATTTCTCGTAGTCCGTAGTGGATGCTGGGAACTCCGTAAGGACCATGGGGAATAGCGGGCTCCGAAGGAGACTGGGCACATCTAAGAAAGAATTAGGACTACTGGTGTGCACTGGCTCCTCCCTCTATGCCCCTCCTCCAGACCTCAGTTAGGAAACTGTGCCCGGAAGAGCTGACACAATAAGGAAAGGATTTTGAATCCCGGGTAAGACTCATACCAGCCACACCAATCACACCGTATAACTCGTGATACTATACCCAGTGAACAGTATGAACAACAACTGAGCCTCTCGAATAGATGGCTCCAAACAATAACCCTTTAGTTAGGTAATAACTATATACAAGTATTGCAGACAATCCGCACTTGGGACGGGCTCCCAGCATCCACTACGGACTACGAGAAATAGAATTACCGGTGAGTAAATTCTTATTTTCTCTGACAACCTAGTGGATGCTGGGAACTCAGTAAGGACCATGGGGATTATACCAAAGCTCCCAAACGGGCGGGAGAGTGCGGATGACTCTGCAGCACCGAATGAGCAAACTCAAGGTCCTCCTCAGCCAGGGTATCAAACTTGTAGAATTTTGCAAATGTGTTTGAACCCGACCAAGTAGCAGCTCGGCAAAGTTGTAAAGCCGAGACCCCTCGGGCAGCCGCCCAAGAAGAGCCCACCTTCCTTGTGGAATGGGCTTTTACTGATTTAGGATGCGGCAGTCCAGCCGCAGAATGTGCAAGTTGAATCGTGCTACAGATCCAGCAAGCAATAGTCTGCTTTGAAGCAGGAGCACCCAGCTTGTTGGGTGCATACAGGATAAATAGCGAGTCAGTTTTCCTGACTCTAGCCGTCCTGGAAACATAGATTTTCAGGGCCCGGACTACGTCCAGCAACTTGGAATCCTCCAAGTCCCTAGTAGCCGCAGGCACCACAATAGGTTGGTTCAAATGAAACGCTGATACCACCTTAGGCAGAAATTGGGGACGAGTCCTCAATTCCGCCCTATCCATATGGAAAATCAGATAAGGGCTTTTACAAGACAAAGCCGCCAATTCTGACACACGCCTGGCCGAAGCCAAGGCCAACAGCATGACCACTTTCCACGTGAGATATTTTAGCTCCACGGTTTTAAGTGGCGCAAACCAATGCTACTTTAGGAAATCCAACACCACGTTGAGATCCCAAGGTGCCACTGGAGGCACAAAAGGGGGCTGAATATGCAGCACTCCCTTAACAAATGTCTGAACTTCAGGCAGTGAAGCCAGTTCTTTTTGGAAGAAAATCGACAGAGTCGAAATCTGGACCTTAATGGAACCCAATTTGAGGCCCATAGTCACCCCTGACTGTAGGAAGTGCAGAAAACGACCCAGCTGAAATTCCTCCGTTGGGGCCTTCCTGGCCTCACACCACGCAACATATTTTCGCCATATGCGGTGATAATGTATTGCGGTCACATCCTTCCTAGCTTTAATCAGCGTAGGAATGACTTCCTCCGGAATGCCCTTTTCCTTCAGGATCCGGTGTTCAACCGCCATGCCGTCAAACGCAGTCGCGGTAAGTCTTGGAACAGACAGGGCCCCTGTTGCCGCAGGTCCTGTCTGAGCAGCAGAGGCCATGGGTCCTCTGAGATCATTTCTTGAAGTTCTGGTTACCAAGCTCTTCTTGGCCAATCCGGAACAATGATTATAGTTCTTACTCTTCTCCTTCTTATTCTCCTCAGTACCTTGGGTATGAGAGGAAGAGGAGGGAACACATAAACCGACTGGTACACCCACAGTGTCACTAGAGCGTCCACAGCTATCGCCTGAGGGTCCGTTGACCTGGCGCAATATCTTTTTAGCATTTTATTGAGGCGGGACGCCATCATGTCCACCTGTGATCGTTCCCACCGGTGTACAACCAGCTTGAAGACTTCTGGATGAAGTCCCCACTCTCCCGGGTGGAGGTTGTGTCTGCTGAGGAAGTCTGCTTCCCAGTTTTACACTCCCGGAATGAACACTGCTGACAGTGCTATCACGTGATTCTCCGCCCATCGAAGAATCCTTGTGGCTTCTGCCATTGCCATCCTGCTTCTTGTGCCGCCCTGTCGATTTACATGGGCGACAGCCGTGATGTTGTCTGACTGAATCAGCACCGGTTGTTTTTGAAGCAGGGATTCTGTTTTACTCAGGGCATTGTAAATGACCCGTAGTTCCAGAATATTTATATGCAAGGAAGTTTATGTCCTTGGACGTTTTCTTCCCTGAGTGACTGCCCCCCACCCTCGGAGGCTTGCATTCGTGGTCACCAGGACCCAGTCCTGTATGCCGAATCTGCGGCCTTCACGAAGATGAGCACTCTGCAGCCACCACAGTAGAGACACCCTGGCCCTTGGTGACAGGGTGATCCACCGATGCATCTGAAGATGCGATTCGGACCACTTGTCCAATAGATCCCACTGGAAGATCCTCGCATGGAACCTGCCAAAGGGAAACGCTTCGTAAGAGCTACCATCTTTCCCAGGATTCGCGTGCAGTGATGCACCGACACGTGTATTGGTTGCAGGAGGTCCCTGACCAGAGATGATAATTCCTGGGCCTTCTCCTCCGGGAGAAAAACCTTCTTCTGTTGTCCAGAATCATACCCAGGAACAGCAGACGCGTCGCGGGAATCAGCTGCGACTTTGGGATATTCAGGATCCAGCCGTGCTGATGCAGCACTTCCTGAGATAGTGCTACGCTGACTAGCAACTGCTCCTTGGACCTCGCCTTTATCAGGAGATCGTCCAAGTACGGGATAATTATAACTCCCTTCTTTCTAAGGAGTATCATCATTTTGGCCATTACCTTGGTAAATACCCTCAGTGCCGTGGACAGACCAAACGGCAACGTCTGGCATTGGTAATGACAGTCCTGTACCACAAACCTGAGGTACTCCTGGTGAGGTGGGTACATGGGGACACCCCTTTTCCAGGCTTGTATAACCGCCCTGAGCGATTCCATCTTGAACTTGAACTTCCTTATAGAAGTGTTCAAGAATTTTAAATTTAGGATGGGTCTCACCGAACCATCTGGTTTCGGTACCACAACATCGTGGAATAGTAACCCCGCCCCTGTTGAAGGGGGGGTACCTTGATTATCACCTGCTGGAAGTACAGCTTGTGAATAGCGTCCAGTACTACCTCCCTTTCTTTGGGAGCAGCCGGCAAGGCAGATTTGAGGTAACGGCGAGGGGGAGTGGCCTCTAACTCCAGCTTGTATCCCTGAGATACCACTTGTAGAACCCAGGGATCTACCTGTGAGCGAACCCACTGGTCGCTGAAGTTCCGGAGACGCGCCCCCACCGCACCTGGCTCCGCCTGTGGAGCCCCAGCGTCATGCGGTGGACTTTAGAGGAAGCGGGGGAGGATTTTGGTTCCAGGGAACTGGCTGTCTGGTGCAGCTTTTTCCCTCTTCCCCTGCCTCTGGGCAGAAAGGAAGCGCCTCTGACCCGCTTGCCTTTTTGTGGCCGAAAGGACTGTACCTGATAATACAGTGCTTTCTTAGGCTGTGAGGAAACCTGAGGTAAAAATGTCGACTTCCCAGCTGTTGCTGTGGATACTAGGTCCGAGAGACCCTCTCCAAACAATTCCTCACTCTTATAAGGCAAAACCTCCATGTGCCTTTTAGAATCAGCATCACCTGTCCACTGGCGAGTCCATAATACTCTTCTGGCAGAAATGGACATTGCATTAATTTTAGATGCCAGCCAGCAAATATCCCTCTGTGCATCTCTCATATATAAGACCACGTCTTTAAAATGCTCTATGGTTAGCAAAATAGTGTCCCTGTCTAGTATTATCTGACAGGGTATCGGACCAAGCTGCTGCAGCACTACACATTGAAGCAATTGCAGGTCTCAGTATAATACCTGAGTGTGTATATACAGACTTCAGGATAGCTTCCTGCTTTTTATCAGCAGGCTCCTTTAAGGCGGCCGTATCCTGAGACGGCAGTGCCACCTTTTTTGCCAAGCGTGTGAGCGCCTTCTCCACCCTAGGGGACGTCTCCCAACGTAACCTGTCCTTTGGCGGGACAGGGTACGCCATCAGTAATTTTTTAGAAATTACTATTTTCTCATCGGGGGAACCCCACGCTTCTTCACACACTTTATTCAATTCATCTGATGGGGGAAAAACCACTGGATGCTTTTTCTCCCCAACTATAATACCCTTTTTTGTGGTAACTGGGTTAATGTCAGAAATGTGCAACACATTTTTCATTGCCGTAATCATACAACGGATGGCCCTTGTGGATTTTACATTTGTCTTATCGTCGTCTACACTGGAGTCAGACTCCGTGTCGACATCTGTGTCTGCCATCTGAGGTAGCGGGCGTTTTTGAGCCCCTGATGGCTTTTGAGACGCCTGGGCAGGCACGAGCTGAGAAGCCGGCTGTCCCACTGCTGTATGTCCTCTAGCCTTTTATGTAAAGGAGTTGACACTGTCGGTTAATACCTTCCACATATCCACCCACTCTGGTGTCGACCCCGCAGGGGGTGACATCACACTTATCGGCACCTGCTCCGCCTCCATATAATCTTTCTCATCAATCATGTCGACACAGCCGTACCGACACACACACACACACAGGGAATGCTCTGACTGAGGACAGGACCCCACAAAGTCCTTTGGGGAGACAGAGAGAGAGTATGCCAGCACACACCAGAGCGCTTTATAATGCAGGGATTCACACTACACACAGTGATTTTTCCCCTATAGCTGCTATAAATATACAGTTTGCGCCTATATTTAGTGCCCCCCCCTCTCTTTTTCACCCTATTGAGCCTGGAAACTGCAGGGAAGAGCCTGGGGAGCGTCCCTCCAGCGGAGCTGTGAGAGGAAATGGCGCCAGTGTGCTGAGGGAGATAGCCCCGCCCCCTTCTCGGCGGACTTCTCCCGCTTTTTTAAGGATATTTTTGGCAGGGGATTTTACACATATATAGTCTTACTGACTATATTATGTGTTTTATGCCAATATAAGGTACTCTTATTGCAGCCCAGGGCGCCCCCCCCCTGCACCCATCAGTGACCGGAGTGTGTGGTGTGCATGGGGAGCAATGGCGCACAGCTGCAGTGCTGTGCGCTACCTTAATGAAGATCGTAGTCTTTAGCCGCCGATTTCCTGGACGTTCTTCTTGCTTCTGGCTCTGCAAGGGGGACGGCGGCGCGGCTCCGGGACCGGACGACCAAGGCTGGGCCTGTGTTCGATCCCTCTGGAGCTAATGGTGTCCAGTCGCCTAGAAGCCCAAGCTAGCTGCAAGCAGGTAGGTTCGCTTCTCTCCCCTAAGTCCCACGTAGCAGTGAGTCTGTTGCCAGCAGATCTCACTGAAAATAAAAAACCTAAATATATACTTTCTTTTCTAGGAGCTCAGGAGAGCCCCTAGTGTGCAACCAGCTCGGCCGGGCACAGAATTCTAACTGAGGTCTGGAGGAGGGGCATAGAGGGAGGAGCCAGTGCACACCAGGTAGTCCTAATTCTTTCTTAGATGTGCCCAGTCTCCTTCGGAGCCCGCTATTCCCCATGGTCCTTACGGAGTTCCCAGCATCCACTAGGACGTCAGAGAAACTGGGAGTACAGGTAAAGGTGTGTATAGAGGGGGAAGCAGAGGGTGAGTATACAGGTAAAGGTGTGTATAGAGGGGGAAACTGAGAGTATAGGTAAAGGTGTGTATAGAGGGGGAAGCAGAGGGTGAGTATACAGGTAAAGGTGTGTATAGAGGGGGAAGCAGAGGGTGAGTATACAGGTAAAGGTGTGTATAGAGGGGGAAGCAGAGGGTGAGAGTACAGGTAAAGGTGTATATAGAGAAGGAAGATGAGAGTGAGAGTACAGGTAAAGGTGTATATAGAGAAGGAAGATGAGAGTGAGAGTACAGGTAAAGGTGTATATAGAGGGGAAGCAGAGGGTGAGTATACAGGTAAAGGTGTGAATAGAGGGGGAAACTGAGAGTATAGGTAAAGGTGTGTATAGAGGGGGAAGCAGAGGGTGAATATACAGGTAAAGGTGTGTATATAGTGGGAAGCAGAGGGTGAGTATACAGGTAAAGGTGTGTATAGAGAAGGAAGATGAGAGTGAGAGTACAGGTAAAGGTGTATATAGAGAAGGAAGATGAGAGTACAGGTAAAGGTGTATATAGAGAAGGAAGCTGAGAGTAAGAGTATAGGTAATGGTGTGTATAGAGGGGGAAGCTGAGGGTAAGAGTACAGGTAAAGGTGTGTATAGAGGGGGAAGCTGAGGGTAAGAGTACAGGTAAAGGTGTGTATAGAGGGGGAAGCTGAGGGTAAGAGTACAGATAAAGGTGTGTATAGAGGGGGAAGCTGAGGTAGAGTGTACAGGTAAAGGTGTATATAGAGAAGGAAGCTGAGGGTAAGAGTACAGGTGAAGGTGTGTATAGAGAAGGAAGCTGAGGCTGAAAGTACAGGTAAAGGTGTATATAGAGAAGGAAGCTGAAGGTAAGAGTACAGGTGAAGGTGTGTATAGAGAAGGAAGCTGAGGGTGAGAGTACAGGTAAAGGTGTATATAGAGAAGAAAGCTGAAGGTGAGAGTACAGGTAAAGGTGTGTATAGAGAAGGAAGCTGAGGGTGAGAGTACAGGTAAAGGTGTATATAGAGAAGAAAGCTGAAGGTGAGAGTACAGGTAAAGGTGTGTATAGAGGGGGAAGGAGAGGGTGAGTATACAGGTAAAAGTGTGTATAGAGGGGGAAGCTGAAAGTAAGAGTACAGGTAAAGGTGTCTATAGAGGGGGAAGCTGAGGGTAAGAGTACAGGTAAAGGTGTGTATAGTGGGGGAAGCTGAGGGTAAGAGTACAGGTAAAGGTGTGTATAGAGGGGAAAGCTGAGGGTAAGAGTACAGATAAAGGTGTGTATAGAGGGGGAAGCTGAGGTAGAGTGTACAGGTAAAGGTGTATATAGAGAAGGAAGCTGAGGGTAAGAGTACAGGTGAAGGTGTGTATAGAGAAGGAAGCTGAGGCTGAAAGTACAGGTAAAGGTGTATATAGAGAAGGAAGCTGAAGGTAAGAGTACAGGTGAAGGTGTGTGTATAGAGAAGGAAGCTGAGGGTGAGAGTACAGGTAAAGGTGTATATAGAGAAGAAAGCTGAAGGTGAGAGTACAGGTAAAGGTGTGTATAGAGGGGAAACAGAGGGTGAGTATACAGGTAAAGGTGTGTATAGAGGGGAAAGCAGAGGGTGAGTATACAGGTAAAGGTGTGTATAGAGGGGAAAGCAGAGGGTGAGTATACAGGTAAAAGTGTGTATAGAGAGGGAAGCAGAGGTTGAGTATACAGGTAAAGGTGTGTATAGAGGGGAAAGCAGAGGGTGAGTATACAGGGAAAGGTGTGTAAAGAGGAGGAAGGAGAGGGTGAGTATACAGGTAAAAGTGTGTATAGAGAGGGAAGCAGAGGGTGAGTATACAGGTAAAGGTGTGTATAGAGGGGAAAGCAGAGGGTGAGTATATAGGTAAAGGTGTGTGTATAGAGGGAGAAGCAGAGGGTGAGTATACAGGTAAAGGTGTGTATAGAGGGGGAAGTAGAGAGTGAGTATACAGGTAAAAGTGTGTATAGATGGGGAAGCAGAGGGTGAGTATACAGGTAAAGGTGTGTATAGAGGGAGAAGCAGAGGGTGAGTATACAGGTAAAGGTGTGTATAGAGGGGAAAGCAGAGGGTGAGTATACAGGAAAAGGTGTGTATAGAGAAGGAAGCTGAGGGTGAGAGTACAGGTAAAGGTGTGTATAGAGGCGGAAGCAGAGGGTGAGTATATAGGTAAAGGTGTGTGTATAGAGGGAGAAGTAGAGGGTGAGTAGACAGGTAAAAGTGTGTATAGATGGGGAAGCAGAGGGTGAGTATACAGGTAAAGGTGTATATAGAGGTGAAGATGAGGGTGAGTATACAGGTAAAGGTGTGTATAGAGGGAGAAGCAGAGGGTGAGTATACAGGTAAAGGTGTGTATAGAGGGGGAAGCAGAGGGTGAGTATACAGGTAAAAGTGTGTATAGAGAGGGAAGCAAAGGGTGAGTATACAGGTAAAGGTGTGTATAGAGGGGAAAGCAGAGGGTGAGTATACAGGTAAAGGTGTGTATAGAGGGGGAAGCAGAGGGTGAGTATATAGGTAAAGGTGTGTGTATAGAGGGAGAAGCAGAGGGTGAGTATACAGGTAAAGGTGTGTATAGAGGGGGAAGCAGAGGGTGCATATACAGGTAAAGGTGTGTATAGAGGGAGAAGCAGAGGGTGAGTACAGGAAAAGGTGTGTATAGAGGGAGAAGCAGAGGGTGAGTATACAGGTAAAGGTGTGTATAGAGGGGAAAGCAGAGGGTGAGTATACAGGTAAAGGTGTGTATAGAGGGGGAAGCAGAGGGTGAGTATATAGGTAAAGGTGTGTGTATAGAGGGAGAAGCAGAGGGTGAGTATACAGGTAAAGGTGTGTATAGAGGGGGAAGTAGAGAGTGAGTATACAGGTAAAGGTGTGTATAGAGGGGAAAGCAGAGGGTGAGTATACAGGTAAAGGTGTGTATAGATGGGGAAGCAGAGGGTGAGTATACAGGTAAAGGTGTGTATAGAGGGAGAAGCAGAGGGTGAGTATACAGGTAAAGGTGTGTATAGAGGGGAAAGCAGAGGGTGAGTATACAGGTAAAGGTGTGTATGGAGGGGGAAGCAGAGGGTGAGTATACAGGTAAAAGTGTGTATCGAGGGGGAAACAGAGGGTGAGTATACAGGTAAAGGTGTGTATAGAGGGGGAAGCAGAGGGTGAGTATACAGGTAAAGGTGTGTATCGAAGGGGAAACAGAGGGTGAGTATACAGGTAAAGGTGTGTATAGAGGGGAAAGCAGAGGGTGAGTATACAGGTAAAGGTGTGTATAGAGGGGAAAGCAGAGGGTAAGAGTACAGGTAAAAGTGTGTATAGAGAGGGAAGCAAAGGTTGAGTATACAGGTAAAGGTGTGTATAGAGGGGAAAGCAGAGGGTGAGTATACAGGTAAAGGTGTGTATAGAGGGGGAAGCAGAGGGTGAGTATATAGGTAAAGGTATGAATATAGAGGGAGAAGCAGAGGGTTAGTATACAGGTAAAGGTGTGTATAGAGGGGGAAGTAGAGGGTGAGTATACAGGTAAAAGTGTGTATAGATGGGGAAGCAGAGGGTGAGTATACAGGTAAAGGTGTGTATAGAGAGGGAAGCAGAGGGTGAGTATACAGGTAAAGGTGTGTATAGAGGGGAAAGCAGAGGGTGAGTATACAGGTAAAGGTGTGTATAGAGGGGGAAGCAGAGGGTGAGTATATAGGTAAAGGTGTGTGTATAGAGGGAGAAGCAGAGGGTGAGTATACAGGTAAAGGTGTGTATAGAGGGGGAAGTAGAGAGTGAGTATACAGGTAAAAGTGTGTATAGATGGGGCAGCAGAGGGTGAGTATACAGGTAAAGGTGTGTATAGAGGGAGAAGCAGAGGGTGAGTATACAGGTAAAGGTGTGTATAGAGGGGAAAGCAGAGGGTGAGTATATAGGTAAAGGTGTGTATAGAGGGGGAAGCAGAGGGTGAGTATACAAGTAAAGGTGTGTTTAGAGGGGGAAGACGAGGGTGAGTATACAGGTAAAGTAGTGTATCGAGAGGAAAACAGACTGTGAGTATACAGGTAAAGGTGTGTATGGAGGGGGAAGCAGAGGGTGAGTATACAGGTAAAAGTGTGTATCGAGGGGGAAACAGAGGGTGAGTATACAGGTAAAGGTGTGTATAGAGGGGGAAGCAGAGGGTGAGAGTACAGGTAAAGGTGTGTATAGAGGGAGAAGCAGAGGGTGAGTATACAGGTAAAGGTGTGTATCGAAGGGGAAACAGAGGGTGAGTATACAGGTAAAGGTGTGTATAGAGGGGAAAGCAGAGGGTGAGTATACAGGTAAAGGTATGTATAGAGGGGAAAGCAGAGGGTGAGAGTACAGGTAAAAGTGTGTATAGAGAGGGAAGCAGAGGTTGAGTATACAGGTAAAGGTGTGTATAGAGGGGAAAGCAGAGGGTGAGTATACAGGCAAAGGTGTGTATAGAGGAGGAAGGAGAGGGTGAGTATACAGGTAAAAGTGTGTGTAGAGAGGGAAGCAGAGGTTGAGTATACAGGTAAAGGTGTGTATAGAGGGGAAAGCAGAGGGTGAGTATACAGGTAAAGGTGTGTATAGAGGGGGAAGCAGAGGGTGAGTATATAGGTAAAGGTATGAGTATAGAGGGAGAAGCAGAGGGTGAGTATACAGGTAAAGGTGTGTATAGAGGGGGAAGTAGAGGGTGAGTATACAGGTAAAAGTGTGTATAGATGGGGAAGCAGAGGGTGAGTATACAGGTAAAGGTGTGTATAGAGGGGGAAGATGAGGGTGAGTATACAGGTAAAGGTGTGTATAGAGGAAGAAGCAGAGGGTGAGTATACAGGTAAAGGTGTGTATAGAGGGGGAAGCAGAGGGTGAGTATACAGATAAAGGTGTGTATAGAGGGGGAAGCAGAGGGTGAGTATACAAGTAAAGGTGTGTATAGAGGGGGAAGCAGAGGGTGAGTATACAGGTAAAGGTGTGTATAGAGGGGGAAGACGAGGGTGAGTATACACAGTAAAGGTGTGTATCGAGAGGAAAACAAACTGTGAGTATACAGGTAAAGGTGTGTATGGAGGGGAAAGCAGAGGGTGAGTATACAGGTAAAAGTGTGTATCGAGGGGGAAACAGAGGGTGAGTATACAGGTAAAGGTGTGTATAGAGGGGGAAGCAGAGGGTGAGAGTACAGGTAAAGGTGTGTATAGAGGGGGAAGCAGAGGGTGAGTATACAGGTAAAGGTGTGTATCGAAGTGGAAACAGAGGGTGAGTATTAGAGATGAGCGGGTTCGGTTTCTTTGAATCCGAACCCGCACGAACTTCACTTTTTTTTTCACGGGTCCGAGCGACTCGGATCTTCCCGCCTTGCTCGGTTAACCCGAGCGCGCCCGAACGTCATCATGACGCTGTCGGATTCTCGCGAGACTCGGATTCTATATAAGGAGCCGCGCGTCGCCGCCATTTTCACACGTGCATTGAGATTGATAGGGAGAGGACGTGGCTGGCGTCCTCTCCATTAGAATAGATTAGAAGAGAGAGAGAGAGATTGTGCAGACAGAGTTTACCACAGTGACCAGTGCAGTTGTTGTTAAGTTAACTTTTATTTAATATATCCGTTCTCTGCTATATCCGTTCTCTGCCTGAAAAAAACGATACACAGCAGTCACACAGTGTGACTCAGTCTGTGTGCACTCAGCTCAGCCCAGTGTGCTGCACATCAATGTATAAAAGCTTATAATAATTGTGGGGGAGACTGGGGAGCACTGCAGGTTGTTATAGCAGGAGCCAGGAGTACATAATATTATATTAATTTAAAATTAAACAGTGCACACTTTTGCTGCAGGAGTGCCACTGCCAGTGTGACTAGTGGTGACCAGTGCCTGACCACCAGTATAGTAGTATATTGTTGTATACTATCTCTTTATCAACCAGTCTATATTAGCAGCAGACACAGTACAGTGCGGTAGTTCACGGCTGTGGCTACCTCTGTGTCGGCAGTCGGCACTCGGCAGGCAGTCCGTCCATCCATAATTGTATAATTATATACCACCTAACCGTGGTATTTTTTTTTCTTTCTTTATACCGTCGTCATAGTCATACTAGTTGTTACGAGTATACTACTATCTCTTTATCAACCAGTGTACAGTGCGGTAGTTCACGGCTGTGGCTACCTCTGTGTCGGCAGTCGGCAGGCAGTCCGTCCATCCATAATTGTATTATTATAATATATACCACCTAACCGTGGTTTTTTTTTCATTCTTTATACCGTCATAGTGTCATACTAGTTGTTACGAGTATACTACTATCTCTTTATCAACCAGTGTACAGTGCGGTAGTTCACGGCTGTGGCTACCTCTGTGTCGGCAGTCGGCAGGCAGTCCGTCCATCCATAATTGTATTATAATATATACCACCTAACCGTGGTTTTTTTTTCATTCTTTATACCGTCATAGTGTCATACTAGTTGTTACGAGTATACTACTATCTCTTTATCAACCAGTGTACAGTGCGGTAGTTCACGGCTGTGGCTACCTCTGTGTCGGCAGTCGGCAGGCAGTCCGTCCATCCATAATTGTATTATAATATATACCACCTAACCGTGGTTTTTTTTTCATTCTTTATACCGTCATAGTCAGTCATACTAGTTGTTACGAGTATACTACTATCTCTTTATCAACCAGTGTACAGTGCGGTAGTTCACGGCTGTGGCTACCTCTGTGTCGGCAGTCGGCAGGCAGTCCGTCCATCCATAATTGTATTATAATATATACCACCTAACCGTGGTTTTTTTTTCATTCTTTATACCGTCATAGTGTCATACTAGTTGTTACGAGTATACTACTATCTCTTTATCAACCAGTGTACAGTGCGGTAGTTCACGGCTGTGGCTACCTCTGTGTCGGCAGTCGGCAGGCAGTCCGTCCATCCATAATTGTATTATAATATATACCACCTAACCGTGGTTTTTTTTTCATTCTTTATACCGTCATAGTGTCATACTAGTTGTTACGAGTATACTACTATCTCTTTATCAACCAGTGTACAGTGCGGTAGTTCACGGCTGTGGCTACCTCTGTGTCGGCAGTCGGCAGGCAGTCCGTCCATCCATAATTGTATTATAATATATACCACCTAACCGTGGTTTTTTTTTCATTCTTTATACCGTCATAGTCAGTCATACTAGTTGTTACGAGTATACTACTATCTCTTTATCAACCAGTGTACAGTGCGGTAGTTCACGGCTGTGGCTACCTCTGTGTCGGAACTCGGCAGGCAGTCCGTCCATCCATAATTGTATTACAATATATACCACCTAACCGTGGTTTTTTTTTCATTCTTTATACCGTCATAGTCAGTCATACTAGTTGTTACGAGTATACTACTATCTCTTTATCAACCAGTGTACAGTGCGGTAGTTCACGGCTGTGGCTACCTCTGTGTCGGAACTCGGCAGGCAGTCCGTCCATCCATAATTGTATTACAATATATACCACCTAACCGTGGTTTTTTTTTCATTCTTTATACCGTCATAGTCAGTCATACTAGTTGTTACGAGTATACTACTATCTCTTTATCAACCAGTGTACAGTGCGGTAGTTCACGGCTGTGGCTACCTCTGTGTCGGAACTCGGCAGGCAGTCCGTCCATCCATAATTGTATTATTATAATATATACCACCTAACCGTGGTTTTTTTTTCATTCTTTATACCGTCATAGTGTCATACTAGTTGTTACGAGTATACTACTATCTCTTTATCAACCAGTGTACAGTGCGGTAGTTCACGGCTGTGGCTACCTCTGTGTCGGCAGTCGGCAGGCAGTCCGTCCATCCATAATTGTATTATAATATATACCACCTAACCGTGGTTTTTTTTTCATTCTTTATACCGTCATAGTCAGTCATACTAGTTGTTACGAGTATACTACTATCTCTTTATCAACCAGTGTACAGTGCGGTAGTTCACGGCTGTGGCTACCTCTGTGTCGGCAGTCGGCAGGCAGTCCGTCCATCCATAATTGTATTATAATATATACCACCTAACCGTGGTTTTTTTTTCATTCTTTATACCGTCATAGTGTCATACTAGTTGTTACGAGTATACTACTATCTCTTTGTCAACCAGTGTACAGTGCGGTAGTTCACGGCTGTGGCTACCTCTGTGTCGGCAGTCGGCAGGCAGTCCGTCCATCCATAATTGTATTATAATATATACCACCTAACCGTGGTTTTTTTTTCATTCTTTATACCGTCATAGTGTCATACTAGTTGTTACGAGTATACTACTATCTCTTTATCAACCAGTGTACAGTGCGGTAGTTCACGGCTGTGGCTACCTCTGTGTCGGCAGTCGGCAGGCAGTCCGTCCATCCATAATTGTATTATAATATATACCACCTAACCGTGGTTTTTTTTTCATTCTTTATACTGTCATAGTCAGTCATACTAGTTGTTACGAGTATACTACTATCTCTTTATCAACCAGTGTACAGTGCGGTAGTTCACGGCTGTGGCTACCTCTGTGTCGGAACTCGGCAGGCAGTCCGTCCATCCATAATTGTATTACAATATATACCACCTAACCGTGGTTTTTTTTTCATTCTTTATACCGTCATAGTCAGTCATACTAGTTGTTACGAGTATACTACTATCTCTTTATCAACCAGTGTACAGTGCGGTAGTTCACGGCTGTGGCTACCTCTGTGTCGGAACTCGGCAGGCAGTCCGTCCATCCATAATTGTATTACAATATATACCACCTAACCGTGGTTTTTTTTTCATTCTTTATACCGTCATAGTCAGTCATACTAGTTGTTACGAGTATACTACTATCTCTTTATCAACCAGTGTACAGTGCGGTAGTTCACGGCTGTGGCTACCTCTGTGTCGGAACTCGGCAGGCAGTCCGTCCATCCATAATTGTATTATTATAATATATACCACCTAACCGTGGTTTTTTTTTCATTCTTTATACCGTCATAGTGTCATACTAGTTGTTACGAGTATACTACTATCTCTTTATCAACCAGTGTACAGTGCGGTAGTTCACGGCTGTGGCTACCTCTGTGTCGGCAGTCGGCAGGCAGTCCGTCCATCCATAATTGTATTACAATATATACCACCTAACCGTGGTTTTTTTTTCATTCTTTATACCGTCATAGTCAGTCATACTAGTTGTTACGAGTATACTACTATCTCTTTATCAACCAGTGTACAGTGCGGTAGTTCACGGCTGTGGCTACCTCTGTGTCGGAACTCGGCAGGCAGTCCGTCCATCCATAATTGTATTACAATATATACCACCTAACCGTGGTTTTTTTTTCATTCTTTATACCGTCATAGTCAGTCATACTAGTTGTTACGAGTATACTACTATCTCTTTATCAACCAGTGTACAGTGCGGTAGTTCACGGCTGTGGCTACCTCTGTGTCGGCACTCGGCAGGCAGTCCGTCCATCCATAATTGTATTACAATATATACCACCTAACCGTGGTTTTTTTATACCACCTAACCGTGGCAGTCCGTCCATAATTGTATACTAGTATCCAATCCATCCATCTCCATTGTTTACCTGAGGTGCCTTTTAGTTCTGCCTATAAAATATGGAGAACAAAAAAGTTGAGGTTCCAAAATTAGGGAAAGATCAAGATCCACTTCCACCTCGTGCTGAAGCTGCTGCCACTAGTCATGGCCGAGACGATGAAATGCCAGCAACGTCGTCTGCCAAGGCCGATGCCCAATGTCATAGTACAGAGCATGTCAAATCCAAAACACCAAATATCAGAAAAAAAAGGACTCCAAAACCTAAAATAAAATTGTCGGAGGAGAAGCGTAAACTTGCCAATATGCCATTTACCACACGGAGTGGCAAGGAACGGCTGAGGCCCTGGCCTATGTTCATGGCTAGTGGTTCAGCTTCACATGAGGATGGAAGCACTCAGCCTCTCGCTAGAAAACTGAAAAGACTCAAGCTGGCAAAAGCACCGCAAAGAACTGTGCGTTCTTTGAAATCCCAAATCCACAAGGAGAGTCCAATTGTGTCGTTTGCGATGCCTGACCTTCCCAACACTGGACGTGAAGAGCATGCGCCTTCCACTATTTGCATGCCCCCTGCAAGTGCTGGAAGGAGCACCCGCAGTCCAGTTCCTGATAGTCAGATTGAAGATGTCAGTGTTGAAGTACACCAGGATGAGGAGGATATGGGTGTTGCTGGCGCTGGGGAGGAAATTGACCAGAAGGATTCTGATGGTGAGGTGGTTTGTTTAAGTCAGGCACCCGGGGAGACACCTGTTGTCCGTGGGAGGAATATGGCCGTTGACATGCCAGGTGAAAATACCAAAAAAATCAGCTCTTCGGTGTGGAGGTATTTCACCAGAAATGCGGACAACAGGTGTCAAGCCGTGTGTTCCCTTTGTCAAGCTGTAATAAGTAGGGGTAAGGACGTTAACCACCTCGGAACATCCTCCCTTATACGTCACCTGCAGCGCATTCATAATAAGTCAGTGACAAGTTCAAAAACTTTGGGTGACAGCGGAAGCAGTCCACTGACCAGTAAATCCCTTCCTCTTGTAACCAAGCTCACGCAAACCACCCCACCAACTCCCTCAGTGTCAATTTCCTCCTTCCCCAGGAATGCCAATAGTCCTGCAGGCCATGTCACTGGCAAGTCTGACGAGTCCTCTCCTGCCTGGGATTCCTCCGATGCATCCTTGCGTGTAACGCCTACTGCTGCTGGCGCTGCTGTTGTTGCCGCTGGGAGTCGATGGTCATCCCAGAGGGGAAGTCGTAAGCCCACTTGTACTACTTCCAGTAAGCAATTGACTGTTCAACAGTCCTTTGCGAGGAAGATGAAATATCACAGCAGTCATCCTACTGCAAAGCGGATAACTGAGGCCTTGGCATCCTGGGTGGTGAGAAACGTGGTTCCGGTATCCATCATTACTGCAGAGCCAACTAGAGACTTGTTGGAGGTACTGTGTCCCCGGTACCAAATACCATCTAGGTTCCATTTCTCTAGGCAGGCGATACCGAAAATGTACACAGACCTCAGAAAAAGAGTCACCAGTGTCCTAAAAAATGCAGCTGTACCCAATGTCCACTTAACCACGGACATGTGGACAAGTGGAGCAGGGCAGGGTCAGGACTATATGACTGTGACAGCCCACTGGGTAGATGTATGGACTCCCGCCGCAAGAACAGCAGCGGCGGCACCAGTAGCAGCATCTCGCAAACGCCAACTCTTTCCTAGGCAGGCTACGCTTTGTATCACCGCTTTCCAGAATACGCACACAGCTGAAAACCTCTTACGGCAACTGAGGAAGATCATCGCGGAATGGCTTACCCCAATTGGACTCTCCTGTGGATTTGTGGCATCGGACAACGCCAGCAATATTGTGTGTGCATTAAATCTGGGCCAATTCCAGCACGTCCCATGTTTTGCACATACCTTGAATTTGGTGGTGCAGAATTTTTTAAAAAACGACAGGGGCGTGCAAGAGATGCTGTCGGTGGCCAGAAGAATTGCGGGACACTTTCGGCGTACAGGCACCACGTACAGAAAACTGGAGCACCACCAAAAACTACTGAACCTGCCCTGCCATCATCTGAAGCAAGAAGTGGTAACGAGGTGGAATTCAACCCTCTATATGCTTCAGAGGTTGGAGGAGCAGCAAAAGGCCATTCAAGCCTATACAATTGAGCACGATATAGTAGGTGGAATGCACCTGTCTCAAGTGCAGTGGAGAATGATTTCAACGTTGTGCAAGGTTCTGATGCCCTTTGAACTTGCCACACGTGAAGTCAGTTCAGACACTGCCAGCCTGAGTCAGGTCATTCCCCTCATCAGGCTTTTGCAGAAGAAGCTGGAGGCATTGAAGGAGGAGCTAACACGGAGCGATTCCGCTAGGCATGTGGGACTTGTGGATGCAGCCCTTAATTCGCTTAACAAGGATTCACGGGTGGTCAATCTGTTGAAATCAGAGCACTACATTTTGGCCACCGTGCTCGATCCTAGATTTAAAGCCTACCTTGGATCTCTCTTTCCGGCAGACACAGGTCTGCTGGGGTTGAAAGACCTGCTGGTGACAAAATTGTCAAGTCAAGCGGAACGCGACCTGTCAACATCTCCTCCTTCACATTCTCCCGCAACTGGGGGTGCGAGGAAAAGGCTCAGAATTCCGAGCCCACCCGCTGGCGGTGATGCAGGGCAGTCTGGAGCGACTGCTGATGCTGACATCTGGTCCGGACTGAAGGACCTGACAACGATTACGGACATGTCGTCTACTGTCACTGCATATGATTCTCTCAACATTGATAGAATGGTGGAGGATTATATGAGTGACCGCATCCAAGTAGGCACGTCACACAGTCCGTACTTATACTGGCAGGAAAAAGAGGCAATTTGGAGGCCCTTGCACAAACTGGCTTTATTCTACCTAAGTTGCCCTCCCACAAGTGTGTACTCCGAAAGAGTGTTTAGTGCCGCCGCTCACCTTGTCAGCAATCGGCGTACGAGGTTACATCCAGAAAATGTGGAGAAGATGATGTTCATTAAAATGAATTATAATCAATTCCTCCGCGGAGACATTGACCAGCAGCAATTGCCTCCACAAAGTACACAGGGAGCTGAGATGGTGGATTCCAGTGGGGACGAATTGATAATCTGTGAGGAGGGGGATGTACACGGTGATATATCGGAGGGTGAAGATGAGGTGGACATCTTGCCTCTGTAGAGCCAGTTTGTGCAAGGAGAGATTAATTGCTTCTTTTTTGGGGGGGGTCCAAACCAACCCGTCATATCAGTCACAGTCGTGTGGCAGACCCTGTCACTGAAATGATGGGTTGGTTAAAGTGTGCATGTCCTGTTTTGTTTATACAACATAAGGGTGGGTGGGAGGGCCCAAGGATAATTCCATCTTGCACCTCTTTTTTCTTTTCTTTTTCTTTGCATCATGTGCTGATTGGGGAGGGTTTTTTGGAAGGGACATCCTGCGTGACACTGCAGTGCCACTCCTAGATGGGCCCGGTGTTTGTGTCGGCCACTAGGGTCGCTAATCTTACTCACACAGCTACCTCATTGCGCCTCTTTTTTTCTTTGCGTCATGTGCTGTTTGGGGAGGGTTTTTTGGAAGGGACATCCTGCGTGACACTGCAGTGCCACTCCTAGATGTGCCCGGTGTTTGTGTCGGCCACTAGGGTCGCTAATCTTACTCACACAGTCAGCTACCTCATTGCGCCTCTTTTTTTCTTTGCGTCATGTGCTGTTTGGGGAGGGTTTTTTGGAAGGGCCATCCTGCGTGACACTGCAGTGCCACTCCTAGATGGGCCCGGTGTTTGTGTCGGCCACTAGGGTCGCTAATCTTACTCACACAGCTACCTCATTGCGCCTCTTTTTTTCTTTGCGTCATGTGCTGTTTGGGGAGGGTTTTTTGGAAGGGACATCCTGCGTGACACTGCAGTGCCACTCCTAGATGGGCCCGGTGTTTGTGTCGGCCACTAGGGTCGCTTATCTTACTCACACAGCGACCTCGGTGCAAATTTTAGGACTAAAAATAATATTGTGAGGTGTGAGGTATTCAGAATAGACTGAAAATGAGTGTAAATTATGGTTTTTGAGGTTAATAATACTTTGGGATCAAAATGACCCCCAAATTCTATGATTTAAGCTGTTTTTTAGTGTTTTTGGAAAAAAACACCCGAATCCAAAACACACCCGAATCCGACAAAAATAATTCGGTGAGGTTTTGCCAAAACGCGTTCGAACCCAAAACACGGCCGCGGAACCGAACCCAAAACCAAAACACAAAACCCGAAAAATTTCAGGCGCTCATCTCTAGTGAGTATACAGGTAAAGGTGTGTATAGAGGGGAAAGCAGAGGGTGAGTATATAGATAAAGGTGTGTATAGGGGGGAAAGCAGAGGGTGAGAGTACAGGTAAAGGTGTATATAGAAAAGGAAGCTAAAGGTGAGAGTACAGGTAAAGGTGTATATAGAGAAGGTAGCTAAGGCTGGGAGTACAGGTAAAGGTGTATATAGAAAAGGAAGCTAAGGCTGAGAGTTCAGGTAAAGGTGTATATAGAGAAGGAAGCTGGGGGTGAGAGTGCAGGTAAAGGTGTGTATAGAGGGGGAAGCAGAGGGTGACTATACAGGTAAAGGTGTGTATAGAGGGAAAATCAGAGGGTGAGTATTCAGGTAAAGGTGTGTATAGAGGGGAAAGGAGAGGGTGAGTATACAGGCAAAGGTGTGTATAGAGGGGGAAGCAGAGGGTGAGTATACAGCTAGGGTGTGTATAGAGGGGGAAGCAGAGGGTGAGTATACAGGTAAAGGTGTGTGTATAGAGGGAAAAGCAGAGGGTGAATATACAGGTAAAGGTGTATATAGAAGGGGAAGCAGAGGGTGAGTATACAGGTAAAGGTGTGTAACGAGTGGGAAACAGAGGGTGAGGGTATAGGTGTGTATAGAGGGGGAAGCAGAGGGTGAGTATACAGGTAAAGGTGTGTATCGAGGGGGAGACAGAGGGTGAGTATAAAGATAAAGGTGTGAATAGAGGGTGAAGCAGAGGGTGAGTATACAGGTAAAAGGTGTGTATCAAGTGGGAAACAGGGTGAGAGTACAGGTAAAGGTGTGTATAGAGGGGGAAGCAAAGGGTGAGTATACAGGTAAAGGTGTGTATAGAGGGGGAAGCAGAGGGTGAATATACAGGTAAAGGTGTGTATAGAGGGGGAAGTAGAGGGGGAGTATACAGGTAAAAGTGTGTATAGAGCGGGAAGCAGAGGGTGAGCATACAGGTAAAGGTGTGTATAGAGGGGGAAGCAGAGGGTGAGTATACAAGTAAAGGTGTGTATAGAGGGGGAAGCAGAGGGTGAGTATACAAGTAAAGGTGTGTATAGAGGGGAAAGCAGAGGGTGAGTATACAGGTAAAGGTGTGTATAGAGGGGGAAGTAGAGGGGGAGTATACAGGTAAAAGTGTGTATAGAGCGGGAAGCAGAGGGTGAGCATACAGGTAAAGGTGTGTATAGAGGGGGAAGCAGAGGGTGAGTATACAAGTAAAGGGGTGTATAGAGGGGACAGCAAAGGGTGAGGTGTGTTTAGAGCACAGGTAAAGGTGTGTATAGAGGGGGAAGCAAAGGGTGAGTATACAGGTAAAGGTGTGTATAGAGGGGGAAGCAGAGGGTGAGTATACAGGTAAAGGTGTGTATAGAGGGGGAAGTAGAGGGGGAGTATACAGGTAAAAGTGTGTATAGAGCGGGAAGCAGAGGGTGAGCATACAGGTAAAGGTGTGTATAGAGGGGGAAGCAGAGGGTGAGTATACAAGTAAAGGTGTGTATAGAGGGGGAAGCAGAGGGTGAGTATACAAGTAAAGGTGTGTATAGAGAGGAAAGCAGAGGGTGAGTATACAGGTAAAGGTGTGTATAGAGGGGGAAGTAGAGGGGGAGTATACAGGTAAAAGTGTGTATAGAGCGGGAAGCAGAGGGTGAGCATACAGGTAAAGGTGTGTATAGAGGGGGAAGCAGAGGGTGAGTATACAAGTAAAGGTGTGTATAGAGGGGACAGCAGAGGGTGAGTATACAAGTACAGGGGTGTATAGAGGGAAAATCAGAGGGTGAGTATTCAGGTAAAGGTGTGTATAGAGGGGGAAGGAGACGGTGAGTATACAAGTAAAGGTGTGTTTAGAGGGGAAAGCCTAGGGTGAGTATACAGGTAGGGTGTGTATAGAGGGGGAAGCAGAGGGTGAGTATACAGGTAAAGGTGTGTGTATAGAGGGGAAAGCAGAGGGTGAATATAAAGGTAAAGGTGTATATAGAAGGGAAAGCAGAGGGTTAGTATACAGGTAAAGGTGTGTAAAGAGTGGGAAACAGAGGGTGAGAGTACAGGTATAGGTGTGTATAGAAGGGGAAGCAGAGGGTGAGTATACAGGTAAAGGTGTGTATAGAGTGTGAAGCAGAGGATGAGTATACAGGTACAGGTGTGTATAGAGGGGGAAGCAGAGGCTGAGTATACAGGTAAAGGTGTGTATCGAGTGGGAAACAGAGGGTGAGAGTACAGGTAAAGGTGTGTATAGAGGGGGAAGCAGAGGGTGAGTATACAGGTAAAGGTGTGTATCGAGTGGGAAACAGAGGGTGAGAGTACAGGTAAAGGTGTGTATAGAGGGGGAAGCAGAGGGTGAGTATACAGGTAAAGGTGTGTATCGAGTGGGAAGCAGTGGGTGAGTATACAGGTAAAGGTGTGTATAGAGGGGGAAGCAGAGGGTGAGTATACAGGTAAAGGTGTGTATCGAGGGTGAAACAGAGGGTGAGTATACAGATAAAAGTGTGTATAAAGGGGGAAGCAGAGGGTGAGTATACAGTTAAAGGTGTGTATCGAGTGGGAAACAGAGGGTGAGTATACAGGTAAAGGTGTGTATAGAGGGGACAGCAGAGGTTGAGTATACAGGTAAAGGTGTGTATAGAGGGGGAAGCAGAGGGTGAGTATACAGGTAAAGGTGTGTATAGAGGGGGAAGCAGAGGGTGAGTATACAGGTAAAGGTGTGTATAGAGGGAGAAGCAGAGGGTGAGTATACAAGTAAAGGTGTGTACAGAAAGGAAAGCAGAGGGTGAGTATACAGGTAAAGGTGTGTATAGAGGGGACAGCAGAGGTTGAGTATACAGGTAAAGGTGTGTATAGAGGGGACAGCAGAGGTTGAGTATACAGGTAAAGGTGTGTATAGAGGGGGAGGCAGAGGGGGAGTATACAGGTAAAGGTGTGTATAGAGGGGACAGCAGAGGTTGAGTATACAGGTAAAGGTGTGTATAGAGGGGGAAGCAGAGGGTGAGTATACAAGTAGATGTGTGTACAGAGGGGAAAGCAGAGGGTGAGTATACAGGTAAAGGGGTGTATAGAGGGGAAAGCAGAGGGTGAGTATACAGGTAAAGGTCTGTATAGAGGGGACAGCAGAGGTTGAGTATACAGGTAAAGGTGTGTATAGAGGTGAAAGCAGAGGGTGAGTATACAGGTAAAGGTGTGTATAGAGGGGAAAGCAGAGGGTGCGTATACAAGTAAAGGTGTGTATAGAGTGGACAGCAGAGGTTGAGTATACAGGTAAAGGTGTGTATAGAGGGGGAAGCAGAGGGTGAGTATACAGATAAAGGTGTGTTTATAGAGGGGAAAGTAGAGGGTGAGTATACAGGTAAAGGTGTGTATAGAGGGGGAAACAGAGGGTGAGTATACAGGTAAAGGTGTGTATAGAGGGGGAAGCAGAGTGTGAGTATACAGGTAAAGGTGTGTATCGAGGGTGAAACAGAGGGTGAGTATACAGATAAAAGTGTGTATAAAGGGGGAAGCAGACGATGAGTATACAGGTAAAGGTGTGTATAAAGGGGGAAGCAGAGGGTGAGTATACAGGTAAAAGGTGTGTCGAGTGGGAAACAGAGGGTGAGTATACAGGTAAAGGTGTGTATAGAGGGGACAGCAGAGGTTGAGTATACAGGTAAAGGTGTGTATAGAGGGGGAAGCAGAGGGTGAGTATACAGGTAAAGGTGTGTATAGAGGGGGAAGCAGAGGGTGAGTATACAGGTAAAGGTGTGTATAGAGGGGGAAGCAGAGGGTGAGTATACAAGTAAAGGTGTGTACAGAAAGGAAAGCAGAGGGTGAGTTTACAGGTAAAGGGGTGTATAGAGGGGAAAGCAGAGGGTGAGTATACAGGTAAAGGTCTGTATAGAGGGGACAGCAGAGGTTGAGTATACAGGTAAAGGTGTGTATAGAGGTGAAAGCAGAGGTGAGTATACAGGTAAAGGTGTGTATAGAGGGGAAAGCAGAGGGTGCGTATACAAGTAAAGGTGTGTATAGAGTGGACAGCAGAGGTTGAGTATACAGGTAAAGGTGTGTCTAGAGGGGGAAGCAGAGGGTGAGTATACAGATAAAGGTGTGTTTATAGAGGGGAAAGCAGAGGGTGAGTATACAGGTAAAGGTGTGTATAGAGGGGGAAGCAGAGAGTGAGTATACAGGTAAAGGTGTGTATCGAGTGGGAAACAGAGGGTGAGTATACAGGTAAAGGTGTGTATAGAGGGGGAAGCAGAGTGTGAGTATACAGGTAAAGGTGTGTATCGAGGGTGAAACAGAGGGTGAGTATACAGATAAAAGTGTGTATAAAGGGGGAAGCAGAGGATGAGTATACAGGTAAAGGTGTGTATAAAGGGGGAAGCAGAGGGTGAGTATACAGGTAAAGGTGTGTATCGAGTGGGAAACAGAGGGTGAGTATACAGGTAAAGGTGTGTATAGAGGGGACAGCAGAGGTTGAGTATACAGGTAAAGGTGTGTATAGAGGGGGAAGCAGAGGGTGAGTATACAGGTAAAGGTGTGTATAGAGGGGGAAGCAGAGGGTGAGTATACAGGTAAAGGTGTGTATAGAGGGGGAAGCAGAGGGTGAGTATACAAGTAAAGGTGTGTACAGAAAGGAAAGCAGAGGGTGAGTATACAGGTAAAGGTGTGTATAGAGGGGACAGCAGAGGTTGAGTATACAGGTAAAGGTGTGTATAGAGGGGAAAGCAGAGGGTGAGTATACAGGTAAAGGTGTGTATAGAGGGGAAAGCAGAGGGTGAGTATACAAGTAAAGGTGTGTATAAAGTGGACAGCAGAGGATGAGTATACAGGTAAAGGTGTGTATAGAGGGGGAAGCGGAGGGTGAGTATACAAGTAAAGGTGTGTACAGAGGGGAAAGCAGAGGGTGAGTATACAGGTAAAGGTGTGTATAGAGGGGAAAGCAGAGGGTGAGTATACAGGTAAAGGTGTGTATAGAGGGGACACCAGAGGTTGAGTATATAGGTAAAGGTGTGTATAGCGGGGGAAACAGAGGGTGAGTATACAAGTAAAGGTGTGTACAGAGGGGAAAGCAGAGGGTGAGTATACAGGCAAAGGTGTGTATAGAGGGGAAAGCAGAGGGTGAGTATACAGGTAAGGGTGTGTACAGAGGGGACAGCAGAGGTTGAGTATACAGGTAAAGGTGTGTATAGAGGGGAAAGCAGAGGGTGAGTATACAGGTAAAGGTGTGAATAGAGGGGAAAGCAGAGGGTGAGTATACAAGTAAAGGTGTGTACAGAGTGGACAGCAGAGGTTGAGTATACAGGTAAAGGTGTGCATAGAGGGGGAAGCAGAGGGTGAGTATACAAGTAAAGGTGTGTACAGAGGGGAAAGCAGAGGGTGAGTATACAGGTAAAGGTGTGTATAGAGGGGAAAGCAGAGGGTGAGTATACAGGTAAAGTTGTGTATAGAGGGGACAGCAGAGGTTGAGTATACAGGTAAAGGTGTGTACAGAGGGGAAAGCAGAGGGTGAGTATACAGGTAAAGGTGTGTATAGAGGGGAAAGCAGAGGGTGAGTATACAGGTAAAGATGTTTATAGAGGGGGAAGCAGAGGGTAAGTATAGGTAAAGGTGTGTATAGAGGGGGAAGCAGAGGGTGAGTATACAGGTAAAAGTGTGTATAGAGGGGGAAAGCAGAGGGTGAGTATACAGGTAAAGGTGTGTATAGAGGGGGAATCAGAGGGTGAGTATACAGGTAAAGGTGTGTATAGAGGGGGAAAGCAGAGGGTGAGTATACAGGTAAAGGTGTGTATAGAGGGGGAAGCAGAGGGTGAGTATACAGGTAAAGGTGTGTATAGAGGGGAAAAGCAGAGGGTGACTGCTGTGATAGTATGTACTGAGAAAGAGGCCAGAGGTGGTAAGGGTGAAGGTACAATAAATGGTAGAAATGAGATGTAAGTGAGCATGATACATAATATATTTCATATTTGCTTTTACATCACAATATATTGTGAAACACTCAGTGACATATTTTTAAAGCTTCCCATACTTTGATAAATCATAATGTGAAATGGTTTCTTGTGACCATTCAGAAAATCATCATGTAGTGAGGAAAGTAAAGTTTCCCGCATTCCCTTCCCTTCCCCACTTTTGCCTATAGATGTGATACGCAGAGTGTGTATTGTTGTAGCAATCAATTAAAGCTAAGATATTTAAAATGGCATTTTTATACAAACTGCATTTACTATACTGGTCAGACAGGAAGATACTTCGGGCAGCATTATTTAGGGGTTAGTGACAAATATATATATATATATATATATATATATATATATATATTTCTACTTTCCTAATTATCTGGTTGGTCTTTGTCAATTTCCTTTTTTCCCCCGTATCTAATTACTAGAGTGCTAGAGCATGTGTGCTGCACAGTCACTAATATAAAGGGTTATTCACCTATAATGCATGCATATGGCATTCTAAAGAGAACCCTCGTTTCTACATGTTCACTATACAAAACAGCATTAATGAAACTCAAAAATGAACTTTTCATAAAATAGTTCTCACCTACTTTCCCCAAGGCCGCAGTGAGATATATATATATATATATATATATATATGATGTATGGAGATTATTCTATGTAACTCACCCACTACCTTCCTGTGAAGTGTTTTAAATTCTCTCATTAAGCTTAAGTGGGCCCTTGGTCCTTCCTCAATCACTGGAGTAGGTAAAGGGGCACGGGCGTTGAATATTTAATCCTTCGCCTCTTTATTTTATAATGAGATCGGTAAGGCGTGCTATAAATGACAAGGGCAGCTCTTAAGTGAATGTTCCTCAGACATTGCATTGTCTACCCACTGTACACATTAATCCCTGAAGAGATGGTCAGAATTCCTCCGTCGCCCTTCACGTGTATTAAATGCATTAACGTTACCACAGTAACCAACCTCTTCCTGCGCCTCTCTCCGCCACGGCACCGTACCCTTCAGAATGAAATCCACGATTTTCGAATTCCTCAGCGTTTTCCCCACAAACGCCACAACCTTGTCCACGGTGGAGACCACTCTTTCCAGGCTGTCCAGTTTCTCCTGCTGGATGAGGGAATCCTTGTGCAGTATCTTCAGCAAGTTCACAAATTCGTGGAAGGCTCCTGGGCCGCTGACCTGCTGGCCATCACCTCTTGGGTCGCATCCCTCTACGTCTCCGGGGTTAGGCCCGTGGAGTGCCGATAACTTGTCCATTCCTCTTTCTAGCGTGCCCATGCCATGATGGACCAAAGCCAGCTTGCCGATGACATCTTCCTGGATGTGCAACAGTTTGTCCATCTTCTCGTTGAGGACGTTGAGCTTCTTGTCCAAGCCGTTGAGCCCTCCCGGAGACTTGGTTGGAGATTTTCCAGGCCCTGCAGCATTGTCAAACTTGCTCTCGTACATTTTGGCCAAGCAAGATGTCAAGGAATCCTGTTTACTCATTGTTGTAATGGTGCGCACAAATACACTTAATCTGGCCTTGTCCTGTTTATCCCTCTCTTAACATGGCATCAATGAGGAGTATTTATGGTCATACGGGAGCCTCTCCGTGGTAATTGTAGACAGCAGGACGGGCGTTAAGTTACTTGTGTGCAAACTGCTTTAACTCGTGCTATCTGCTTGTTCATTGTGAGGCCTCCAAACAACTGACTAAACTTGGCATTGAACTTTTTTGGGGGGGTGGGGTGGGGGGGTATCTTTGACGTCACAGAGACAGTTTAAATTCTTTCCTGAGAGGCCGGTGACGGATAAGCATGTAGAGAATTGACAGGGCCAGTATCTGACATGGGTAAGGACAAAAACCATCAGCTTTTCCTAAATCCAATCTATGTCGGTCTTGAATAAAATAGAAAGCCATTAAATTGTGAATTGCAGAAAGTGCCGCAGAGACACCGAATAACGTCTTGTTACTGGAAACATCCATATTGTGAGAGGCACAATACACATTGGGAATGACAAAGGGCGACAATTTGGCTGTCACTTCTGGCTAAATATAGACCTCAATTACAAGTATATACAGGTCACATACTTTTAGCTCTGACAATAGCATTGCACTGCATCTCCCATACACATATTTAGAGAGTTCATGAAATTAGTTTGCAGCTCATTCATGTCTAACTTATATTTATTAGGGTTTTGCAGAATTTACATTAAAAGTTTGTTATTAGTATATACAGTATATTTATTTTACATCAAACCTCTAATAAGCCGGGTACACACTAGAGCGACATCGTCCCGGCCTTTGTTTGATCGCTAGGCGAACACAGGCCGATTGACAGGAAGTGGGCGTTTCTGGGTGGTAACTGGCCGTTTTCTGGGAGTGTCAGGAAAAACATAGGCGTACCCAAGCGTTTTCAGGGAGGGTGTGTGACGTCAGCTCCGGCCCAATCAGTCTGATTCTGTAGGAGTAAGTCCCGGGCTACGCACAGACTGGGAAAACCAATCGATGGTGAGTGAGTTGCGAACGGATTTGCAGCTGCCCGGCATTTGCACAGCTTTTCGCACGCCATACGCAGACTTGCGCAGTTTTTCACTCTGTCTGGGCGGCGATGATCTGATCGCAAACCTCTGCAAAGGAGGAGCGATCAGCTCTGAATTAGGCCCATTATTCTGGATACGATATGCCGGCCCATCAGCCGCCATATTGTCAGGGTACGCATCACTCTAGTGTGTACCCAACCTTAGGCTTTACTAGGCATATCTATAATATATAGTGACAGTGATAAAAGTCCTGTAAATGACATAGATACACAATGATTGCTGAGACATCGTGACTTATTCATCAAAAACTATTATATAAAATATAATACTAACAACCTTCTCCCCTCCCCCTTTTATTATTGGTAAGGGCATCATAAATCATCTTCACTGGTGCTGGCGTCTTAGGGGGTCATTCCGAGTTGATCGCTAGCTGCCGTTGTTCCCAGTGCAGCGATCAGGCTAAAAATCTGCATTTCTGCGCATGCGTATGCACCGCAATGCGCACGTGCGACGTACGGGTACAAAGGCATTTGTTGTTTTGCACAGGTTCTAGTGAAGTTTTCTTTACCCCTGTCCTCTCCAAGGCTTAGTACATAGGGGCTAATTCAGACCTGATCTGTGCTGTGCGTTTTCTGCGATCGCCTCTGCCTGGGTGGGAGAAGGGGGGGTGTAGGGGGTGTGGTCCGGGCAACACAGGCGTGCCCGGACAGTTGGGGGGCGGGCCGTGGCAGAAGTGTGACATCACACACAGCCGCTGCGACACGCAGGTAGGGAGCTACTCCTCCAGTACAAAAGCAGCGCCGCTGTGCAATGCTTTTGTACTTGTGTGAGGGGGGGGGGGGGGGGTGCGGGCCTGACATGCGGGGCGGGCTAGCCCTGTGCTGGGCGTCCCCCCGCCTGTCAGGGAAGCTGATCGTAGATGTGCCTAAATTTAGCACAGCTACAATCAGGTCTGAATCCCCCCCATAGATCCCTTAGTTCCGTTGGCCATTCTAAGTAACTATAGAGTTAGGGTGGGTACACACTGGCACTACTGTCAGGATGATTTGCCGTATTGGCATGACAAATCGTCTACATCATGCAGCTTGTAACCGCGATTTCACGCTCCAGCTTAACGCATATTACATCTGCATGGCAAACCGACATGGGTGCTACCTGGCTGCGACCCGCGTCAGCCCCCTTTTAGACCAGAGTCACCAGCCCGGTGACGCAATGGGGGCGGCGCTTGGAGGTCACATGATCTCCAAGCGCCCCCCGCTCATACACTGTAAACGGGAAGCCGGGTCGCACGATCCGGCTTCCATTTACACTGAACAGTTTAAACAGTGTTCAACCCCCGCAAACTTCCCAAATTGGAATACTGGGTCACTCAACCTGGATTATTCCAACTCTGCCCTTTTACACCGAGCAGAAACATGGGTTATGCGCGTTCATGTGCAATAACCCGTGTTATGGGGGTCATTCCGAGATAATCGTAGCTACGATCATTCTCACTGACATGCGGGGGGACGCCCAGCACAGGGCTATCCCGCTCTGCCTGGCAGTGGTGCGCCCCCCCCCCATCCCCGCAGAAGTGCAAAGGCATCGCACAGCGGCGATGCCTTTGCACTTCAAGAGTAGCTCCCGACCAGCGCAGCTTTAGCGTGCTGGCCGGGAGCTACTCATCGCTCCCCAAGCCGCAGCGGCTGCGTGTGACGTCACACAGCAACTGTGGCCCGCCCCCCATTCAGGCCAGCCACCCCTGCGTTGGCCGGACCGCGGCCACAAAACGGCGGCCAAACACCACCGTCCCGCCCCCTCCCGCCCCCTCCCGCCTCTGCCTGTCAATCAACTGCAGCGTGCGATTGGGTCAGATTGACCCCCTATATGCTGGCGGTGTAAAAGTGGCATAAGTGCATCTTGTGGCCGTGTTGCCTGGGAAAAAGAGACGTGCTTAGCAACAAGACACGCACGCGCATGACATCAAACAGCAAGTTAAGGCCCCCCCCAAAAAAATCTGCAACTTGCAGCTACGTTCCAACTCTGATTAAGGCCCAACATCGCAACTGTCACTGTGTGTATGAAATAGGGACACCACTGTACATACAGATATATATATATATAGCTAGCCACGGAACTGTCTGTAACCTTGAGAAGAACAGGATGCTCACTCACCACTGAGACGTGTCTAATTACCATCACTGCTTGAACAAAAGAAAAAAACAAAATACATTTGTACTGCTAAGTGCCCTGTGAGGTCTAAATATATTGTGCTGGGTAAGGAGACACCGTGGAATTACGGCTTGCACGTACAGCGCTTGTACATATTCATTTATATTTTACAGAGTCATGGAAAATTGGTCCGGTTGCTTTTAAGGGATGCGTTCGGCCTCCCGGAAGGTCTGGATGCCGGCAGTCATGTGACTGACACAAGAATCACTCGGGAGACCGGCGCTGAAACACCGACCGCCAGAATGCCGAAGGTGAGTATCCGGGTCAAGGTAGGGGGCAGGAGAGGGATAAAATACTTACCGCTGTCCGGTGTCAGGAGCCTCATTTTTGGGATGCCGCAGTGGGTCATGTGACCGCCAACATCCCCGACTGCCGGTATTTCATACTGAACCCGTTTTTATACTGTCAACCAAAACTTTAATATGAATTAACATATAAACATGGCTGAAAAACATTATTTATAACTATTAAGCACCAGTAATGTCACACATAGAAAGGCCTTGCACATATGTTTAAAGTGATCTTTACCATAAATAAGGAGTCTATTTACTAAGCCTTGGAGAGTGATAAAGTGGAGAAAGATAAAGTACCAGCCAATCATCTCCTAACTGTCATGTCACAGGCTGTGTTTGAAAAATGGCAATTAGGAGCTGATTGGCTGGTACTTTATCTCCGTCCACGGCTTAGTAAATAGACCCCTAAGTATTTTCCCTTGTATTTGTGTAATGTAAATAGCCGGGGGCAGGATGGACTATGGAGCAGGGCGGTGGACAGAGAAGGTGGGGCAGGATGGACAGAGAAGGTGGGGCAGGATGGACAGAGAAGGTGGGGCAGGATGGACAGAGAAGGTGGGGCAGGATGGACTGTGAAGCAGGGAGGTGGACAGAGAAAGTGGGGCAGGACGGACTATGGAGCAGGGCGGTGGACAGAGAAGGTGGGGCAGGACGGACTATGGAGCAGGGCGGTGGACAGATAAGGTGGGGCAGGACGGACTATGGAGCAGGGCGGTGGACAGAGAAGGTGGGGCAGGATGGACAGAGAAGGTGGGGCAGGATGGACTGTGAAGCAGGGAGGTGGACAGAGAAAGTGGGGCAGGACGGACTATGGAGCAGGGCGGTGGACAGAGAAGGTGGGGCAGGACGGACTATGGAGCAGGGCAGTGGACAGATAAGGTGGGGCAGGACGGACTATGGAGCAGGGCGGTGGACAGAGAAGGTGGGGCAGGACGGACTATGGAGCAGGGCGGTGGACAGATAAGGTGGGGCAGGGTGGACTATGGAGCAGGGCGGTGGACAGATAAGGTGGGGCAGGGTGGACTATGGAGCAGGGCGGTGGACAGGTGGACAGAGAAGTTGGGGCAGGATGGAATATGGAGCGGGGCAGTGTGCAGAGAAGGTGGGGCAGGATGGACTATGGAGCAGGGTGGTGAACAGAGAAGGTGGGGTAGGACGGACTATGGAGCAGGGCGGTGGACAGAGAAGGTTGGGCAGGATGGACTGTGAAGCAGGGAGGTGGACAGAGAAGGTGGGGCAGGATGGACTATGGAGCAGGGTGGTGGACAGAGAAGTTGGGGCAGGATGGACTATGGAGCAGGGTGGTGGACAGAGAAGTTGGGGCAGGATAGACTATGGAGCAGGGCAGTGGAGAGAGAAGGTGGGGCAGGACGGACTATGGAGCAGAGCGGTGGACAGAGAAGGTGGGGCAGGACGGACTATGGAGCAGGGCGGTGGACAGATAAGGTGGGGCAGGATGGACTGTGAAGCAGGGAGGTGGACAGAGAAGGTGGGGCAGGATGGACTATGGAGCAGGGTGGTGGACAGAGAAGTTGGGGCAGGATAGACTATGGAGCAGGGCAGTGGAGAGAGAAGGTGGGGCAGGACGGACTATGGAGCAGAGCGGTGGACAGAGAAGGTGGGGCAGGACGGACTATGGAGCAGGGCGGTGGACAGAAAAGGTGGGGCAGGATGGACTGTGAAGCAGGGAGGTGGACAGAGAAGGTGGGGCAGGATGGACTATGGAGCAGGGTGGTGGACAGAGAAGTTGGGGCAGGATAGACTATGGAGCAGGGCAGTGGAGAGAGAAGGTGGGGCAGGACGGACTATGGAGCAGAGCGGTGGACAGAGAAGGTGGGGCAGGACGGACTATGGAGCAGGGCGGTGGACAGATAAGGTGGGGCAGGATGGACTATGGAGCAGGGCGGTGGACAGGTGGACAGAGAAGGTGGGGCAGGATGGACTATGGAGCAGGGCAGTGGACAGAGAAGGTGGGGCAGGATGGACTATGGAGCAGGGTGGTGAACAGAGAAGGTGGGGCAGGACAGACTATGGAGCAGGGCGGTCAACAGAGAAGGTGCGGCAGGGTGGACTATGGAGCAGGGCGGTGGACAGAGAAGGTGGGGCAGGATGGACTATGGAGCAGGGTGGTGAACAGAGAAGGTGGGTCACGATGGACTATGGAGCAGGGCGGTGGACAGAGAAGGTGGGGCAGGACGGACTATGGAACTGGGTGGTGGACAGAGAAGGTGGGGCAGGACGGACTATGGAACAGGGCGGTGGACAAAGAAGGTGGGGCAGGATGGACTATGGAGCAGGGCGGTGGACAAAGAAGGTGGGGCAGGATGGACTATGGAGCAGGGTGGTGAACAGAGAAGGTGGGGCAGGATGGACTATGGAGCAGGACGGTGGACAGAAAAGGTGGGGCAGGACGGACTATGGAGCAGAGCGGTGGACAGAGAAGATGGGGCAGGACGGACTATGGAGCAGGGCGGTGGACAGAGAAGGTGGGGCAGGACGGACTATGGAGCAGGGCGGTGGACAGAGAAGGTGGGGCAGGACGGACTATGGAGCAGGGCGGTGGACAGAGAAGGTGGGGCAGGACGGACTATGGAGCAGGGCGGTGGACAGAGAAGATGGGGCAGGACGGACCAGGTAGCAGAGCAGTGTGGGTATGGGGCTGGGCCAGGTCGGGAGGTGGGTGCACTGTAGGGACATTATAATTGCTGGGTCCCTTTACTAATTAGGAAATAATATAATTTAATAATACTGTTATGATCTATATCCTAAAGTCTGGAGTCCTATAATTAGTCACATTGGTTTCCAGGAAACCACTGTGTTATGTAAGCAAAGGGGTTATGTACTTTGATGAAGGAAGGAAACAAACATACTTCAGACTCCTTTTTATTGACCCACATTCAAGTTAGAATCCTTACGGGAAACAACGGGTCATTAAGGCAATTCTCTGCATAATACATGTTTGAGAAGGCTGCTGTATATGAGAATGATTAGTCTTTACAATGGCTCTATCTAATGTAATCATGAGGTGTAGTATGGTATGCCGGCTGTCGGGGTCCCGGCGTACAGCATACCAGCGCCAGAATCCCGACCGCCGGCATACTGATAGCGTGGTGAGTGCAAATGAGCCCCTTGCGGGCTGGCTGCGCTCGCCACACTGCGGGCACGGTGGCCCACTACGCGTGCCACGCTATCTCCTCGTGGACCCCCAAGAGAGAGAAAAGGTGTCGGTATGCCGGGTGTTGGGATTACGGCGCCGGTATACTGTGCGCCGGGACCCTGACAGCCGGCAAACTGAAGACCACCCTAATCATGTGCCCTATGTGTAGCCACGGAATATCATATCATGTTCAGAGGAATTAATGACGTCTCTGCTGTGTCCCGCTACAGAGTTATGATATATTGTTAGCACCCATTGTTAGAACTGTAGTTGGACAAAAGAGCAATAAAACCCCTGCCCCTGATTCACATTACACCGCACGTAGTGCCCCTGATTCACATTACACTGCACGTAGTTCCCCTGATTCACATTACACCGCACATAGTGCCCCTGATTTACATTACACCGCATGTAGTGCCCCTGATTCATATTACAACACATAGTAGTGCCCCTGATTCACATTACACCGCACCAGTGGCGGATTTGGGGGGGGGCACCAAGGCATGTGCCCCCCCCACCGTCATTTTTAGTAGATTTTTGCCTCTTTTTTTTTATGCGTGCGGCGCGTGCACCCACCCGACATGAGGCTGCTGCTGCAGGTTCAGGATTGGCTCCCTGGAGAAACATGACATGCAGTCAGTCAGTGCATGTCACGTTTCTGTTAGAGGAGCCGAGTTGGAGGAGGAAGGTCCCAGCTTCAGCCCGCCGCTGCTGAGGGACAACACCGGCACCACAAAACACCAGTGTGACAGCAGCCAGCAGCCCACCCGTTACCCTGCCGCACACAGCAACGCAACTACGGTCCGGGACAGCGGCCGCCGTCGCCGCCAACAAGGGACAGCGCACCCGCCAGCAGCCAGGTCTCCAGCTCCTCCCTTCATCTGACTCAAGACTGTGATGGCGGCCAGCATCCTGCTCATCACTGCCTGCACCCAGATCTCCATAATTGACCTCAGGTAAAGGTCCGCTCCCCGTCCTACCTCTGGTACCTTCCATCCACTCATCTGAAGGCCGGTACCAGTGAACAGTTCCCATGGCAGGGGGCAATCAACAGTGTAGTGTGGGGGTACAGAGGTGGTATATCAGTGTGTAGGGGTAATTCTCTGTGTGCCCCCCACCAGCCCACTGTGCTCATTTATGTAATTGCCCCCCACCTAGAACCTACCAGCCAGTTCAGTCACCAGGATCCCCCTGCCCCCTTCCCATCTTGCCTAGCATCCCCCACCATCTCACTGACACCCCTACCATCCCAATGTCTCCCACCCTACCAACTCTGGGTATTCCCTTCCTTATTAAGCCCAGTGTACCCCCTTCTCCAACATAGTGCCACCCCTTCCCACCATGTCACTGCCTCTTTCATCCATTGCCTCTCCCTGTCACCCTCTTCCTGTCACCCACCACCTCTCCCTGTCACCCTCTCCGTCTCCCACTGCCATCACCTTCTCCCACTCATCATCCACTTCCTCTCCCTGTCACCCTCTCCTTTCACACACTGCCTTTCCCCTGCATTACTGTCTCGACATCCGCCTCTCTCTCCTGTTACCCTCTTCCTTTCCAAAGAATCACCCTCTCTCCGTAACACTCTGCCTCTCCCTATCACCCTCTGCCTCTTCTTGTCACCTTCTCCATGTCACCCACTGTATCTCTCTGTTAACCATTCCTGTCACCCACTTGCTCATGGATGGGTGGCCTTTAGTTTGCCGGCTGTCGGGATCCCGGCGCACAGTATACCGGCGCCGGAATCCCGACAGCCGGCATACCGACACGTTTTCTCCCTCTTGGGGTTCCACGACCCCCCTGGAGGGAGAATAAATAGTGTGGCGCGTGTAGCGCACCACCGTGCCCGCAGTGTGGCAAGCACAGTGAGCTCGCAAGGGGCTCATTTGCGCTCGCCACACTGTCGGTATGCCGGTGGTCGGGCGCCTGGCGCCGGTATGTTGGTCGTCGGGAGCCCGGCCGCCGGCATACCTTACTATACCCAACATTATTATTGTGGGTCCACACCCACTTTCCCAGGAGCGTGCTTACCTTTGGCGCACTAAGTACCCCCCAAGTCATGGTGCCCTCCCTGTCATTTTTTCCTGGATCGGCCCCTGCACCGCACATAGTGCCCCTGATTCATATTACAACACATAGTAATAACCCTGATTTACATGACACCGCACGTAGTGCCCCTGATTCATATTACAACACATAATAATAACCCTGATTCACATGACACCGCACGTAGTGCCCCTGATTCATATTACAACACATAGTAATAACCCTGATTTACATTACACCACACGTAGTGCCCCTGATTCATATTACAACACATAGTAATAACCCTGATTTACATTACACCGCACGTAGTGCCCCTGATTCATATTACAACACATAGTAATAACCCTGATTTACATGACACCGCACGTAGTGCCCCTGATTCATATTACAACACATAGTAATAACCCTGATTCACATGACACCGCACGTAGTGCCCCTGATTCATATTACAACACATAGTAATAACCCTGATTCACATGACACCGCACGTAGTGCCCCTGATTCATATTACAACACATAGTAATAACCCTGATTTATATTACACCGCACGTAGTGCCCCTGATTCATATTACAACACATAGTAATAACCCTGATTCACATGACACCGCACGTAGTGCCCCTGATTCATATTACAACACATACTAATGCCCCTGATTCACATGACACCGCACGTAGTGCCCCTGATTCATATTACAACACATAGTAATAACCCTGATTCACATGACACCGCACGTAGTGCCCCTGATTCATATTACAACACATAGTAATAACCCTGATTCACATGACACCGCACGTAGTGCCCCTGATTCATATTACAACACATAGTAATAACCCTGATTCACATGACACCGCACGTAGTGCCCCTGATTCATATTACAACACACAGTAATGCCCCATAGGTCGCAAAGTTCATCTACGATGGCAGCCTGAGTAAACTTAAGCTTTGCAGTTGTGGTGCGGCTTCTAGGGCCAAGGAAACTGTGTCTCGCAATGCAGTGCTTGGCTTCGCCACTCCCGGAAAATGGGGGGAGACATGCCCATGTTTTCAGAACACCGGCCGCCCCTGCCCCTCCCTTCGAACACCTCTGCCTGTCAATCAGGCAGAGTCGTTTGCATACCTGCGCTGCATTTCCTCACTATGGAGGAAATGCAGTAAGAATCACATCAGAGATCCTTACTGAATCCCTCCCCTAGTCTGCACTGTTAGGAGTCTATTTATTCGACGGGATCAGTACGTAATCCCGCTGGACGGGATCCCGGCGGTGGAAATACCGACGCCGGAATCCCGACCACACAATCCCGACAGGGGTGGCGAGCGGAACGCAGCCCCTTGCGGGCTCGCTTCGCTCGCCACGCTGCGGGCACGGTGCCTCGCTACGCTCGCCACACTATTATATTCTCCCTTTATGGGTGTCGTGGACACCCACGGAGGGAGAATATGTCGGGATTGTGGCGGTCGGGATTCCAGCGTCGGTATTTCGACCGCCGGTAATCCCGTCCAGCGGGATGTTGACCGCATCCCTATTCGACAGTGACAACCCCCTATTCCCGGCATTTCTGCTTGAAGTTGTCACCTTTTTTTGCAGTTTGGGGAAAAAAACATAACGCCATCTCAGAATGACATTATGTATACTTAGATGTCTCGTTGTCGTCCAGACTTTCCTTGCACAGTACTGCTGCGCAGGTAGAACTTCACATCTGTAGCACATGCAGTATAGAGAAAGCTAGAAAACATACAGTGCATATGCAGCCTTATCGGCGGGTTTGGTGCGATATCCCGGCACTCAGCAGGCAGACTGGTCAGAATCTCAGTAGCGGAATCCCAACATTCAAAAGTATTGAGGTAAGTATTGTAACCCAAACACATCCCTCCTGCAGGCTAACCCTAATGCGACGCTCCACAGGCTAACCCTAACCCACCCCTCTGCAGGCTAACTCTAACTCTCCCCCCCCCCTCCCGCAAGCTTGCCCTAACCCACCTCTCCCACAGCCTAACCCTTACCATCTCATCCCACAGGCTAACCCTAACCCTCCCCACCCGCAGCTTAACCCTAATCCACCCCTCCAGCAGCCTAACCCTAATCCACCCCTCCCGCATCCTAACCCTAACCCACCTCTCCTACAGGCTAACCCTAACCCACCTCTCCCACAGGCTAACCCTAACCCACCTCTCCCACAGGCTAACCCTAACCCACCCCTCTGCAGGCTAACTCTAACTCCCCCCCCCCTCCCGCAGGCTAACCCTAACCCACCTCTCCCACAGGCTAACCCTAACACTCCCTCCCCCTTGCAGGTTAACTATAACCCACCTCTCCAACAGCCTACCCTAAAGCACCCCTCCCGCAGGCTATTCCTAACCCACCCCTCTGCAGGATAACCCTAACCGTCCCCTCCCGCAGCCTAAACCTAACCATCCCATCCCGCAGGCTAACCCTCCCCTCCCGCAGCCTAACCCTAATCCATCCCTCCAGCAGCCTAACCCACCCCTCCCGCAGTCTAACCCTAACCCTCCCCTCCCGCAGCCTTACCCTAATCCACCCCTCCCGCAGCCTAACCCTAATCCATCCCTCCAGTAGCCTAACCCTAATCCTCCCCTCCCGCAGTCTAACCCTAACCTCCCCTCCCACAGCCTAACCCTAATCCACCCCTTCCGCAGCCTAACCCTCCCCTACCGCAGCCTAACCCTAATCCACCCCTGCTGCCTAACCCTAATCCACCTCTCCCACAGCCTAACCCTAATCCACCCCTCCCGCAGCCTAACCCTAACCCTCCCCTACCGCAGCTTAACCCTAATCCACTCCCCCCTCCCCCCCCCCCCCGCGGGGCCTAACCCTAATCCACCCCTCCCGCAGCCTAACCCTAATCCACCACCCCTCCCGCAGTTTAACGCTAATCCACCCCCCACCCCCCCGCAGCCCAGCCCTAACCCACCCCTCTTCAGGCTAACCCTAACATACCCCTCCCGCAGCCTAACCCTAATCCACCCCTCCAGCACCCTAACCCTAATCCACCCCTCCCACAGCCTAACCTAATCCACCCCTCTACAGGCTAACCCTAACCCACCCCTCCTGCAGACTAACCCTAACCCACCCCTCCCGCAGCCTAACCCTTACCATCCCATCCCGCAGTTTAACCCTAATCCACCCCTCCTGCAGCCTAACCCTAACCCACCCTCCCGCAGCCTAACCCTTACCATCTCATCCCACAGGCTAACCCTAACCCTCCCCACCCTAACCCTAATCCACCCCTCCCGCATCCTAACCCTAACCTACCTCTCCCGCAGCCTAACCATAATACACCCCTCCTGCAGCCTAACCCTAATCCACCCCTCCCACAGCCTAACCTAATCCACCCCTCTACAGGCTACCCTAACCCACCCCTCCTGCAGACTAACCCTAACCCACCCCTCCCGCAGCCTAACCCTTACCATCCCATCCCGCAGTTTAACCCTAATCCACCCCTCCTGCAGCCTAACCCTAACCCACCCTCCCGCAGCCTAACCCTTACCATCTCATCCCACAGGCTAACCCTAACCCTCCCCACCCTAACCCTAATCCACCCCTCCCGCATCCTAACCCTAACCTACCTCTCCCGCAGCCTAACCATAATACACCCCCTCCTGCAGCCTAACCCTAATCCACCCCTCCCACAGCCTAACCTAATCCACCCCTCTACAGGCTAACCCTAACCCACCCCTCCTGCAGACTAACCCTAACCCACCCCTCCCGCAGCCTAACCCTTACCATCCCATCCCGCAGTTTAACCCTAATCCACCCCTCCTGCAGCCTAACCCTAACCCACCCTCCCGCAGCCTAACCCTTACCATCTCATCCCACAGGCTAACCCTAACCCTCCCCACCCTAACCCTAATCCACCCCTCCCGCATCCTAACCCTAACCTACCTCTCCCGCAGCCTAACCATAATACACCCCTCCTGCAGCCTAACCCTAATCCACCCCCACCGCAACCTAACCATAACCCACCCCTCTGCAGGCTAATCCTAGAGTCTACTCTCGCAGCCTAACCCTAAAAATCTCATCCCGCAGCCTAACCCTAAACCACCCCACCCGCAGCCTAACCCTAACCATCTCCTCCCGCAGGCTAACCCTAACCCACCTCTCCCGCAGGCTAACCCTAACCCACCCCTCTGCAGGCTAAACCTAACCTACCCCTCTCGCAGCCTAACCCTAATCCACCCTTCCTGCAGCCTAACCCTAATCCACCCTTCCTGCAGCCTAACCCTAATCCACCCCCACCGTAGTTTAACCCTAACTCACCCCTCTGCAGGCTAGCCCTAACTGTCCCCTCCCGCAACTAACCCTAGCCGTCTACTCTCGCAGCCTAACCCTAACATCTCATGCCACAGCCTAACCCTAATCCACCCCTCCTGCAGCCTAACCCTAATCCACCCCTCCTGCAGCCTAACCCTAATCCACCCCTCCTGCAGCCTAACCCTAATCCACCCCTCCTGCAGCCTAACCCTAATCCACCCCGCCTGCAGCCTAACCCTAATTCACCCCCACCGCAGTCTAACCCTAACCCACCCCTCTGCAGGCTAATCCTAACTTTCCCCTCCCACAGACTAACCCTAGCCGTCCCATCCCGCAGCCTAACCCTAATCCACCCCTCCCACAGCTGAAGCCTGACCATCCCCTCCCGAAGCTTAACCCTAACCCACCTCTTCAGCTAAAACAAATGATCTGAAGCGAAGGTTTAGGTGTGTGTGTGTGGGGTGGGGAGGGGGTGGGGGGGCTGAGGCCTGTACAGCAATCACATCCAGTTTGGCAGCTGTCTAGTGAATACATGAATATATTCCTAGTTATTGGGTAACCCTGTACTCAGAAACATATGGCTGCCACCTACAGATCCTGGCAGTGAAGCAGCTACGGAGAAGCCAAACCAAAAACAGCTCAATAAACACAAACAACTTGTCTGTAATAAAATTATTATAATTGTTTCTTGTTTTTGTGTGTGGAGGGGGGGGGGGGGGGGGGGGTATTAATTTAACCGCTGCACTGACATTACTTTCAGATTTTATTTTTTATTTAATAACATTTTTAATGGATTTTTACATTATAAGTAAACATTTTGTTTAGAATAAATATACCGTAGGGGTGTCATGTACCCCCCCCCCCCCCTCCCCCATGCGTCCAGTGTAAAATCACTTTCCACCCCCAGTGGAAATTCCTCACTCTGCGACTAATTCACTAATCCACAATCACAATTAATTTGCTGCGTGTGCGCCCTGCGGCTCAGTGGGGGTATTGGGGGGGGGCACAGCTGTCCCGGCCCGGTCACAAGGGCATTAATGCGTAGGCATAATATGGTGTGTGGGACATTACTGTGTGGGGCATAACTGTGGGGGCATAATATGGCATCAGGGGCATTACCGTGGGGAATTAATATGCTGTTGCTCCGTAAGTGCATAGGAATTTTATTTTGATTTTTTAAATATATATATATATATATATATATATATATATATATTTATTTATATTTTATTTTTATTTTTTCCGTAGGTGGGCCCTGCCTTATTTTGTCAGTCCCGGGCACCACAATTTCTGATGGTAGCCCTGGACGCAGGCGCAGTAAGAAAACATTGACCGATGTGCGTACAATGGCCCTCATTCCGAGTTGTTCGCTCGTTATTTTTCTTCGCATCGGTGCGATTAGTCGCAAACTGCGCATGCGCAACGTTCGCAGTGCGCCTGCGCCAAGTAAATTTGATAAAAAGTTTGGTATTTTACTCACGGCTTAACGAAGAAATCTCTTTGTTCTAGTGATCGGAGTGTGATTGACAGGAAGTGGGTGTTTCTGGGCGGAAACTGGCCGTTTTATGGGTGTGTGCGGATAAATGCAGCCGTTTCTGGGAAAAACGCGGGAGTGTCTGAAGAAACGGGGGAGTGTCTTGGCAAACGCTGGGTGTGTTTGTGACGTCAAACCAGGAACGAAACTGACTGAACTGATCGCAGTGTAGGAGTAAGTCTGGAGCTACTCAGAAACTGCTAAGAAATTTCTATTCGCAATTCTGCTAATCTTTCGTTCGCAATTCTGCTAAACTAAAATACACTCCCAGAGGGCGGCGGCTTAGCGTGTGCACTGCTGCTAAAAGCAGCTAGTGAGCGAACAACTCGGAATGAGGGCCAATAGCCGCTTTGTGACCGCATTAGGGGGTAATTCTAAGTTGATCGCAGCAGCAACTTTGTTAGCAGTTGGGCAAAACTGTGTACTGCAGGGGGGAGATGTAACATGTGCAGAGAGAGTTAGATTTGGGTGGGTTATTTTGTTTCTGTGCAGGGTAAATACTGACTGCTTTATTTTTACACTGCAACTTAGATTTCAATTTGAATACACCCCACCCAAATCTAACTCTCTCTGCACATGTTACATCTACCCCTCCTGCAGTGCACATGGGCCCTCATTCCGAGTTGTTCGCTCGCTAGCTGCTTTTAGCAGCATTGCACACGCTAGGCCGCCGCCCTCTGGGAGTGTATCTTAGCTTAGCAGAATTGCGAACGAAAGATTAGCAGAATTGCGAATAGAAATTTCTTAGCAGTTTCTGAGTAGCTCGAGACTTACTCCTACACTGCGATCAGTTCAGCCCGTTTCGTTCCTGGTTTGACGTCACAAACACGCCCTGCATTCAGCCAGACAGGCAGACACTCCCCCGTTTCTCCAGACACTCCCGCGTTTTTACCTGACACGCCTGCGTTTTTTAGCAAACGCCGGGAAAACACTGAGTTGCCGCCCAGAATCGCCCCTTACCTGTCAATCATTTACCGAACACCAGTGCGACTGAAAAGCGCCGCAGACGCTACAGCAAAACAGCTAAGTTTTGTGTAAAATAACTAAGCGCATGCGCTCTGCGTACCATGGGGGTGATTCTGAGTTGTTCGCTCGTTGCCGATTTTCGCTATACTGCGATTATCCGCTAACTGCGCATGCGCAATGTTCGCAGAGCGCATGCTCTTAGTTATTTTACACAAAAGTTAGGTATTTTGCTCGCGGCATAACGAAGCTTTTTCATCGCTGTGGTGATCGTAGTGTGATTGACAGGAAGTGGGTGTTTCTGGGCGTAAACTGGACGTTTTATGGGAGTGTGCGGAAAAACGCAGGCGTTCGAGTTCCAAAACGCGGGAGTGGCTGGATAAACGGGGGAGTGTCTGGGTGAACGCTGGGTGTGTTTGTGACGTCAAACCAGGAACGAAAAGGACTGAGCTGGTCGCAATGGCAGAGTAAGTCTGGAGCTACTCAGAAACTGCGGGGTAATCGTTACGAGAAAATTAGCGAAGCTTTCGTTCGCAATTCTGCTATGCTAAGATACACTCCCAGAGAGCGGCGGCTTAGCGTGTGCAATGCTGCTAAAAGCAGCTAGCGAGCGAACAACTCGGAATCACCCCCTATGCGCAGTTAGCGACTAATCGCAGTATAGCAAAAATCGGCAACGAGCGAACAACTCGGAATGACCCACATGGTTTTGCCCAACTGCTAACAAAGTTGCTGCTGCCATCAACTCAGAATTAGGCCCAAGGTCCAGTATGACAAAGTACCGTTAATGGACATTTAATTTAACGGACAACAATTAATGTTACCTTTATTAACAAAGACAACTGTCTGAATCTCTGCCGTTATATGGGAGGGAATGAGAATTGATGTCAATGAACCTGACCCTTCAGTGCGACACACAGAGAGGTGTAGGACAGGGCTGTCTTCTGCCAAGTAAACACATTCCCACCACCCCCCTCACACGTGGTGTTCCAGCCCTAGGTGCCATCCTTCTCCCAGCAGGAGAAATGCATCGAAACATTCTGAATGGTGTTCAAATTGTGATTTCATTCATTTTGGGCACAGCCAGATCAGGGATGACTAACGCATTTCACCAGCTCACATGCAGAAGAAGGAAGGTCTGACTGAACGCTGCTGAGATTTCCAGACAGGGACAAACAACATAACTCCCAGCTGTCTAATTTAGGTATGACAGTCACAATTTTATGGGACTGTTGCCACGTCAATGATTGACAGGACAAAAGACAACTCCGCTGCCTATTGTAACGGGATGCAGTGCTGGATCAACGGACCCTTTGGTGATGAGCTTCTGGAGTAATCCCTTCCAATTTACTGCAGCCTTATAATCACAGACAGTATTGCACACATCTTTATACCCTTTGTATGGACCCCGGAGGCTTAGGGGGACAGCTCCGAGCCTGTCTCCACTGCACACGGCTCACACTGGTATCTGTGCTGAACAGCATATGAAGAAGACTAGTACTGAATACAGAAAGGGACAGTCTACAGACTGCTCGCCACACTACTAGTGTATTCTATACAGTAGTTTACATTTATTCACTATGTACTATGTAGCATAATGTAAACTGGGGGTTCTGTGAGGCATATTGTGTACTGGGGACACCGTGTGGCATAATGTGAACAGGGGGCACCATGTGGCATAATGTGAACCTGGAGCACTGTGTGACATAATGTTAACCAGGGGCACCATGTGGCATAATGTGAACTTGGGGCACCATGTGGTATAATGTAAACTAGGGGCACCATGTGGCATAATGTGAACTAGGGGCACCATGTGGCATAAAGTAAACTTGGGGCACAGTGTGGCATAATGTAAACTAGGGGCACCGTGTGGCATAATGTAAACTTGGGGCACCGTGTGGCATAATGTAAACTAGGGGCACCATGTGGCATAATGTGAACTGGGGGCACCGTGTGGCATAATGTGAACTAGGGGCACCATGTAGCATAATGTAAACTAGGTGCTCCGTGTGGCATACTGTGAACTTGGGGCACCGTGTGGCATAATGTAAATTAGGTGCACCATGTGGCATACTGTGAACTTGGGGCACCATGCAGCATAATGTAAACTAGGGGCATCATGTGGCATAATGTGAACTGGTGGCACTGTGTGGCATAATGTGAACTGGTGGCACCGTGTGGCATAATGTGAACTTGAGGCACTGTGTGGCAAAATGTAAACTAGGGGCACCATGTGGCATAATGTGAACTGGGGGCACCGTGTGGCATAATGTGAAATTGAGGCACTGCAACATGTCATTATATGAACTCTATGTGACATATTGTGAACTGGGGTACTATAATGAGGCATGAAATTAACCGCTGCTGCGCTATGTAGAGGCATTGGACCCTCTTTAAAATGTTGCTATGCGGCCCACTGATAACACAGACTGAACGCGTACCACTCAGCAGCTTCTACCAGGGGACGTTACCAACATTTACATAAACCTTTCCTCTCCCGCTTTTGTGCGCAGCTCAGGCAGAATCTGCGACTGTATTCTTCCATTTGCAGAGATCTGCATGGTGTTATAGTGACTTCAAACAAAAAGATAATATATATTTTTCTTTGAAGTTCACAGTATTTAGGAAAGAGAGATAATGAGCAGACGGATCATATTCTAATTAGATTTACGTCCTCGTGAGTATCCTGTATAATTCTATACAATTCAGTGTCTTCCTCAGTGTATTTTCATCTTCTGTAATTATTTAACCATTATTTAAGCTATTAAATCTTATTGAAAACTTTTAGAGGGCACGTAGCTATAGACCGGTCAGACCAGCGCAGGTGTATCTCAGCAGAGGGGCAGGAGCTAGAGACCGGTCAGACAGGCACAAGTGTATCTCAGCAGAGGGGCAGGAGCTATAGACCGGTCAGACAGGCACAGGTGTATCTCAGCAGAGGGGCAGGAGCTATAGACCGGTCAGACAGGCACAGGTGTATCTCAGCAGAGGGGCAGGAGCTATAGACCGGTCAGACAAGTGCAGGTGTATCTCAGCAGAGGGGCAGGAGCTATAGACCGGTCAGACAGGTGCAGGTGTATCTCAGCAGAGGGGCAGGAGCTATAGACCGGTCAGACAAGTGCAGGTGTATCTCAGCAGAGGGGCAGGAGCTATAGACCGGTCAGACAAGTGCAGGATTATCTCAGCAGAGGAGCAGGGAGCTATAGATGGGTCAGACATGTGCAGGTGTATCTCAGCAGAGGGTCAGGAGCTATAGATGGGTCAAACATGTGCAGGTGTATCTCAGCAGAGGAGCAGGAGCTATAGATGGGTCAGACATGTGCAGGTGTATCTCAACAGAGGAGCAGGAGCTATAGATGGGTCAGACATGTGCAGGTGTATCTGAGCAGAGGAGCAGGGAGCTATGGACGGGTCAGACAAGCGCAGGTGTATCTCAGCAGAGGAGCAGGGAGCTATGGACGGGTCAGACAAGTGCAGGTGTATCTCAGCAGAGGAGCAGGGAGCTATGGACGGGTCAGACAAGTGCAGGTGTATCTCAGCAGAGGAGCAGGGAGCTATGGACGGGTCAGACAGGCACAGGTGTATCTCAGCAGAGGGGCAGGGAGCTATAGACCGGTCAGACAAGCGCAGGTGTATCTCAGCAGAGGGGCAGGGAGCTATAGATCGGTCAGACAAGTGCAGGTGTATCTCAGCAGAGGGGCAGGGAGCTATGGCCGGGTCAGACATGTGCAGGTGTATCTCAGCAGAGGGGCAGGGAGCTATGGACGGGTCAGACAAGAGCAGGTGTATCTCAGCAGAGGGGCAGGGAGCTATAGACCGGTCAGACAAGCGCAGGTGTATCTCAGTAGAGGAGCAGGAGCTATGGACGGGTCAGACAAGTGCAGGTGTATCTCAGCAGAGGAGCAGGAGCTATGGACGGGTCAGACAAGTGCAGGTGTATCTCAGCAGAGGAGCAGGGAGCTATGGACGGGTCAGACAAGTGCAGGTGTATCTCAGCAGAGGAGCAGGAGCTATGGACGGGTCAGACAAGTGCAGGTGTATCTCAGCAGAGGAGCAGGAGCTATGGACGGGTCAGACAAGTGCAGGTGTATCTCAGCAGAGGAGCAGGGAGCTATGGACGGGTCAGACAGGCGCAGGTGTATCTCAGCAGAGGAGCAGGGAGCTATGGACGGGTCAGACAGGCGCCGGTGTATCTCAGCAGAGGAGCAGGGAGCTATGGACGGGTCAGACAGGCGCAGGTGTATCTCAGCAGAGGAGCAGGGAGCTATGGACGGGTCAGACAGGCGCCGGTGTATCTCAGCAGAGGAGCAGGGAGCTATGGACGGGTCAGACAGGCGCAGGTGTATCTCAGCAGAGGGGCAGGGAGCTATGGACGGGTCAGACAAGTGCAGATGTATCTCAGCAGAGGGGCAGGAGCTATGGACAGGTCAGACAGGTGCAGGTGTATCTCAGCAGAGGGGCAGGAGCTATGGACGGGTCAGACAGGCGCAGGTGTATCTCAGCAGAGGGGCAGGAGCTATGGACGGGTCAGACAAGTGCAGATGTATCTCAGCAGAGGGGCAGGAGCTATGGACAGGTCAGACAGGTGCAGGTGTATCTCAGCAGAGGGGCAGGAGCTATGGACGGGTCAGACAGGCGCAGGTGTATCTCAGCAGAGGGGCAGGAGCTATGGATGGGTCAGAAAGGCGCAGGTGTATCTCAGTAGAGGAGCAGGGAGCTATGGACGGGTCAGACAGGTGCAGGTGTATCTCAGCAGAGGAGCAGGGAGCTATGGACGGGTCAGACAGGTGCAGGTGTATCTCAGCAGAGGGGCAGGAGCTATGGACGGGTCAGACAAGTGCAGGTGTATCTCAGCAGAGGGGCAGGAGCTATGGATGGGTCAGAAAGGCGCAGGTGTATCTCAGCAGAGGAGCAGGAGCTATGGACGGGTCAGACAGGTGCAGGTGTATCTCAGCAGAGGAGCAGGGAGCTATGGACGGGTCAGACAGGTGCAGGTGTATCTCAGCAGAGGAGCAGGGAGCTATGGACGGGTCAGACAGGTGCAGGTGTATCTCAGCAGAGGGGCAGGAGCTATGGACGGGTCAGACAAGTGCAGGTGTATCTCAGCAGAGGGGCAGGGAGCTATAGACCGGTCAGACAAGTGCAGGTGTATCTCAGCAGAGGGGCAGGAGCTATGGATGGGTCAGAAAGGCGCAGGTGTATCTCAGCAGAGGGGCAGGAGCTATGGACGGGTCAGACAAGTGCAGGTGTATCTCAGCAGAGGGGCAGGAGCTATGGACGGGTCAGACAAGTGCAGGTGTATCTCAGCAGAGGGGCAGGGAGTTATGGACGGGTCAGACAAGTGCAGGTGTATCTCAGCAGAGGGGCAGGAGCTATGGATGGGTCAGACAGGTGCAGGTGTATCTCAGCAGAGGGGCAGGGAGCTATAGACCGGTCAGACAAGTGCAGGTGTATCTCAGCAGAGGGGCAGGAGCTATGGACGGGTCAGACAAGTGTAGGTGTATCTCAGCAGAGGGGCAGGGAGTTATGGACGGGTCAGACAAGTGCAGGTGTATCTCAGCAGAGGAGCAGGGAGCTATGGACGGGTCAGACAGGCGCAGGTGTATCTCAGCAGAGGAGCAGGGAGCTATGGACGGGTCAGACATGTGCAGGTGTATCTCAGCAGAGGAGCAGGGAGCTATGGACGGGTCAGACAGGCGCAGGTGTATCTCAGCAGAGGAGCAGGAGCTATGGATGGGTCAGACAAGTGCAGGTGTATCTCAGCAGAGGGGCAGGGAGCTATGGACGGGTCAGACATGTGCAGGTGTATCTCAGCAGAGGGGCAGGAGCTATGGACGGGTCAGACAAGTGCAGGTGTATCTCAGCAGAGGAGCAGGGAGCTATGGACGGGTCAGACAAGCGCAGGTGTATCTCAGCAGAGGAGCAGGGAGCTATGGACGGGTCAGACAGGCGCAGGTGTATCTCAGCAGAGGGGCAGGAGCTATGGACGGGTCAGACAAGCGCAGGTATATCTCAGCAGAGGAGCACGGAGCTATGGACGGGTCAGACAAGTGCAGGTGTATCTAAGCAGAGGAGCAGGGAGCTATGGACGGGTCAGACAAGTGCAGGTGTATCTCAGCAGAGGAGCAGGGAGCTATGGACGGGTCAGATAGGTGCAGGTGTATCTCAGCAGAGGGGCAGGAGCTATGGACGGGTCAGACAAGTGCAGGTGTATCTCAGCAGAGGGGCAGGGAGCTATAGACCGGTCAGACAAGTGCAGGTGTATCTCAGCAGAGGAGCAGGAGCTATGGACGGGTCAGACAGGCGCAGGTGTATCTCAGCAGAGGAGCAGGAGCTATGGATGGGTCAGACAAGTGCAGGTGTATCTCAGCAGAGGGGCAGGGAGCTATGGACGGGTCAGACATGTGCAGGTGTATCTCAGCAGAGGGGCAGGGAGCTATGGACGGGTCAGACAGGCGCAGGTGTATCTCAGCAGAGGAGCAGGGAGCTATGGACGGGTCAGACAGGTGCAGGTCTATTTCAGCAGAGGGGCAGGGAGCTAAGGACGGGTCAGACAAGTGCAGGTGTATCTCAGCAGAGGGGCAGGGAGTAATGGACGGGTCAGACAAGTGCAGGTGTATCTCAGCAGAGGAGCAGGGAGCTATGGACGGATCAGACAAGCGCAGGTGTATCTCAGCAGAGGGGCAGGGAGCTATGGACGGATCAGACAAGTGCAGGTGTATCTCAGCAGAGGGGCAGGGAGCTATGGACGGATCAGACAAGCACAGGTGTATCTCAGCAGAGGGGCAGGAGCTATGGACGGGTCAGACAAGTGCAGGAGTATCTCAGCAGAGGAGCAGGGAGCTATGGACAGGTCACACAAGTGCAGGTGTATCTCAGCAGAGGGGCGGGGAGCTATGGACGGGTCAGACAAGCGTAGGTGTATCTCAGCAGAGGAGCAGGAGCTATGGACGGGTCAGACAGGCGCAGGTGTATCTCAGCAGAGGGGCAGGAGCTATGGACGGGTCAGACAAGTGCACGTTGATCTCAGCAGAGGGGCAGGAGCTATAGACGGGTCAGACATGTGCAGGTGTATCTCAGCAGAGGAGCAGGGAGCTATGGACGGGACAGACAGGCGCAGGTGTATCTCAGCAGAGGGGCAGGGAGCTATGGACAGGTCAGACAAGTGCAGGTGTATCTCAGCAGAGGGGCAGGGAGCTATGGATGGGTCAGACAAGTGCAGGTGTATCTCAGCAGAGGAGCAGGGAGCTATGGACGGGTCAGACAAGTGCAGGTGTATCTCAGCAGAGGAGCAGGGAGCTATGGACGGGTCAGACAAGTGCAGGTGTATCTCAGCAGAGAAGCAGGGAGCTATGGACGGGTCAGACAAGTGCAGGTGTATCTCAGCAGAGGAGCAGGGAGCTATGGACGGGTCAGACAAGTGCAGGTGTATCTCAGCAGAGGAGCAGGGAGCTATGGACGGGTCAGACAGGCGCAGGTGTATCTCAGCAGAGGAGCAGGGAGCTATGGACGGGTCAGACAGGCGCCGGTGCATCTCAGCAGAGGAGCAGGGAGCTATGAACGGGTCAGACAGGTGAAGGTGTATCTCAGCAGAGGGGCAGGGAGGTATAAACGGGTCAGACAGGCGCAGGTGTATCTCAGCAGAGGAGCAGGGAGCTATGGACGGGTCAGACAGGCGCAGGTGTATCTCAGCAGAGGGGCAGGAGCTATGGACGGGTCAGACAGGTGCAGTTGTATCTCAGCAGAGGGGCAGAGAGCTATGGACGGGTCAGACATGTGCAGGTGTATCTCAACAGAGGGGCAGGAGCTATGGACAGGTCAGACAGGTGCAGGTGTATCTCAGCAGAGTTGCAGGGAGCTATGGACGGGTCAGACAGGCGCAGGTGAATCTCAGCAGAGGGGCAGGGAGCTGGGGACGGGTCATACATGTGCAGGTGTATCTCAGCAGAGGAGCAGGGAGCTATGGATGGATTAGACAGGCACAGGTGTATCTCAGCAGAGGAGCAGGAGCTATGGACGGGTCAGACAGGCGCAGGTGTATCTCAGCAGATGAGCAGGAGCTATGGACGGGTCAGACAGGTGCAGTTGTATCTCAGCAGAGGGGCAGAGAGCTATGGACGGGTCAGACAAGTGCAGGTGTATCTCAGCAGAGGAGCAGGAGCTATGGACGGGTCAGACATGTGCAGGTGTATCTCAGCAGAGGGGCAGGAGCTATGGACGGGTCAGACAGGTGCAGGTGTATCTCAGCAGAGGAGCAGGGAGCTGGGGACGGGTCAGACATGTGCAGGTGTATCTCAGCAGAGGAGCAGGGAGCTATGGATGGATCAGACAGGCACAGGTGTATCTCAGCAGAGGAGCAGGAGCTATGGACGGGTCAGACAGGCGCAGGTGTATCTCAGCAGAGGAGCAGGAGCTATGGACGGGTCAGACAGGTGCAGGTGTATCTCAGCAGAGGGGCAGAGAGCTATGGACGGGTCAGACAAGTGCAGGTGTATCTCAGCAGAGGAGCAGGGAGCTATGGACGGGTCAGACAAGTGCAGGTGTATCTCAGCAGAGGAGCAGGGAGCTATGGACGGGTCAGACAGGCGCAGGTGTATCTAAGCAGAGGGGCAGGGAGTTATGGACGGGTCAGACAAGTGCAGGTGTATCTCAGCAGAGGAGCAGGGAGCTATGGACGGGTCAGACAAGTGCAGGTGTATCTCAGCAGAGGAGCAGGGAGCTATGGACGGGTCAGATAGGTGCAGGTGTATCTCAGCAGAGGGGCAGGAGCTATGGACGGGTCAGACAAGTGCAGGTGTATCTCAGCAGAGGGGCAGGGAGCTATAGACCGGTCAGACAAGTGCAGGTGTATCTCAGCAGAGGGGCAGGAGCTATGGACGGGTCAGACAAGTGCAGGTGTATCTCAGCAGAGGGGCAGGGAGCTATAGACCGGTCAGACAAGTGCAGGTGTATCTCAGCAGAGGGGCAGGGAGCTATAGACCGGTCAGACAGGCGCAGGTGTATCTCAGCAGAGGAGCAGGAGCTATGGATGGGTCAGACAAGTGCAGGTGTATCTCAGCAGAGGGGCAGGGAGCTATGGACGGGTCAGACATGTGCAGGTGTATCTCAGCAGAGGGGCAGGAGCTATGGACGGGTCAGACAGGTGCAGGTCTATTTCAGCAGAGGGGCAGGGAGCTATGGACGGGTCAGACAAGTGCAGGTGTATCTCAGCAGAGGGGCAGGGAGTAATGGACGGGTCAGACAAGTGCAGGTGTATCTCAGCAGAGGAGCAGGGAGCTATGGACGGATCAGACAAGCGCAGGTGTATCTCAGCAGAGGAGCAGGGAGCTATGGACGGGTCAGACAAGTGCAGGAGTATCTCAGCAGAGGAGCAGGGAGCTATGGACAGGTCACACAAGTGCAGGTGTATCTCAGCAGAGGGGCGGGGAGCTATGGACGGGTCAGACAAGCGCAGGTGTATCTCAGCAGAGGAGCAGGAGCTATGGACGGGTCAGACAGGCGCAGGTGTATCTCAGCAGAGGGGCAGGAGCTATGGACGGGTCAGACAAGTGCACGTTGATCTCAGCAGAGGGGCAGGAGCTATAGACGGGTCAGACATGTGCAGGTGTATCTCAGCAGAGGAGCAGGGAGCTATGGACGGGTCAGACAGGCGCAGGTGTATCTCAGCAGAGGGGCAGGTAGCTATGGACGGGTCAGACAAGTGCAGGTGTATCTCAGCAGAGGGGCAGGGAGCTATGGAGGGGTCAGACAAGTGCAGGTGTATCTCAGCAGAGGAGCAGGGAGCTATGAACGGGTCAGACAAGTGCAGGTGTATCTCAGCAGAGGAGCAGGGAGCTATGGACGGGTCAGACAAGTGCAGGTGTATCTCAGCAGAGAAGCAGGGAGCTATGGACGGGTCAGACAAGTGCAGGTGTATCTCAGCAGAGGAGCAGGGAGCTATGGACGGGTCAGACAAGTGCAGGTGTATCTAAGCAGAGGGGCAGAGAGCTATGGACGGGTCAGACAAGTGCAGGTGTATCTCAGCAGAGGAGCAGGGAGCTATGGACGGGTCAGACAGGCGCAGGTGTATCTCAGCAGAGGAGCAGGGAGCTATGGACGGGTCAGACAGGCGCCGGTGCATCTCAGCAGAGGAGCAGGGAGCTATGGAGGGGTCAGACAGGTGCAGGTGTATCTCAGCAGAGGGGCAGGGAGGTATAAACGGGTCAGACAGGCGCAGGTATATCTCAGCAGAGGAGCAGGGAGCTATGGACGGGTCAGACAGGCGCAGGTGTATCTCAGCAGAGGGGCAGGAGCTATGGACGGGTCAGACAGGTGCAGTTGTATCTCAGCAGAGGGGCAGAGAGCTATGGACGGGTCAGACATGTGCAGGTGTATCTCAACAGAGGGGCAGGAGCTATGGACAGGTCAGACAGGTGCAGGTGTATCTCAGCAGAGTTGCAGGGAGCTATGGACGGGTCAGACAGGCGCAGGTGTATCTCAGCAGAGGGGCAGGGAGCTGGGGACGGGTCATACATGTGCAGGTGTATCTCAGCAGAGGAGCAGGGAGCTATGGATGGATCAGACAGGCACAGGTGTATCTCAGCAGAGGAGCAGGAGCTATGGACGGGTCAGACAGGCGCAGGTGTATCTCAGCAGAGGAGCAGGAGCTATGGACGGGTCAGACAGGTGCAGTTGTATCTCAGCAGAGGGGCAGAGAGCTATGGACGGGTCAGACAAGTGCAGGTGTATCTCAGCAGAGGAGCAGGAGCTATGGACGGGTCAGACATGTGCAGGTGTATCTCAACAGAGGGGCAGGAGCTATGGACGGGTCAGACAGGTGCAGGTGTATCTCAGCAGAGGAGCAGGGAGCTGGGGACGGGTCAGACATGTGCAGGTGTATCTCAGCAGAGGAGCAGGGAGCTATGGATGGATCAGACAGGCACAGGTGTATCTCAGCAGAGGAGCAGGAGCTATGGACGGGTCAGACAGGCGCAGGTGTATCTCAGCAGAGGAGCAGGAGCTATGGACGGGTCAGACAGGTGCAGGTGTATCTCAGCAGAGGGGCAGAGAGCTATGGACGGGTCAGACAAGTGCAGGTGTATCTCAGCAGAGGAGCAGGGAGCTATGGACGGGTCAGACAAGTGCAGGTGTATCTAAGCAGAGGGGCAGGGAGCTATGGACGGATCAGACATGTGCAGGTGTATCTAAGCAGAGGGGCAGGAGTTATGGACGGGTCAGACAAGTGCAGGTGTATCTCAGCAGAGGAGCAGGGAGCTATGGACGGGTCAGACAGGTGCAGGTGTATCTCAGCAGAGGGGCAGGAGCTATGGACGGGTCAGACGGGTGCAGGTGTATCTCAGCAGAGGAGCAGGGAGCTATGGACGGGTCAGATAACTGCAGGTGTATCTCAGCAAAGGAGCAGGGAGCTATGGACGGGTCAGACAGGTGCAGGTGTATCTCAGCAGAGGAGCAGGGAGCTATGGACGGGTCAGACAAGTGCAGGTGTATCTCAGCAGAGCAGCAGGGAGCTATGGACGGGTCAGACAAGTGCAGGTGTATCTCAGCAGAGGAGCAGGGAGCTATGGACGGGTCAGACAAGTGCAGGTGTATCTCAGCAGAGGAGCAGGGAGCTATGGACGGGTCAGACAAGTGCAGGTGTATCTCAGCAGAGGAGCAGGGAGCTATGGACGGGTCAGACAAGTGCAGGTGTATCTAAGCAGAGGGGCAGGGAGCTATGGACGGATCAGACATGTGCAGGTGTATCTAAGCAGAGGAGCAGGGAGTTATGGATGGGTCAGACAGGCGCAGGTGTATCCCAGCAGAGGAGCAGGAGCTATGGACGGGTCAGACATGTGCAGGTGTATCTCAGCAGAGGAGCAGGGAGCTATGGACGGGTCAGACAGGTGCAGGTGTATCTCAGCAGAGGAGCAGGGAGCTATGGACGGGTCAGACAGGTGCAGGTGTATCTCAGCAGAGGAGCAGGGAGCTATGGACGGGTCAGACAAGTGCAGGTGTATCTCAGCAGAGCAGCAGGGAGCTATGGACGGGTCAGACAAGTGCAGGTGTATCTAAGTAGAGGAGCAGGGAGCTATGGACGGGTCAGACAAGTGCAGGTGTATCTCAGCAGAGGAGCAGGAGCTATGGACGGGTCAGACAAGTGCAGGTGTATCTAAGCAGAGGGGCGGGGAGCTATGGACGGGTCTGACAAGTGCAGGTGTATCTCAGCAGAGGAGCAGGGAGCTATGGACGGGTCAGACAGGCGCAGGTGTATCTCAGCAGAGGAGCAGGGAGCTATGGACGGGTCAGACAAGTGCAGGTGTATCTCAGCAGAGGGGCAGGGAGCTATGGACGGATCAGACATGTGCAGGTGTATCTAAGCAGAGGAGCAGGAGCTATGGACGGGTCAGACAGGCGCAGGTGTATCTCAGCAGAGGAGCAGGGAGCTATGGACGGGTCAGACAGGCACCAGTGTATCTCAGTAGAGGAGCAGGGAGCTATGGACGGGTCAGACAAGCGCTGGTGTATCTCAGCAGAGGAGCAGGGAGCTATGGACGGGTCAGACATGTGCAGGTGTATCTCAGCAGAGGGGCAGGAGCTATGGACGGGTCAGACAGGTGCAGGTGTATCTCAGCAGAGGAGGGAGGAGCTATGGAAGGGTCAGACAGGTGCAGGTGTATCTCAGCAGAGGAGCAGGGAGTTATGGATGGGTCAGACAGGCGCAGGTGTATCCCAGCAGAGGAGCAGGAGCTATGGACGGGTCAGACATGTGCAGGTGTATCTCAGCAGAGGAGCAGGGAGCTATGGACGGGTCAGACAGGCGCAGGTGTATCTCAGCAGAGGAGCAGGAGCTATGGATGGGTCAGACAAGTGCAGGTGTATCTCAGCAGAGGGGCAGGGAGCTATGGACGGGTCAGACATGTGCAGGTGTATCTCAGCAGAGGAGCAGGGAGCTATGGACGGGTCAGACAGGCGCAGGTGTATCTCAGCAGAGGAGCAGGGAGCTATGGACGGGTCAGACAGGTGCAGGTGTATCTCAGCAGAGGAGCAGGGAGCTATAGACCGGTCAGACAAGTGCAGGTGTTTCTCAGCAGAGGGGCAGGAGCTATGGACGGGTCAGACAGGTGCAGGTGTATCTCAGCAGAGGAGCAGGAGCTATGGATGGGTCAGACAAGTGCAGGTGTATCTCAGCAGAGGGGCAGGGAGCTATGGACGGGTCAGACATGTGCAGGTGTATCTCAGCAGAGGGGCAGGAGCTATGGACGGGTCAGACAGGTGCAGGTCTATTTCAGCAGAGCGGCAGGGAGCTATGCACGGTTCAGACAAGTGCAGGTGTATCTCAGCAGAGGGGTAGGGAGTTATGGACGGGTCAGACAAGTGCAGGTGTATCTCAGCAGAGGAGCAGGGAGCTATGGACGGGTCAGACAAGCGCAGGTGTTTCTCAGCAGAGGAGCAGGGAGCTATGGACGGGTCAGACAGGCGCAGGTGTATCTCAGCAGAGGGGCAGGAGCTATGGACGGGTCAGACAGGCGCAGGTGTATCTCAGCAGAGGAGCAGGGAGCTATGGACGGGTCAGACAAGCGCAGGTGTTTCTCAGCAGAGGAGCAGGGAGCTATGGACGGGTCAGACAGGCGCAGGTGTATCTCAGCAGAGGGGCAGGAGCTATGGACGGGTCAGACAAGCGCAGGTATATCTCAGCAGAGGAGCACGGAGCTATGGAGGGGCAGACAAGTGCAGGTGTATCTCAGCAGAGGAGCAGGGAGCTATAGACCGGTCAGACAAGTGCAGGTGTATCTCAGCAGAGGGGCAGGAGCTATGGACGGGTCAGACAAGTGCAGGTGTATCTCAGCAGAGCAGCAGGGAGCTATGGACGGGTCAGACAGGTGCAGGTGTATCTCAGCAGAGGAGCAGGGAGCTATAGACCGGTCAGACAAGTGCAGGTGTTTCTCAGCAGAGGGGCAGGAGCTATGGACGGGTCAGACAGGTGCAGGTGTATCTCAGCAGAGGAGCAGGAGCTATGGATGGGTCAGACAAGTGCAGGTGTATCTCAGCAGAGGGGCAGGGAGCTATGGACGGGTCAGACATGTGCAGGTGTATCTCAGCAGAGGGGCAGGAGCTATGGACGGGTCAGACAGGTGCAGGTCTATTTCAGCAGAGGGGCAGGGAGCTATGGACGGGTCAGACAAGTGCAGGTGTATCTCAGCAGAGGGGTAGGAGCTATGGACGGGTCAGACAGGTGCAGTTGTATCTCAGCAGAGGGGCAGAGAGCTATGGACGGGTCAAACAAGTGCAGGTGTATCTCAGCAGAGGAGCTGGAGCTATGGACGGGTCAGACATGTGCAGGTGTATCTCAGCAGAGGGGCAGGAGCTATGGACAGGTCAGACAGGTGCAGGTGTATCTCAGCAGAGTTGCAGGGAGCTACGGACGGGTCACACAGGCGCAGGTGTATCTCAGCAGAGGGGCAGGGAGCTGGGGACGGGTCAGACATGTGCAGGTGTATCTCAGCAGAGGAGCAGGGAGCTATGGATGGATCAGACAGGCACAGGTGTATCTCAGCAGAGGAGCAGGAGCTATGGACGGGTCAGACAGGCGCAGGTGTATCTCAGCAGAGGAGCAGGAGCTATGGACGGGTCAGACAGGTGCAGTTGTATCTCAGCAGAGGGGCAGAGAGCTATGGACGGGTCAGACAAGTGCAGGTGTATCTCAGCAGAGGAGCAGGAGCTATGGACGGGTCAGACATGTGCAGGTGTATCTCAGCAGAGGGGCAGGAGCTATGGACGGGTCAGACAGGTGCAGGTGTATCTCAGCAGAGGAGCAGGGAGCTATGGACGGGTCAGACAGGCGCAGGTGTATCTCAGCAGAGGGGCAGGGAGCTGGGGACGGGTCAGACATGTGCAGGTGTATCTCAGCAGAGGAGCAGGGAGCTATGGATGGATCAGACAGGCACAGGTGTATCTCAGCAGAGGAGCAAGAGCTATGGACGGGTCAGACAGGAGCAGGTGTATCTCAGCAGTGGAGCAGGAGCTATGGACGGGTCAGACAGGTGCAGGTGTATCTCAGCAGAGGGGCAGAGAGCTATGGACGGGTCAGACAAGTGCAGGTGTATCTCAGCAGAGGAGCAGGGAGCTATGGACGGGTCAGACAAGTGCAGGTGTATCTAAGCAGAGGGGCAGGGAGCTATGGACGGATCAGACATGTGCAGGTGTATCTAAGCAGAGGGGCAGGGAGTTATGGACGGGTCAGACAAGTGCAGGTGTATCTCAGCAGAGGAGCAGGGAGCTATGGACGGGTCAGACAGGCGCAGGTGTATCTCAGCAGAGGGGCAGGAGCTATGGACGGGTCAGACAGGTGCAGGTGTATCTCAGCAGAGGAGCAGGGAGCTATGGACGGGTCAGATAACTGCAGGTGTATCTCAGCAGAGGAGCAGGGAGTTATGGACGGGTCAGACAGGTGCAGGTGTATCTCAGCAGAGGAGCAGGGAGCTATGGACGGGTCAGACAGGCGCCAGTGTATCTCAGTAGACGAGCAGGGAGCTATGGACGGGTCAGACAAACGCAGGTGTATCTCAGCAGAGGAGCAGGGAGCTATGGACGGGTCAGACATGTGCAGGTGTATCTCAGCAGAGGGGCAGGAGCTATGGACGGGTCAGACAGGTGCAGGTGTATCTCAGCAGAGGAGCAGGGAGCTATGGAAGGGTCAGACAGGCGCAGGTGTATCTCAGCAGAGGGGCAGGAAGCTTGGGATGGGTCAGACATGTGCAGGTGTATCTCAGCAGAGGAGCAGGGAGTTATGGATGGGTCAGACAGGCGCAGGTGTATCCCAGCAGAGGAGCAGGAGCTATGGACGGGTCAGACATGTGCAGGTGTATCTCAGCAGAGGAGCAGGGAGCTATGGACGGGTCAGACAGGTGCAGGTGTATCTCAGCAGAGGGGCAGGGAGCTATGGACGGGTCAGACAAGTGCAGGTGTATCTCAGCAGAGGAGCAGGGAGCTATGGACGGGTCAGACATGTGCAGGTGTATCTCAGCAGAGGAGCAGGGAGCTATGGGCGGGTCAGACATGTGCAGGTGTATCTCAGCAGAGGAGCAGGGAGCTATGGACGGGTCAGACAGGCGCAGGTGTATCTCAGCAGAGGGGCAGGGAGCTATGGACGGGTCAGACAAGTGCAGGTGTATCTCAGCAGAGGGGCGGGGAGCTATGGACGGGTCAAACAAGTGCAGGTGTATCTCAGCAGAGGAGCAGGGAGCTATGGACGGGTCAGACAGGCGCCGGTGTATCTCAGTAGAGGAGCAGGGAGCTATGGACGGGTCAGACAGGCGCCGGTGTATCTCAGCAGAGGAGCAGGGAGCTATGGACGGGTCAGACAGGCGCAGGTGTATCTCAGCAGAGGAGCAGGGAGCTATGGACGGGTCAGATAACTGCAGGTGTATCTCAGCAGAGGAGCAGGGAGCTATGGACGGGTCAGACAAGTGCAGGTGTATCTCAGCAGAGGGGTAGGGAGTTATGGACGGGTCAGACAAGTGCAGGTGTATCTAAGCAGAGGAGCAGGGAGCTATGGACGGGTCAGACAAGTGCAGGTATATCTCAGCAGAGGAGCAGGGAGCTATGGACGGGTCAGACAAGTGCAGGTGTATCTCAGCAGAGGAGCAGGAGCTATGGACGGGTCAGACAAGTGCAGGTGTATCTCAGCAGAGGAGCAGGGAGCTATGGACGGGTCAGACAAGTGCAGGTGTATCTAAGCAGAGGGGCAGGGAGCTATGGACGGATCAGACATGTGCAGGTGTATCTAAGCAGAGGAGCAGGGAGCTATGGACGGGTCAGACAGGCGCAGGTGTATCTCAGCAGAGGAGCAGGGAGCTATGGACGGGTCAGACAGGCGCCAGTGTATCTCAGTAGAGGAGCAGGGAGCTATGGACGGGTCAGACAAGCGCAGGTGTATCTCAGCAGAGGAGCAGGGAGCTATGGACGGGTCAGACATGTGCAGGTGTATCTCAGCAGAGGGGCAGGAGCTATGGACGGGTCAGACAGGTGCAGGTGTATCTCAGCAGAGGAGGGAGGAGCTATGGAAGGGTCAGACAGGCGCAGGTGTATCTCAGCAGAGGGGCAGGAAGCTTGGGATGGGTCAGACATGTGCAGGTGTATCTCAGCAGAGGAGCAGGGAGTTATGGATGGGTCAGACAGGCGCAGGTGTATCCCAGCAGAGGAGCAGGAGCTATGGACGGGTCAGACATGTGCAGGTGTATCTCAGCAGAGGAGCAGGGAGCTATGGACGGGTCAGACAGGCGCAGGTGTATCTCAGCAGAGGGGCAGGGGGCTATGGACGGGTCAGACAAGTGCAGGTGTATCTCAGCAGAGGAGCAGGGAGCTATGGACGGGTCAGACATGTGCAGGTGTATCTCAGCAGAGGAGCAGGGAGCTATGGACGGGTCAGACAGGCGCAGGTGTATCTCAGCAGAGGAGCAGGAGCTATGGGCGGGTCAGACATGTGCAGGTGTATCTCAGCAGAGGAGCAGGGAGCTATGGACGGGTCAGACAGGCGCAGGTGTATCTCAGCAGAGGAGCAGGGAGCTATGGACGGGTCAGACAGGTGCAGGTGTATCTCAGCAGAGGAGCAGGGAGCTATAGACCGGTCAGACAAGTGCAGGTGTTTCTCAGCAGAGGGGCAGGAGCTATGGACGGGTCAGACAGGTGCAGGTGTATCTCAGCAGAGGAGCAGGAGCTATGGATGGGTCAGACAAGTGCAGGTGTATCTCAGCAGAGGGGCAGGGAGCTATGGACGGGTCAGACATGTGCAGGTGTATCTCAGCAGAGGGGCAGGGAGCTGGGGACGGGTCGGACAGGTGCAGGTCTATTTCAGCAGAGGGGCAGGGAGCTATGCACGGTTCAGACAAGTGCAGGTGTATCTCAGCAGAGGGGTAGGGAGTTATGGACGGGTCAGACAAGTGCAGGTGTATCTCAGCAGAGGAGCAGGGAGCTATGGACGGGTCAGACAGGTGCAGGTCTATTTCAGCAGAGGGGCAGGGAGCTATGCACGGTTCAGACAAGTGCAGGTGTATCTCAGCAGAGGGGTAGGGAGTTATGGACGGGTCAGACAAGTGCAGGTGTATCTCAGCAGAGGAGCAGGAGCTATGGACGGGTCAGACAGGTGCAGTTGTATCTCAGCAGAGGGGCAGAGAGCTATGGACGGGTCAGACAAGTGCAGGTGTATCTCAGCAGAGGAGCAGGGAGCTATGGACGGGTCAGACAAGCGCAGGTGTTTCTCAGCAGAGGAGCAGGGAGCTATGGACGGGTCAGACAGGCGCTGGTGTATCTCAGCAGAGGGGCAGGAGCTATGGACGGGTCAGACAAGCGCAGGTATATCTCAGCAGAGGAGCACGGAGCTATGGAGGGGCAGACAAGTGCAGGTGTATCTCAGCAGAGCAGCAGGGAGCTATGGACGGGTCAGACAAGTGCAGGTGTATCTCAGCAGAGGAGCAGGGAGCTATGGACGGGTCAGACAGGTGCAGGTGTATCTCAGCAGAGGGGCAGGAGCTATGGACGGGTCAGACAAGTGCAGGTGTATCTCAGCAGAGGGGCAGGGAGCTATAGACCGGTCAGACAAGTGCAGGTGTATCTCAACAGAGGGGCAGGAGCTATGGATGGGTCAGAAAGACGCAGGTGTATCTCAGCAGAGGAGCAGGAGCTATGGATGGGTCAGAAAGGCGCAGGTGTATCTCAGCAGAGGAGCAGGAGCTATGGATGGGTCAGACAAGTGCAGGTGTATCTCAGCAGAGGGGCAGGGAGCTATGGACGGGTCAGACATGTGCAGGTGTATCTCAGCAGAGGGGCAGGAGCTATGGACGGGTCAGACAGGTGCAGGTCTATTTCAGCAGAGGGGCAGGGAGCTATGGACGGGTCAGACAAGTGCAGGTGTATCTCAGCAGAGGGGCAGGGAGTTATGGACGGGTCAGACAAGTGCAGGTGTATCTCAGCAGAGGAGCAGGGAGCTATGGACGGATCAGACAAGCGCAGGTGTATCTCAGCAGAGGGGCAGGAGCTATGGATGGGTCAGAAAGGCGCAGGTGTATCTCAGCAGAGGAGCAGGAGCTATGGATGGGTCAGACAAGTGCAGGTGTATCTCAGCAGAGGGGCAGGAGCTATGGATGGGTCAGAAAGGCGCAGGTGTATCTCAGCAGAGGAGCAGGAGCTATGGATGGGTCAGACAAGTGCAGGTGTATCTCAGCAGAGGGGCAGGGAGCTATGGACGGGTCAGACATGTGCAGGTGTATCTCAGCAGAGGGGCAGGAGCTATGGACGGGTCAGACAGGTGCAGGTCTATTTCAGCAGAGGGGCAGGGAGCTATGGACGGGTCAGACAAGTGCAGGTGTATCTCAGCAGAGGGGCAGGGAGTTATGGACGGGTCAGACAAGTGCAGGTGTATCTCAGCAGAGGAGCAGGGAGCTATGGACGGATCAGACAAGCGCAGGTGTATCTCAGCAGAGGAGCAGGGAGCTATGGACGGGTCAGACAAGTGTAGGTGTATCTCAGCAGAGGAGCAGGGAGCTATGGACGGGTCAGACAGGTGCAGGTGTATCTCAGCAGAGCAGCAGGGAGCTATGGACGGGTCAGACAAGTGCAGGTGTATCTCAGCAGAGGAGCAGGGAGCTATGGACGGGTCAGACAGGTGCAGGTGTATCTCAGCAGAGGAGCAGGGAGCTATAGACCGGTCAGACAAGTGCAGGTGTTTCTCAGCAGAGGGGCAGGAGCTATGGACGGGTCAGACAGGTGCAGGTGTATCTCAGCAGAGGAGCAGGAGCTATGGATGGGTCAGACAAGTGCAGGTGTATCTCAGCAGAGGAGCAGGGAGCTATGGACGGGTCAGACATGTGCAGGTGTATCTCAGCAGAGGGGCAGGAGCTATGGACGGGTCAGACAGGTGCAGGTCTATTTCAGCAGAGGGGCAGGGAGCTATGGACGGGTCAGACAAGTGCAGGTGTATCTCAGCAGAGGGGTAGGGAGTTATGGACGGGTCAGACAAGTGCAGGTGTATCTCAGCAGAGGAGCAGGGAGCTATGGACGGGTCAGACAAGCGCAGGTGTATCTCAGCAGAGGAGCAGGGAGCTATGGATGGGTCAGACAGGCGCAGGTGTATCTCAGCAGAGGGGCAGGAGCTATGGACGGGTCAGACAGGTGCAGTTGTATCTCAGCAGAGGGGCAGAGAGCTATGGACGGGTCAGACAAGTGCAGGTGTATCTCAGCAGAGGAGCTGGAGCTATGGACGGGTCAGACATGTGCAGGTGTATCTCAGCAGAGGGGCAGGAGCTATGGACAGGTCAGACAGGTGCAGGTGTATCTCAGCAGAGTTGCAGGGAGCTACGGACGGGTCACACAGGCGCAGGTGTATCTCAGCAGAGGGGCAGGGAGCTGGGGACGGGTCAGACATGTGCAGGTGTATCTCAGCAGAGGAGCAGGGAGCTATGGATGGATCAGACAGGCACAGGTGTATCTCAGCAGAGGAGCAGGAGCTATGGACGGGTCAGACAGGCGCAGGTGTATCTCAGCAGAGGAGCAGGAGCTATGGACGGGTCAGACAGGTGCAGTTGTATCTCAGCAGAGGGGCAGAGAGCTATGGACGGGTCAGACAAGTGCAGGTGTATCTCAGCAGAGGAGCAGGAGCTATGGACGGGTCAGACATGTGCAGGTGTATCTCAGCAGAGGGGCAGGAGCTATGGACGGGTCAGACAGGTGCAGGTGTATCTCAGCAGAGGAGCAGGGAGCTATGGACGGGTCAGACAGGCGCAGGTGTATCTCAGCAGAGGGGCAGGGAGCTGGGGACGGGTCAGACATGTGCAGGTGTATCTCAGCAGAGGAGCAGGGAGCTATGGATGGATCAGACAGGCACAGGTGTATCTCAGCAGAGGAGCAAGAGCTATGGACGGGTCAGACAGGAGCAGGTGTATCTCAGCAGTGGAGCAGGAGCTATGGACGGGTCAGACAGGTGCAGGTGTATCTCAGCAGAGGGGCAGAGAGCTATGGACGGGTCAGACAAGTGCAGGTGTATCTCAGCAGAGGAGCAGGGAGCTATGGACGGGTCAGACAAGTGCAGGTGTATCTAAGCAGAGGGGCAGGGAGCTATGGACGGATCAGACATGTGCAGGTGTATCTAAGCAGAGGGGCAGGGAGTTATGGACGGGTCAGACAAGTGCAGGTGTATCTCAGCAGAGGAGCAGGGAGCTATGGACGGGTCAGACAGGCGCAGGTGTATCTCAGCAGAGGGGCAGGAGCTATGGACGGGTCAGACAGGTGCAGGTGTATCTCAGCAGAGGAGCAGGGAGCTATGGACGGGTCAGATAACTGCAGGTGTATCTCAGCAGAGGAGCAGGGAGTTATGGACGGGTCAGACAGGTGCAGGTGTATCTCAGCAGAGGAGCAGGGAGCTATGGACGGGTCAGACAAGTGCAGGTGTATCTCAGCAGAGGAGCAGGGAGCTATGGACGGGTCAGAAAAGTGCAGGTGTATCTCAGCAGAGGAGCAGGGAGCTATGGACGGGTCAGACAAGTGCAGGTGTATCTCAGCAGAGGAGCAGGGAGCTATGGACGGGTCAGACAAGTGCAGGTGTATCTCAGCAGAGGAGCAGGAGCTATGGACGGGTCAGACAAGTGCAGGTGTATCTCAGCAGAGGAGCAGGAGCTATGGACGGGTCAGACAGGTGCAGGTGTATCTCAGCAGAGGAGCAGGGAGCTATGGACGGGTCAGACAAGTGCAGGTGTATCTAAGCAGAGGGGCAGGGAGCTATGGACGGATCAGACATGTGCAGGTGTATCTAAGCAGAGGAGCAGGGAGCTATGGACGGGTCAGACAGGCGCAGGTGTATCTCAGCAGAGGAGCAGGGAGCTATGGACGGGTCAGACAGGCGCCAGTGTATCTCAGTAGAGGAGCAGGGAGCTATGGACGGGTCAGACAAGCGCAGGTGTATCTCAGCAGAGGAGCAGGGAGCTATGGACGGGTCAGACATGTGCAGGTGTATCTCAGCAGAGGGGCAGGAGCTATGGACGGGTCAGACAGGTGCAGGTGTATCTCAGCAGAGGAGCAGGGAGCTATGGACGGGTCAGACAAGTGCAGGTGTATCTCAGCAGAGGAGCAGGGAGCTATGGACGGGTCAGACAGGCGCAGGTGTATCTCAGCAGAGGGGCAGGGAGCTATGGACGGGTCAGACAAGTGCAGGTGTATCTCAGCAGAGGAGCAGGGAGCTATGGACGGGTCAGACATGTGCAGGTGTATCTCAGCAGAGGAGCAGGGAGCTATGGGCGGGTCAGACATGTGCAGGTGTATCTCAGCAGAGGAGCAGGGAGCTATGGACGGGTCAGACAGGCGCAGGTGTATCTCAGCAGAGGGGCAGGGAGCTATGGACGGGTCAGACAAGTGCAGGTGTATCTCAGCAGAGGGGCGGGGAGCTATGGACGGGTCAAACAAGTGCAGGTGTATCTCAGCAGAGGAGCAGGGAGCTATGGACGGGTCAGACAGGCGCAGGTGTATCTCAGCAGAGGGGCAGGGAGCTATGGACGGGTCAGACAAGTGCAGGTGTATCTCAGCAGAGGGGCGGGGAGCTATGGACGGGTCAAACAAGTGCAGGTGTATCTCAGCAGAGGAGCAGGGAGCTATGGACGGGTCAGACAAGTGCAGGTGTATCTCAGCAGAGGAGCAGGAGCTATGGATGGGTCAGACAAGTGCAGGTGTATCTCAGCAGAGGAGCAGGGAGCTATAGACCGGTCAGACAGGCGCAGGTGTATCTCAGCAGAGGAGCAGGGAGCTATGGACGGGTCAGACAGGCGCCGGTGTATCTCAGCAGAGGAGCAGGGAGCTATGGACGGGTCAGACAGGCGCAGGTGTATCTCAGCAGAGGAGCAGGGAGCTATGGACGGGTCAGATAACTGCAGGTGTATCTCAGCAGAGGAGCAGGGAGCTATGGACGGGTCAGACAGGTGCAGGTGTATCTCAGCAGAGGAGCAGGGAGCTATGGACGGGTCAGACAAGTGCAGGTGTATCTCAGCAGAGCAGCAGGGAGCTATGGACGGGTCAGACAAGTGCAGGTGTATCTCAGCAGAGGAGCAGGGAGCTATAGACCGGTCAGACAAGTGCAGGTGTTTCTCAGCAGAGGAGGGAGGAGCTATGGACGGGTCAGACAGGTGCAGGTGTATCTCAGCAGAGGAGCAGGAGCTATGGATGGGTCAGACAAGTGCAGGTGTATCTCAGCAGAGGGGCAGGGAGCTATGGACGGGTCAGACATGTGCAGGTGTATCTCAGCAGAGGGGCAGGAGCTATGGACGGGTCAGACAGGTGCAGGTGTATCTCAGCAGAGGAGCAGGAGCTATGGATGGGTCAGACAAGTGCAGGTGTATCTCAGCAGAGGGGCAGGGAGCTATGGACGGGTCAGACATGTGCAGGTGTATCTCAGCAGAGGGGCAGGAGCTATGGACGGGTCAGACAGGTGCAGGTCTATTTCAGCAGAGGGGCAGGGAGCTATGGACGGGTCAGACAAGTGCAGGTGTATCTCAGCAGAGGGGTAGGGAGTTATGGACAGGTCAGACAAGTGCAGGTGTATCTCAGCAGAGGAGCAGGGAGCTATGGACGGGTCAGACAAGCGCAGGTGTATCTCAGCAGAGGAGCAGGGAGCTATGGACGGGTCAGACAGGCGCAGGTGTATCTCAGCAGAGGGGCAGGAGCTATGGACGGGTCAGACAAGCGCAGGTAAATCTCAGCAGAGGAGCACGGAGCTATGGACGGGTCAGACAAGTGCAGGTGTATCTAAGCAGAGGAGCAGGGAGCTATGGACGGATCAGACAAGTGCAGGTGTATCTCATCAGAGCAGCAGGGAGCTATGGACGGGTCAGACAGGCGCAGGTGTATCTCAGCAGAGGAGCAGGGAGCTATGGACGGGTCAGACAAGTGCAGGTGTATCTCATCAGAGCAGCAGGGAGCTATGGACGGGTCAGACAAGTGCAGGTGTATCTCAGCAGAGGAGCAGGGAGCTATGGACGGGTCAGACAGGTGCAGGTGTATCTCAGCAGAGGGGCAGGAGCTATGGACGGGTCAGACAAGTGCAGGTGTATCTCAGCAGAGGGGCAGGGAGCTATAGACCGGTCAGACAAGTGCAGGTGTATCTCAGCAGAGGGGCAGGAGCTATGGATGGGTCAGAAAGGCGCAGGTGTATCTCAGCAGAGGAGCAGGAGCTATGGATGGGTCAGACAAGTGCAGGTGTATCTCAGCAGAGGGGCAGGAGCTATGGATGGGTCAGAAAGGCGCAGGTGTATCTCAGCAGAGGAGCAGGAGCTATGGATGGGTCAGACAAGTGCAGGTGTATCTCAGCAGAGGGGCAGGAGCTATGGACGGGTCAGACAGGTGCAGGTCTATTTCAGCAGAGGGGCAGGGAGCTATGGACGGGTCAGACAAGTGCAGGTGTATCTCAGCAGAGGGGCAGGGAGTTATGGACGGGTCAGACAAGTGCAGGTGTATCTCAGCAGAGGAGCAGGGAGCTATGGACGGATCAGACAAGCGCAGGTGTATCTCAGCAGAGGAGCAGGGAGCTATGGACGGGTCAGACAAGTGCAGGTGTATCTCAGCAGAGGAGCAGGGAGCTATGGACGGGTCAGACAGGCGCAGGTGTATCTCAGCAGAGGGGCAGGGAGCTATGGACGGGTCAGACAAGTGCAGGTGTATCTCAGCAGAGGAGCAGGGAGCTATGGACGGGTCAGACATGTGCAGGTGTATCTCAGCAGAGGAGCAGGGAGCTATGGGCGGGTCAGACATGTGCAGGTGTATCTCAGCAGAGGAGCAGGGAGCTATGGACGGGTCAGACAGGTGCAGGTGTATCTCAGCAGAGGGGCGGGGAGCTATGGACGGGTCAGACAAGTGCAGGTGTATCTCAGCAGAGGAGCAGGAGCTATGGACGGGTCAGACAGGCGCAGGTGTATCTCAGCAGAGGGGCAGGAGCTATGGACGGGTCAGACAGGTGCAGGTCTATTTCAGCAGAGGGGCAGGGAGCTATGGACGGGTCAGACAAGTGCAGGTGTATCTCAGCAGAGGGGTAGGGAGTTAGGACGGGTCAGACAAGTGCAGGTGTATCTCAGCAGAGGAGCAGGGAGCTATGGACGGGTCAGACAAGCGCAGGTGTATCTCAGCAGAGGAGCAGGGAGCTATGGACGGGTCAGACAGGCGCAGGTGTATCTCAGCAGAGGGGCAGGAGCTATGGACGGGTCAGACAGGTGCAGTTGTATCTCAGCAGAGGGGCAGAGAGCTATGGACGGGTCAGACAAGTGCAGGTGTATCTCAGCAGAGGAGCTGGAGCTATGGACGGGTCAGACAAGTGCAGGTGTATCTCAGCAGAGGGGCAGGGAGCTATAGACGGGTCAGACAGGCGCTGGTGTATCTCAGCAGAGGGGCAGGGAGCTATGGACGGGTCAGACAAGTGCAGGTGTATCTAAGCAGAGGGGCAGGGAGTTATGGACGTGTCAGACAAGTGCAGGTGTATCTCAGCAGAGGAGCAGGGAGCTATGGACGGGTCAGACAGGCGCAGGTGTATCTCAGCAGAGGGGCAGGAGCTATGGACGGGTCAGACAGGTGCAGGTGTATCTCAGCAGAGGAGCAGGGAGCTATGGACGGGTCAGATAACTGCAGGTGTATCTCAGCAGAGGAGCAGGGAGCTATGGACGGGTCAGACAGGTGCCAGTGTATCTCAGTAGAGGAGCAGGGAGCTATGGAAGGGTCAGACAGGCGCAGGTGTATCTCAGCAGAGGGGCAGGAAGCTTGGGATGGGTCAGACATGTGCAGGTGTATCTCAGCAGAGGAGCAGGGAGCTATGGACGGGTCAGACAGGCGCAGTTGTATCCCAGCAGAGGAGCAGGAGCTATGGACGGGTCAGACATGTGCAGGTGTATCTCAGCAGAGGAGCAGGGAGCTATGGACGGGTCAGACAGGCGCAGGTGTATCTCAGCAGAGGGGCAGGGAGCTATGGACGGGTCAGACAAGTGCAGGTGTATCTCAGCAGAGGAGCAGGGAGCTATGGACGGGTCAGACATGTGCAGGTGTATCTCAGCAGAGGAGCAGGGAGCTATGGGCGGGTCAGACATGTGCAGGTGTATCTCAGCAGAGGAGCAGGGAGCTATGGACGGGTCAGACAGGCGCAGGTGTATCTCAGCAGAGGGGCAGGGAGCTATGGACGGGTCAGACAAGTGCAGGTGTATCTCAGCAGAGGGGCGGGGAGCTATGGACGGGTCAAACAAGTGCAGGTGTATCTCAGCAGAGGAGCAGGGAGCTATGGACGGGTCAGACAAGTGCAGGTGTATCTCAGCAGAGGAGCAGGAGCTATGGACGGGTCAGACAAGTGCAGGTAAATCTCAGCAGAGGAGCAGGGAGCTATGGACGGGTCAGACAGGCGCAGGTGTATCTCAGCAGAGGAGCAGGGAGCTATGGACGGGTCAGACAGGCGCCGGTGTATCTCAGCAGAGGAGCAGGGAGCTATGGACGGGTCAGACAGGCGCAGGTGTATCTCAGCAGAGGAGCAGGGAGCTATGGACGGGTCAGATAACTGCAGGTGTATCTCAGCAGAGGAGCAGGGAGCTATGGACGGGTCAGACAGGTGCAGGTGTATCTCAGCAGAGGAGCAGGGAGCTATGGACGGGTCAGACAAGTGCAGGTGTATCTCAGCAGAGCAGCAGGGAGCTATGGACGGGTCAGACAAGTGCAGGTGTATCTCAGCAGAGGAGCAGGGAGCTATGGACGGGTCAGACAAGTGCAGGTGTATCTCAGCAGAGGAGCAGGGAGCTATGGACGGGTCAGACAAGTGCAGGTGTATCTAAGCAGAGGGGCAGGGAGCTATGGACGGATCAGACATGTGCAGGTGTATCTAAGCAGAGGAGCAGGGAGCTATGGACGGGTCAGACAGGCGCAGGTGTATCTCAGCAGAGGAGCAGGGAGCTATGGACGGGTCAGACAGGCGCCAGTGTATCTCAGTAGAGGAGCAGGGAGCTATGGACGGGTCAGACAAGCGCAGGTGTATCTCAGCAGAGGAGCAGGGAGCTATGGACGGGTCAGACATGTGCAGGTGTATCTCAGCAGAGGGGCAGGAGCTATGGACGGGTCAGACAGGTGCATCTCAGCAGAGGAGCAGGGAGCTATGGACGGGTCAGACAGGCGCAGGTGTATCTCAGCAGAGGGGCAGGAGCTATGGACGGGTCAGACAGGCGCAGGTGTATCTCAGCAGAGGAGCAGGGAGCTATGGACGGGTCAGACAAGTGCAGGTGTATCTCAGCAGAGCAGCAGGGAGCTATGGACGGGTCAGACAGGCGCAGGTGTATCTCAGCAGAGGGGCAGGGAGCTATGGACGGGTCAGACAAGTGCAGGTGTATCTCAGCAGAGGGGCGGGGAGCTATGGACGGGTCAAACAAGTGCAGGTGTATCTCAGCAGAGGAGCAGGAGCTATGGACGGGTCAGACAGGCGCCGGTGTATCTCAGCAGAGGAGCCGGGAGCTATGGACGGGTCAGACAGGCGAAGGTGTATCTCAGCAGAGGAGCAGGGAGCTATGGACGGGTCAGACAAGTGCAGGTGTATCTCAGCAGAGGAGCAGGAGCTATGGACGGGTCAGACAGGCGCCGGTGTATCTCAGCAGAGGAGCCGGGAGCTATGGACGGGTCAGACAGGCGAAGGTGTATCTCAGCAGAGGAGCAGGGAGCTATGGACGGGTCAGACAAGTGCAGGTGTATCTCAGCAGAGGAGCAGGGAGCTATGGACGGGTCAGACAGGTGCAGGTGTATCTCAGCAGAGGGGCAGGGAGGTATAAACGGGTCAGACAGGCGCAGGTGTATCTCAGCAGAGCAGCTGGGAGCTATGGACGGGTCAGACAAGTGCAGGTGTATCTCAGCAGAGGAGCAGGGAGCTATGGACGGGTCAGACAGGTGCAGGTGTATCTCAGCAGAGGAGCAGGGAGCTATGGACGGGTCAGATAGGTGCAGGTGTATCTCAGCAGAGGAGCAGGAGCTATGGATGGGTCAGACAAGTGCAGGTGTATCTCAGCAGAGGGGCAGGGAGCTATGGACGGGTCAGACAGGTGCAGGTCTATTTCAGCAGAGGGGCAGGGAGCTATGGACGGGTCAGACAGGTGCAGGTCTATTTCAGCAGAAGGGCAGGGAGCTATGGACGGGTCAGACAAGTGCAGGTGTATCTCAGCAGAGGAACAGGGAGCTATGGACGGGTCAGACAAGCGCAGGTGTATCTCAGCAGAGGAGCAGGGAGCTATGGACGGGTCAGACAGGCGCAGGTGTGTCTCAGCAGAGGGGCAGGAGCTATGGACGGGTCAGACAAGCACAGGTATATCTCAGCAGAGGAGCACGGAGCTATGGACGGGTCAGACAAGTGCAGGTGTATCTCAGCAGAGGGGCAGGGAGCTATGGACGGGTCAGACAAGTGCAGGTGTATCTAAGCAGAGGAGCAGGTAGCTATGGACGGGTCAGACATGTGCAGGTGTATCTCAGCAGAGGGGCAGGAGCTATGGACGGGTCAGACAGGTGCAGGTCTATTTCAGCAGAGGGGCAGGGAGCTATGGACGGGTCAGACAAGTGCAGGTGTATCTCAGCAGAGGGGTAGGGAGTTATGGACGGGTCAGACAAGTGCAGGTGTATCTCAGCAGAGGAGCAGGGAGCTATGGACGGGTCAGACAAGCGCAGGTGTATCTCAGCAGAGGAGCAGGGAGCTATGGACGGGTCAGACAGGCGCAGGTGTATCTCAGCAGAGGGGCAGGAGCTATGGACGGGTCAGACAGGTGCAGTTGTATCTCAGCAGAGGGGCAGAGAGCTATGGACGGGTCAGACAAGTGCAGGTGTATCTCAGCAGAGGAGCTGGAGCTATGGACGGGTCAGACATGTGCAGGTGTATCTCAGCAGAGGGGCAGGAGCTATGGACAGGTCAGACAGGTGCAGGTGTATCTCAGCAGAGGAGCAGGGAGCTACGGACGGGTCAGACAAGTGCAGGTGTATCTCAGCAGAGTTGCAGGGAGCTACGGACGGGTCAGACAGGCGCAGGTGTATCTCAGCAGAGGGGCAGGGAGCTGGGGACGGGTCAGACATGTGCAGGTGTATCTCAGCAGAGGAGCAGGGAGCTATGGATGGATCAGACAGGCACAGGTGTATCTCAGCAGAGGAGCAGGAGCTATGGACGGGTCAGACAGGCGCAGGTGTATCTCAGCAGAGGAGCAGGAGCTATGGACGGGTCAGACAGGTGCAGTTGTATCTCAGCAGAGGGGCAGAGAGCTATGGACGGGTCAGACAAGTGCAGGTGTATCTCAGCAGAGGAGCAGGAGCTATGGACGGGTCAGACATGTGCAGGTGTATCTCAGCAGAGGGGCAGGAGCTATGGACGGGTCAGACAGGTGCAGGTGTATCTCAGCAGAGGAGCAGGGAGCTATGGACGGGTCAGACAGGCGCAGGTGTATCTCAGCAGAGGGGCAGGGAGCTATGGATGAATCAGACAGGCACAGGTGTATCTCAGCAGAGGAGCAAGAGCTATGGACGGGTCAGACAGGAGCAGGTGTATCTCAGCAGAGGAGCAGGAGCTATGGACGGGTCAGACAGGTGCAGGTGTATCTCAGCAGAGGGGCAGAGAGCTATGGACGGGTCAGACAGGCGCAGGTGTATCTCAGCAGAGGGGCAGGGAGCTATGGACGGGTCAGACAAGTGCAGGTGTATCTCAGCAGAGGAGCAGGGAGCTATGGACGGGTCAGACAAGTGCAGGTGTATCTAAGCAGAGGGGCAGGGAGTTATGGACGGGTCAGACAAGTGCAGGTGTATCTCAGCAGAGGAGCAGGGAGCTATGGACGGGTCAGACAGGCGCAGGTGTATCTCAGCAGAGGGGCAGGAGCTATGGACGGGTCAGACAGGTGCAGGTGTATCTCAGCAGAGGAGCAGGGAGCTATGGACGGGTCAGATAACTGCAGGTGTATCTCAGCAGAGGAGCAGGGAGCTATGGACGGGTCAGACAGGTGCAGGTGTATCTCAGCAGAGGAGCAGGGAGCTATGGACGGGTCAGACAAGTGCAGGTGTATCTCAGCAGAGCAGCAGGGAGCTATGGACGGGTCAGAAAAGTGCAGGTGTATCTCAGCAGAGGAGCAGGGAGCTATGGACGGGTCAGACAAGTGCAGGTGTATCTCAGCAGAGGAGCAGGGAGCTATGGACGGGTCAGACAAGTGCAGGTGTATCTCAGCAGAGGAGCAGGGAGCTATGGACGGGTCAGACAGGTGCAGGTGTATCTCAGCAGAGGAGCAGGAGCTATGGACGGGTCAGACAAGTGCAGGTGTATCTCAGCAGAGGAGCAGGGAGCTATGGACGGGTCAGACAGGTGCAGGTGTATCTCAGCAGAGGAGCAGGGAGCTATGGACGGGTCAGACAAGTGCAGGTGTATCTAAGCAGAGGGGCAGGGAGCTATGGACGGATCAGACATGTGCAGGTGTATCTAAGCAGAGGAGCAGGGAGCTATGGACGGGTCAGACAAGCGCAGGTGTATCTCAGCAGAGGAGCAGGGAGCTATGGACGGGTCAGACAGGCGCAGGTGTATCTCAGCAGAGGGGCAGGAGCTATGGACGGGTCAGACAAGCGCAGGTTTATCTCAGCAGAGGAGCACGGAGCTATGGACGGGTCAGACAAGTGCAAGTGTATCTCAGCAGAGGGGCAGGGAGCTATGGACGGGTCAGACAAGTGCAGGTGTATCTAAGCAGAGGAGCAGGTAGCTATGGACGGGTCAGACATGTGCAGGTGTATCTCAGCAGAGGGGCAGGAGCTATGGACGGGTCAGACAGGTGCAGGTCTATTTCAGCAGAGGGGCAGGGAGCTATGGACGGGTCAGACAAGTGCAGGTGTATCTCAGCAGAGGGGTAGGGAGTTATGGACGGGTCAGACAAGTGCAGGTGTATCTCAGCAGAGGAGCAGGGAGCTATGGACGGGTCAGACAAGCGCAGGTGTATCTCAGCAGAGGAGCAGGGAGCTATGGACGGGTCAGACAGGCGCAGGTGTATCTCAGCAGAGGGGCAGGAGCTATGGACGGGTCAGACAGGTGCAGTTGTATCTCAGCAGAGGGGCAGAGAGCTATGGACGGGTCAGACAAGTGCAGGTGTATCTCAGCAGAGGAGCTGGAGCTATGGACGGGTCAGACATGTGCAGGTGTATCTCAGCAGAGGGGCAGGAGCTATGGACAGGTCAGACAGGTGCAGGTGTATCTCAGCAGAGGAGCAGGGAGCTACGGACGGGTCAGACAAGTGCAGGTGTATCTCAGCAGAGTTGCAGGGAGCTACGGACGGGTCAGACAGGCGCAGGTGTATCTCAGCAGAGGGGCAGGGAGCTGGGGACGGGTCAGACATGTGCAGGTGTATCTCAGCAGAGGAGCAGGGAGCTATGGATGGATCAGACAGGCACAGGTGTATCTCAGCAGAGGAGCAGGAGCTATGGACGGGTCAGACAGGCGCAGGTGTATCTCAGCAGAGGGGCAGGGAGCTATGGACGGGTCAGACAGGCGCAGGTGTATCTCAGCAGAGGGGCAGGGAGCTATGGACGGGTCAGACAAGTGCAGGTGTATCTCAGCAGAGGGGCGGGGAGCTATGGACGGGTCAAACAAGTGCAGGTGTATCTCAGCAGAGGAGCAGGGAGCTATGGACGGGTCAGACAAGTGCAGGTGTATCTCAGCAGAGGAGCAGGAGCTATGGATGGGTCAGACAAGTGCAGGTGTATCTCAGCAGAGGAGCAGGGAGCTATGGACCGGTCAGACAGGCGCAGGTGTATCTCAGCAGAGGAGCAGGGAGCTATGGACGGGTCAGACAGGCGCCGGTGTATCTCAGCAGAGGAGCAGGGAGCTATGGACGGGTCAGACAAGTGCAGGTGTATCTCAGCAGAGGGGCGGGGAGCTATGGACGGGTCAAACAAGTGCAGGTGTATCTCAGCAGAGGAGCAGGGAGCTATGGACGGGTCAGACAGGCGCAGGTGTATCTCAGCAGAGGGGCAGGGAGCTATGGACGGGTCAGACAAGTGCAGGTGTATCTCAGCAGAGGGGCGGGGAGCTATGGACGGGTCAAACAAGTGCAGGTGTATCTCAGCAGAGGAGCAGGGAGCTATGGACGGGTCAGACAAGTGCAGGTGTATCTCAGCAGAGGAGCAGGAGCTATGGATGGGTCAGACAAGTGCAGGTGTATCTCAGCAGAGGAGCAGGGAGCTATGGACCGGTCAGACAGGCGCAGGTGTATCTCAGCAGAGGAGCAGGGAGCTATGGACGGGTCAGACAGGCGCCGGTGTATCTCAGCAGAGGAGCAGGGAGCTATGGACGGGTCAGACAGGCGCAGGTGTATCTCAGCAGAGGAGCAGGGAGCTATGGACGGGTCAGATAACTGCAGGTGTATCTCAGCAGAGGGGCAGGGAGCTATGGACGGGTCAGACAGGTGCAGGTGTATCTCAGCAGAGGAGCAGGGAGCTATGGACGGGTCAGACAAGTGCAGGTGTATCTCAGCAGAGCAGCAGGGAGCTATGGACGGGTCAGACAAGTGCAGGTGTATCTCAGCAGAGGAGCAGGGAGCTATAGACCGGTCAGACAAGTGCAGGTGTTTCTCAGCAGAGGGGCAGGAGCTATGGACGAGTCAGACAGGTGCAGGTGTATCTCAGCAGAGGGGCAGGGAGCTATGGACGGGTCAGACAAGTGCAGGTGTATCTCAGCAGAGGGGCAGGGAGCTATGGACGGGTCAGACATGTGCAGGTGTATCTCAGCAGAGGAGCAGGGAGCTATGGACGGGTCAGACAGGTGCAGGTGTATCTCAGCAGAGGAGCAGGGAGCTATAGACCGGTCAGACAAGTGCAGGTGTATCTCAGCAGAGGGGCAGGGAGCTATGGATGGGTCAGAAAGGCGCAGGTGTATCTCAGCAGAGGAGCAGGAGCTATGGATGGGTCAGAAAGGCGCAGGTGTATCTCAGCAGAGGAGCAGGAGCTATGGATGGGTCAGACAAGTGCAGGTGTATCTCAGCAGAGGGGCAGGGAGCTATGGACGGGTCAGACATGTGCAGGTGTATCTCAGCAGAGGGGCAGGAGCTATGGACGGGTCAGACAGGTGCAGGTCTATTTCAGCAGAGGGGCAGGGAGCTATGGACGGGTCAGACAAGTGCAGGTGTATCTCAGCAGAGGGGCAGGGAGCTATGGATGGGTCAGACAGGCGCAGGTGTATCTCAGCAGAGGAGCAGGGAGCTATGGATGGGTCAGACAAGCGCAGGTGTATCTCAGCAGAGGAGCAGGGAGCTATGGACGGGTCAGACAGGCGCAGGTGTATCTCAGCAGAGGGGCAGGAGCTATGGACGGGTCAGACAAGCGCAGGTAAATCTCAGCAGAGGAGCACGGAGCTATGGACGGGTCAGACAAGTGCAGGTGTATCTAAGCAGAGGAGCAGGGAGCTATGGACGGATCAGACAAGTGCAGGTGTATCTCAGCAGAGGAGCAGGTAGCTATGGATGGGTCAGACAGGTGCAGGTGTATCTCATCAGAGCAGCAGGGAGCTATGGACGGGTCAGACAAGTGCAGGTGTATCTCAGCAGAGGAGCAGGGAGCTATGGACGGGTCAGACAGGTGCAGGTGTATCTCAGCAGAGGGGCAGGAGCTATGGACGGGTCAGACAAGTGCAGGTGTATCTCAGCAGAGGGGCAGGGAGCTATAGACCGGTCAGACAAGTGCAGGTGTATCTCAGCAGAGGAGCAGGTAGCTATGGACGGGTCAGACAGGCGCAGGTGTATCTCAGCAGAGGGGCAGGAGCTATGGACGGGTCAGACAAGTGCAGGTGTATCTCAGCAGAGGGGCAGGGAGCTATAGACCGGTCAGACAAGTGCAGGTGTATCTCAGCAGAGGGGCAGGAGCTATGGATGGGTCAGAAAGGCGCAGGTGTATCTCAGCAGAGGAGCAGGGAGCTATGGACGGGTCAGACAAGTGCAGGTGTATCTCAGCAGAGGGGCAGGGAGTTATGGACGGGTCAGACAAGTGCAGGTGTATCTCAGCAGAGGAGCAGGGAGCTATGGACGGGTCAGACAGGCGCAGGTGTATCTCAGCAGAGGGGCAGGGAGCTATGGACGGGTCAGACAAGTGCAGGTGTATCTCAGCAGAGGAGCAGGGAGCTATGGGCGGGTCAGACAAGTGCAGGTGTATCTCAGCAGAGGGGCAGGGAGTTATGGACGGGTCAGACAAGTGCAGGTGTATCTCAGCAGAGGAGCAGGGAGCTATGGACGGGTCAGACAGGCGCAGGTGTATCTCAGCAGAGGGGCAGGGAGCTATGGACGGGTCAGACAAGTGCAGGTGTATCTCAGCAGAGGAGCAGGAGCTATGGACGGGTCAGACAGGCGCAGGTGTATCTCAGCAGAGGGGCAGGGAGCTATGGACGGGTCAGACAAGTGCAGGTGTATCTAAGCAGAGGAGCAGGAGCTGTGGACGGGTCAGACAAGTGCAGGTGTATCTCAGCAGAGGAGCAGGGAGCTATGGACGGGTCAGACATGTGCAGGTGTATCTCAACAGAGGAGCAGGGAGCTATGGGCGGGTCAGACATGTGCAGGTGTATCTCAGCAGAGGAGCAGGGAGCTATGGACGGGTCAGACAGGCGCAGGTGTATCTCAGCAGAGGGGCAGGGAGCTATGGACGGGTCAGACAAGTGCAGGTGTATCTCAGCAGAGGGGCGGGGAGCTATGGACGGGTCAAACAAGTGCAGGTGTATCTCAGCAGAGGAGCAGGGAGCTATGGACGGGTCAGACAAGTGCAGGTGTATCTCAGCAGAGGAGCAGGAGCTATGGATGGGTCAGACAAGTGCAGGTAAATCTCAGCAGAGGAGCAGGGAGCTATGGACGGGTCAGACAGGCGCAGGTGTATCTCAGCAGAGGAGCAGGGAGCTATGGACGGGTCAGACAGGCGCAGGTGTATCTCAGCAGAGGAGCAGGGAGCTATGGACGGGTCAGATAACTGCAGGTGTATCTCAGCAGAGGAGCAGGGAGCTATGGACGGGTCAGACAGGCGCAGGTGTATCTCAGCAGAGGGGCAGGGAGCTTTGGACGGGTCAGACAAGTGCAGGTGTATCTCAGCAGAGGGGCGGGGAGCTATGGACGGGTCAAACAAGTGCAGGTGTATCTCAGCAGAGGAGCAGGGAGCTATGGACGGGTCAGACAAGTGCAGGTGTATCTCAGCAGAGGAGCAGGAGCTATGGACGGGTCAGACAAGTGCAGGTGTATCTCAGCAGAGGAGCAGGGAGCTATGGACGGGTCAGACAGGCGCAGGTGTATCTCAGCAGAGGAGCAGGGAGCTATGGACGGGTCAGACAGGCGCCGGTGTATCTCAGCAGAGGAGCCGGGAGCTATGGACGGGTCAGACAGGCGCAGGTGTATCTCAGCAGAGGAGCAGGGAGCTATGGACGGGTCAGACAGGCGCCGGTGTATCTCAGCAGAGGAGCAGGGAGCTATGGACGGGTCAGACAGGTGCAGGTGTATCTCAGCAGAGGGGCAGGGAGGTATAAACGGGTCAGACAGGCGCAGGTGTATCTCAGCAGAGGAGCAGGGAGCTATGGACGGGTCAGACAAGTGCAGGTGTATCTCAGCAGAGGAGCAGGGAGCTATGGACGGGTCAGACAGGTGCAGGTGTATCTCAGCAGAGGAGCAGGGAGCTATAGACCGGTCAGACAAGTGTAGGTGTTTCTCAGCAGAGGGGCAGGAGCTATGGACGGGTCAGACAGGTGCAGGTGTATCTCAGCAGAGGAGCAGGAGCTATGGATGGGTCAGACAAGTGCAGGTGTATCTCAGCAGAGGGGCAGGGAGCTATGGACGGGTCAGACATGTGCAGGTGTATCTCAGCAGAGGGGCAGGAGCTATGGACGGGTCAGACAGGTGCAGGTCTATTTCAGCAGAGGGGCAGGGAGCTATGGACGGGTCAGACAAGTGCAGGTGTATCTCAGCAGAGGGGTAGGGAGTTATGGACGGATCAGACAAGTGCAGGTGTATCTCAGCAGAGGAGCAGGGAGCTATGGACGGGTCAGACAAGCGCAGGTGTATCTCAGCAGAGGAGCAGGGAGCTATGGACGGGTCAGACAGGCGCAGGTGTATCTCAGCAGAGGGGCAGGAGCTATGGACGGGTCAGACAAGCGCAGGTATATCTCAGCAGAGGAGCACGGCGCTATGGACGGGTCAGACAAGTGCAGGTGTATCTAAGCAGAGGAGCAGGGAGCTATGGACGGATCAGACAAGTGCAGGTGTATCTCAGCAGAGGAGCAGGTAGCTATGGACGGGTCAGACAGGCGCAGGTGTATCTCAGCAGAGGGGCAGGGAGCTATGGACGGGTCAGACAAGCGCAGGTGTATCTCAGCAGAGGAGCACGGCGCTATGGACGGGTCAGACAAGTGCAGGTGTATCTAAGCAGAGGAGCAGGGAGCTATGGACGGATCAGACAAGTGCAGGTGTATCTCAGCAGAGGAGCAGGTAGCTATGGACGGGTCAGACAAGTGCAGGTGTATCTCAGCAGAGGGGCAGGAGCTATGGACGGGTCAGACAAGTGCAGGTGTATCTCAGCAGAGGGGCAGGGAGCTATAGACCGGTCAGACAAGTGCAGGTGTATCCCAGCAGAGGAGCAGGGAGCTATGGACGGGTCAGACAGGTGCAGGTGTATCTCAGCAGAGGAGCAGGGAGCTATGGACGGGTCAGACAGGTGCAGGTGTATCTCAGCAGAGCAGCAGGGAGCTATGGACGGGTCAGACAAGTGCAGGTGTATCCCAGCAGAGGAGCAGGGAGCTATGGACGGGTCAGACAGGTGCAGGTGTATCTCAGCAGAGGAGCAGGGAGCTATGGACAGGTCAGATAAGTGCAGGTGTATCTCAGCAGAGGGGCAGGAGCTATGGATGGGTCAGAAAGGCGCAGGTGTATCTCAGCAGAGGAGCAGGAGCTATGGATGGGTCAGACAAGTGCAGGTGTATCTCAGCAGAGGGGCAGGGAGCTATGGACGGGTCAGACATGTGCAGGTGTATCTCAGCAGAGGGGCAGGAGCTATGGACGGGTCAGACAGGTGCAGGTGTATCTCAGCAGAGGGGCAGGAGCTATGGATGGGTCAGAAAGGCGCAGGTGTATCTCAGCAGAGGAGCAGGAGCTATGGATGGGTCAGACAAGTGCAGGTGTATCTCAGCAGAGGGGCAGGGAGCTATGGACGTGTCAGACATGTGCAGGTGTATCTCAGCAGAGGGGCAGGGAGTTATGTACGGGTCAGACAAGTGCAGGTGTATCTCAGTAGAGGAGCAGGGAGCTATGGACGGGTCAGACAGGTGCAGGTGTATCTCAGCAGAGGAGCAGGGAGCTATAGACCGGTCAGACAAGTGCAGGTGTATCTCAACAGAGGAGCAGGGAGCTATGGACGGGTCAGACATGTGCAGGTGTATCTCAGCAGAGGGGCAGGAGCTATGGACGGGTCAGACAGGTGCAGGTCTATTTCAGCAGAGGGGCAGGGAGCTATGGACGGGTCAGACAAGTGCAGGTGTATCTCAGCAGAGGGGTAGGGAGTTATGGACGGGTCAGACAAGTGCAGGTGTATCTCAGCAGAGGAGCAGGGAGCTATGGACGGGTCAGACAAGCGCAGGTGTATCTCAGCAGAGGAGCAGGGAGCTATGGACGGGTCAGACAGGCGCAGGTGTATCTCAGCAGAGGGGCAGGAGCTATGGACGGGTCAGACAAGCGCAGGTATATCTCAGCAGAGGAGCACGGAGCTATGGACGGGTCAGACAAGTGCAGGTGTATCTCAGCAGAGGGGCAGGGAGCTATGGACGGGTCAGACAGGCGCAGGTGTATCTCAGCAGAGCAGCAGGGAGCTATGGACGGGTCAGACAAGTGCAGGTGTATCTCAGCAGAGGGGCAGGGAGCTATAGACCGGTCAGACAAGTGCAGGTGTATCTCAGCAGAGGGGCAGGAGCTATGGATGGGTCAGAAAGGCGCAGGTGTATCTCAGCAGAGGAGCAGGAGCTATGGATGGGTCAGACAAGTGCAGGTGTATCTCAGCAGAGGGGCAGGGAGCTATGGACGTGTCAGACATGTGCAGGTGTATCTCAGCAGAGGGGCAGGAGCTATGGATGGGTCAGACAAGTGCAGGTGTATCTCAGCAGAGGAGCAGGGAGCTATGGACGGGTCAGACAAGTGCAGGTGTATCTCAGCAGAGGAGCAGGAGCTATGGACGGGTCAGACAGGCGCAGGTGTATCTCAGCAGAGGGGCAGGAGCTATGGACGGGTCAGACAAGTGCACGTTGATCTCAGCAGAGGGGCAGGGAGCTATGGACGGGTCAGACAAGTGCAGGTGTATCTAAGCAGAGGGGCAGGGAGCTATGGACGGGTCAGACAAGTGCAGGTGTATCTCAGCAGAGGAGCAGGGAGCTATGGACGGGTCAGACAGGCGCAGGTGTATCTCAGCAGAGGAGCAGGGAGCTATGGACGGGTCAGACAGGCGCCGGTGCATCTCAGCAGAGGAGCAGGGAGCTATGGACGGGTCAGACAGGTGCAGGTGTATCTCAGCAGAGGGGCAGGGAGGTATAAACGGGTCAGACAGGCGCAGGTGTATCTCAGCAGAGGAGCAGGGAGCTATGGACGGGTTAGACAGGCGCAGGTGTATCTCAGCAGAGGGGCAGGAGCTATGGACGGGTCAGACAGGTGCAGTTGTATCTCAGCAGAGGGGCAGAGAGCTATGGACGGGTCAGACAAGTGCAGGTGTATCTCAGCAGAGGAGCAGGAGCTATGTACGGGTCAGACATGTGCAGGTGTATCTCAGCAGAGGGGCAGGAGCTATGGACAGGTCAGACAGGTGCAGGTGTATCTCAGCAGAGTTGCAGGGAGCTATGGACGGGTCAGACAGGCGCAGGTGTATCTCAGCAGAGGGGCAGGGAGCTGGGGACGGGTCAGACATGTGCAGGTGTATCTCAGCAGAGGAGCAGGGAGCTATGGATGGATCAGACAGGCACAGGTGTATCTCAGCAGAGGAGCAGGAGCTATGGACGGGTCAGACAGGCGCAGGTGTATCTCAGCAGAGGAGCAGGAGCTATGGACGGGTCAGACAGGTGCAGTTGTATCTCAGCAGAGGGGCAGAGAGCTATGGACGGGTCAGACAAGTGCAGGTGTATCTCAGCAGAGGAGCAGGAGCTATGGACGGGTCAGACATGTGCAGGTGTATCTCAGCAGAGGGGCAGGAGCTATGGACGGGTCAGACAGGTGCAGGTGTATCTCAGCAGAGGAGCAGGGAGCTATGGACGGGTCAGACAGGCGCAGGTGTATCTCAGCAGAGGGGCAGGGAGCTGGGGACGGGTCAGACATGTGCAGGTGTACCTCAGCAGAGGAGCAGGGAGCTATGGATGGATCAGACAGGCACAGGTGTATCTCAGCAGAGGAGCATGAGCTATGGACGGGTCAGACAGGCGCAGGTGTATCTCAGCAGAGGAGCAGGAGCTATGGACGGGTCAGACAGGCGCAGGTGTATCTCAGCAGAGGAACAGGAGCTATGGACGGGTCAGACAGGTGCAGGTGTATCTCAGCAGAGGGGCAGAGAGCTATGGACGGGTCAGACAAGTGCAGGTGTATCTCAGCAGAGGAGCAGGGAGCTATGGACGGGTCAGACAAGTGCAGGTGTATCTAAGCAGAGGGGCAGGGAGCTATGGACGGATCAGACATGTGCAGGTGTATCTAAGCAGAGGGGCAGGGAGTTATGGACGGGTCAGACAAGTGCAGGTGTATCTCAGCAGAGGAGCAGGGAGCTATGGACGGGTCAGACAGGCGCAGGTGTATCTCAGCAGAGGGGCAGGAGCTATGGACGGGTCAGACAGGTGCAGGTGTATCTCAGCAGAGGAGCAGGGAGCTATGGACGGGTCAGATAACTGCAGGTGTATCTCAGCAGAGGAGCAGGGAGCTATGGACGGGTCAGACAGGTGCAGGTGTATCTCAGCAGAGGAGCAGGGAGCTATGGACGGGTCAGATAACTGCAGGTGTATCTCAGCAGAGGAGCAGGGAGCTATGGACGGGTCAGACAGGTGCAGGTGTATCTCAGCAGAGGAGCAGGGAGCTATGGACGGGTCAGATAACTGCAGGTGTATCTCAGCAGAGGAGCAGGGAGCTATGGACGGGTCAGATAACTGCAGGTGTATCTCAGCAGAGGATCAGGGAGCTATGGACGGGTCAGACAGCTGCAGGTGTATCTCAGCAGAGGAGCAGGGAGCTATGGACGGGTCAGACAAGTGCTGGTGTATCTCAGCAGAGCAGCAGGGAGCTATGGACGGGTCAGACAAGTGCAGGTGTATCTCAGCAGAGGAGCAGGGAGCTATGGACGGGTCAGACAAGTGCAGGTGTATCTCAGCAGAGGAGCAGGGAGCTATGGACTGGTCAGACAAGTGCAGGTGTATCTCAGCAGAGGAGCAGGGAGCTCTGGACAGGTCAGACAAGTGCAGGTGTATCTCAGCAGAGGAGCAGGGAGCTCTGGACAGGTCAGACAAGTGCAGGTGTATCTCAGCAGAGGAGCAGGGAGCTATGGATGGGTCAGACAGGCGCAGGTGTATCTCAGCAGAGGGGCAGGGAGCTATGGACGGGTCAGACAAGTGCAGGTGTATCTCAGCAGAGGAGCAGGGAGCTATGGACGGGTCAGACAAGTGCAGGTGTATCTCAGCAGAGGAGCAGGAGCTATGGACGGGTCAGACAAGTGCAGGTGTATCTCAGCAGAGGAGCAGGAGCTATGGACGGGTCAGACAGGTGCAGGTGTATCTCAGCAGAGGAGCAGGAGCTATAGACGGGTCAGACAAGTGCAGGTGTATCTCAGCAGAGGAGCAGGGAGCTATGGACGGGTCAGACAAGTGCAGGTGTATCTAAGCAGAGGGGCAGGGAGCTATGGACGGGTCAGACAAGTGCAGGTGTATCTAAGCAGAGGGGCAGGGAGCTATGGACGGATCAGACATGTGCAGGTGTATCTAAGCAGAGGAGCAGGGAGCTATGGACGGGTCAGACAGGCGCAGGTGTATCTCAGCAGAGGAGCAGGGAGCTATGGACGGGTCAGACAGGCGCCAGTGTATCTCAGTAGAGGAGCAGGGAGCTATGGACGGGTCAGACAAGCGCAGGTGTATCTCAGCAGAGGAGCAGGGAGCTATGGACGGGTCAGACAAGTGCAGGTGTATCTCAGCAGAGGAGCAGGGAGCTATGGACGGGTCAGACAAGTGCAGGTGTATCTCAGCAGAGGAGCAGGGAGCTATGGACGGGTCAGACATGTGCAGGTGTATCTCAGCAGAGGGGCAGGAGCTATGGACGGGTCAGACAGGTGCAGGTGTATCTCAGCAGAGGAGCAGGGAGCTATGGAAGGGTCAGACAAGTGCAGGTGTATCTCAGCAGAGGAGCAGGGAGCTATGGACGGGTCAGACATGTGCAGGTGTATCTCAGCAGAGGGGCAGGAGCTATGGACGGGTCAGACAGGCGCAGGTGTATCCCAGCAGAGGAGCAGGAGCTATGGACGGGTCAGACAGGCGCAGGTGTATCTCAGCAGAGGAGCAGGAGCTATGGATGGGTCAGACAGGTGCAGGTGTATCTCAGCAGAGGGGCAGGGAGCTATGGACGGGTCAGACAGGCGCAGGTGTATCTCAGCAGAGGGGCAGGAGCTATGGATGGGTCAGACAGGTGCAGGTGTATCTCAGCAGAGGAGCAGGGAGCTATGGACGGGTCAGATAACTGCAGGTGTATCTCAGCAGAGGAGCAGGGAGCTATGGACGGGTCAGACAGGTGCAGGTGTATCTCAGCAGAGGAGCAGGGAGCTATGGACGGGTCAGATAACTGCAGGTGTATCTCAGCAGAGGAGCAGGGAGCTATGGACGGGTCAGACAGGTGCAGGTGTATCTCAGCAGAGGAGCAGGGAGCTATGGACGGGTCAGATAACTGCAGGTGTATCTCAGCAGAGGAGCAGGGAGCTATGGACGGGTCAGATAACTGCAGGTGTATCTCAGCAGAGGATCAGGGAGCTATGGACGGGTCAGACAGCTGCAGGTGTATCTCAGCAGAGGAGCAGGGAGCTATGGACGGGTCAGACAAGTGCTGGTGTATCTCAGCAGAGCAGCAGGGAGCTATGGACGGGTCAGACAAGTGCAGGTGTATCTCAGCAGAGGAGCAGGGAGCTATGGACGGGTCAGACAAGTGCAGGTGTATCTCAGCAGAGGAGCAGGGAGCTATGGACTGGTCAGACAAGTGCAGGTGTATCTCAGCAGAGGAGCAGGGAGCTCTGGACAGGTCAGACAAGTGCAGGTGTATCTCAGCAGAGGAGCAGGGAGCTCTGGACAGGTCAGACAAGTGCAGGTGTATCTCAGCAGAGGAGCAGGGAGCTATGGATGGGTCAGACAGGCGCAGGTGTATCTCAGCAGAGGGGCAGGGAGCTATGGACGGGTCAGACAAGTGCAGGTGTATCTCAGCAGAGGAGCAGGGAGCTATGGACGGGTCAGACAAGTGCAGGTGTATCTCAGCAGAGGAGCAGGAGCTATGGACGGGTCAGACAAGTGCAGGTGTATCTCAGCAGAGGAGCAGGAGCTATGGACGGGTCAGACAGGTGCAGGTGTATCTCAGCAGAGGAGCAGGAGCTATAGACGGGTCAGACAAGTGCAGGTGTATCTCAGCAGAGGAGCAGGGAGCTATGGACGGGTCAGACAAGTGCAGGTGTATCTAAGCAGAGGGGCAGGGAGCTATGGACGGGTCAGACAAGTGCAGGTGTATCTAAGCAGAGGGGCAGGGAGCTATGGACGGATCAGACATGTGCAGGTGTATCTAAGCAGAGGAGCAGGGAGCTATGGACGGGTCAGACAGGCGCAGGTGTATCTCAGCAGAGGAGCAGGGAGCTATGGACGGGTCAGACAGGCGCCAGTGTATCTCAGTAGAGGAGCAGGGAGCTATGGACGGGTCAGACAAGCGCAGGTGTATCTCAGCAGAGGAGCAGGGAGCTATGGACGGGTCAGACAAGTGCAGGTGTATCTCAGCAGAGGAGCAGGGAGCTATGGACGGGTCAGACAAGTGCAGGTGTATCTCAGCAGAGGAGCAGGGAGCTATGGACGGGTCAGACATGTGCAGGTGTATCTCAGCAGAGGGGCAGGAGCTATGGACGGGTCAGACAGGTGCAGGTGTATCTCAGCAGAGGAGCAGGGAGCTATGGAAGGGTCAGACAAGTGCAGGTGTATCTCAGCAGAGGAGCAGGGAGCTATGGACGGGTCAGACATGTGCAGGTGTATCTCAGCAGAGGGGCAGGAGCTATGGACGGGTCAGACAGGCGCAGGTGTATCCCAGCAGAGGAGCAGGAGCTATGGACGGGTCAGACAGGCGCAGGTGTATCTCAGCAGAGGAGCAGGAGCTATGGATGGGTCAGACAGGTGCAGGTGTATCTCAGCAGAGGGGCAGGGAGCTATGGACGGGTCAGACAGGCGCAGGTGTATCTCAGCAGAGGGGCAGGAGCTATGGATGGGTCAGACAGGTGCAGGTGTATCTCAGCAGAGGAGCAGGGAGCTATGGACGGGTCAGACAGGCGCAGGTGTATCTCAGCAGAGGGGCAGGAGCTATGGATGGGTCAGACAGGTGCAGGTGTATCTCAGCAGAGGAGCAGGGAGCTATGGACGGGTCAGATAACTGCAGGTGTATCTCAGCAGAGGAGCAGGGAGCTATGGACGGGTCAGACAAGTGCAGGTGTATCTCATGAGAGGAGCTGGGAGCTATGGACGGGTCAGACAAGTGCATGTGTATCTCAGCAGAGGGGCAGGAGCTATGGACGGGTCAGACAGGCGCAGGTGTATCTCAGCAGAGGAGCAGGGAGCTATGGACGGGTCAGACAAGTGCAGGTGTATCTCAGCAGAGGAGCAGGAGCTATGGACGGGTCAGACAGGCGCAGGTGTATCTCAGCAGAGGGGCAGGGAGCTATAAACGGGTCAGACAGGCGCAGGTGTATCTCAGCAGAGGAGCAGGAGCTATGGACGGGTCAGACAGGCGCAGGTGTATCTCAGCAGAGGAGCAGGAGCTATGGACGGGTCAGACAGGTGCAGTTGTATCTCAGCAGAGGGGCAGAGAGCTATGGACGGGTCAGACAAGTGCAGGTGTATCTCAGCAGAGGAGCAGGAGCTATGGACGGGTCAGACATGTGCAGGTGTATCTCAGCAGAGGGGCAGGAGCTATGGACGGGTCAGACAGGTGCAGGTGTATCTCAGCAGAGGAGCAGGGAGCTATGGATGGATCAGACAGGCACAGGTGTATCTCAGCAGAGGAGCAGGAGCTATGGACGGGTCAGACAGGCGCAGGTGTATCTCAGCAGAGGAGCAGGAGCTATGGACGGGTCAGACAGGTGCAGGTGTATCTCAGCAGAGGGGCAGAGAGCTATGGACGGGTCAGACAAGTGCAGGTGTATCTCAGCAGAGGAGCAGGGAGCTATGGACGGGTCAGACAAGTGCAGGTGTATCTAAGCAGAGGGGCAGGGAGCTATGGACGGATCAGACATGTGCAGGTGTATCTAAGCAGAGGGGCAGGGAGTTATGGACGGGTCAGACAAGTGCAGGTGTATCTCAGCAGAGGAGCAGGGAGCTATGGACGGGTCAGACAGGCGCAGGTGTATCTCAGCAGAGGAGCAGGGAGCTATGGACGGTTCAGACAGGCACCGGTGTATCTCAGCAGAGGAGCAGGGAGCTATGGACGGGTCAGACAGGTGCAGGTGTATCTCAGCAGAGGGGCAGGGAGGTATAAACGGGTCAGACAGGCGCAGGTGTATCTCAGCAGAGGAGCAGGGAGCTATGGACGGGTCAGACAGGCGCAGGTGTATCTCAGCAGAGGGGCAGGAGCTATGGACGGGTCAGACAAGCGCAGGTGTATCTCAGCAGAGGAGCAGGGAGCTATGGACGGGTCAGACATGTGCAGGTGTATCTCAGCAGAGGGGCAGGAGCTATGGACGGGTCAGACAGGTGCAGGTGTATCTGAGCAGAGGAGCAGGGAGCTATGGAAGGGTCAGACAGGTGCAGGTGTATCTCAGCAGAGGGGCAGGGAGCTTGGGACAGGTCAGACATGTGCAGGTGTATCTCAGCAGAGGAGCAGGGAGTTATGGATGGGTCAGACAGGCGCAGGTGTATCCCAGCAGAGGAGCAGGAGCTATGGACGGGTCAGACAGGCGCAGGTGTATCTCAGCAGAGGAGCAGGAGCTATGGATGGGTCAGACAGGTGCAGGTGTATCTCAGCAGAGGGGCAGGGAGCTATGGACGGGTCAGACAGGCGCAGGTGTATCTCAGCAGAGGGGCAGGAGCTATGGACGGGTCAGACAGGTGCAGGTGTATCTCAGCAGAGGAGCAGGGAGCTATGGACGGGTCAGATAACTGCAGGTGTATCTCAGCAGAGGAGCAGGGAGCTTTGGACGGGTCAGACATGTGCAGGTGTATCTCAGCAGAGGAGCAGGGAGCTATGGACGGGTCAGACAAGTGCAGGTGTATCTCAGCAGAGGAGCAGGGAGCTATGGACGGGTCAGACAGGTGCAGGTGTATCTCAGCAGAGGAGCAGGGAGCTACAGACCGGTCAGACAAGTGCAGGTGTTTCTCAGCAGAGGGGCAGGAGCTATGGACTGGTCAGACAGGTGCAGGTGTATCTCAGCAGAGGAGCAGGAGCTATGGATGGGTCAGACAAGTGCAGGTGTATCTCAGCAGAGGGGCAGGGAGCTATGGACGGGTCAGACATGTGCAGGTGTATCTCAGCAGAGGGGCAGGAGATATGGACGGGTCAGACAGGTGCAGGTGTATCTCAGCAGAGGGGTAGGGAGTTATGGACGGGTCAGACAAGCGCAGGTGTATCTCAGCAGAGGAGCAGGGAGCTATGGACGGGTCAGACAAGCGCAGGTGTATCTCAGCAGAGGAGCAGGGAGCTATGGACGGGTCAGACAGGCGCAGGTGTATCTCAGCAGAGGGGCAGGAGCTATGGACGGGTCAGACAGGTGCAGTTGTATCTCAGCAGAGGGGCAGAGAGCTATGGACGGGTCAGACAAGTGCAGGTGTATCTCAGCAGAGGAGCTGGAGCTATGGACGGGTCAGACAAGTGCAGGTGTATCTAAGCAGAGGAGCTGGGAGCTATGGACGGGTCAGACAGGCGCAGGTGTATCTCAGCAGAGGGGCAGGAGCTATGGACGGGTCAGACAAGCGCAGGTGTATCTCAGCAGAGGAGCAGGGAGCTATGGACGGGTCAGACATGTGCAGGTGTATCTCAGCAGAGGGGCAGGAGCTATGGACGGGTCTGACAGGTGCAGGTGTATCTGAGCAGAGGAGCAGGGAGCTATGGAAGGGTCAGACAGGTGCAGGTGTATCTCAGCAGAGGGGCAGGGAGCTTGGGACAGGTCAGACATGTGCAGGTGTATCTCAGCAGAGGAGCAGGGAGTTATGGATGGGTCAGACAGGCGCAGGTGTATCCCAGCAGAGGAGCAGGAGCTATGGACGGGTCAGACAGGCGCAGGTGTACCTCAGCAGAGGAGCAGGAGCTATGGATGGGTCAGACAGCTGCAGGTGTATCTCAGCAGAGGGGCAGGGAGCTATGGACGGGTCAGACAGGCGCAGGTGTATCTCAGCAGAGGGGCAGGAGCTATGGACGGGTCAGACAGGTGCAGGTGTATCTCAGCAGAGGAGCAGGAGCTATGGATGGGTCAGACAGCTGCAGGTGTATCTCAGCAGAGGGGCAGGGAGCTATGGACGGGTCAGACAGGCGCAGGTGTATCTCAGCAGAGGGGCAGGAGCTATGGACGGGTCAGACAGCTGCAGGTGTATCTCAGCAGAGGGGCAGGGAGCTATGGACGGGTCAGACAGCTGCAGGTGTATCTCAGCAGAGGGGCAGGGAGCTATGGACGGGTCAGACATGTGCAGGTGTATCTCAGCAGAGGAGCAGGGAGCTATGGACGGGTCAGACAAGTGCAGGTGTATCTCAGCAGAGGAGCAGGGAGCTATGGACGGGTCAGATAACTGCAGGTGTATCTCAGCAGAGGAGCAGGAGCTTTGGACGGGTCAGACAGGTGCAGGTGTATCTAAGCAGAGGGGCGGGGAGCTATGGACGGGTCAGACAGGCGCAGGTGTATCTCAGCAGAGGAGCAGGGAGCTATGGACGGGTCAGACAAGTGCAGGTGTATCTCAGCAGAGCAGCAGGGAGCTATGGACGGGTCAGACAAGTGCAGTTGTATCTCAGCAGAGGAGCAGGAGCTATGGACGGGTCAGACAAGTGCAGGTGTATCTCAGCAGAGTTGCAGGGAGCTATGGACGGGTCAGACAGGCGCAGGTGTATCTCAGCAGAGGAGCAGGGAGCTATGGACGGGTCAGACAGGTGCAGGTGTATCTCAGCAGAGGAGCAGGGAGCTATGGACGGGTCAGACAAGTGCAGGTGTATCTCAGCAGAGGAGCAGGGAGCTATGGACGGGTCAGACAAGTGCAGGTGTATCTAAGCAGAGGGGCAGGGAGCTATGGATGGATCAGACAGGTGCAGGTGTATCTCAGCAGAGGGACAGGGAGGTATAAACGGGTCAGACAGGCGCAGCTGTATCTCAGCAGAGGGGCAGGAGCTATGGACGGGTCAGACAAGCGCAGGTGTATCTCAGCAGAGGAGCAGGGAGCTATGGAAGGGTCAGACATGTGCAGGTGTATCTCAGCAGAGGGGCAGGAGCTATGGACGGGTCAGACAGGTGCAGGTGTATCTCAGCAGAGGAGCAGGGAGCTATGGAAGGGTCAGACAGGCGCAGGTGTATCTCAGCAGAGGAGCAGGGAGCTATGGACGGGTCAGACATGTGCAGGTGTATCTCAGCAGAGGGGCAGGAGCTATGGACGGGTCAGACAGGTGCAGGTGTATCTCAGCAGAGGAGCAGGGAGCTATGGAAGGGTCAGACAGGCGCAGGTGTATCTCAGCAGAGGAGCAGGGAGCTATGGACGGGTCAGACATGTGCAGGTGTATCTCAACAGAGGGGCAGGAGCTATGGACTGGTCAGACAGGCGCAGGTGTATCTCAGCAGAGGAGCAGGGAGCTATGGACGGGTCAGACAAGTGCAGGTGTATCTCAGCAGAGGAGCAGGGAGCTATGGACGGGTATGACAAGTGCAGGTGTATCTCAGCAGAGGAGCAGGAGCTATGGACGGGTCAGACAAGTGCAGGTGTATCTCAGCAGAGGGGCAGGGAGCTATGGACGGGTCAGACAAGTGCAGGTGTATCTCAGCAGAGGAGCAGGGAGCTATGGACGGGTCAGACAGGCGCAGGTGTATCTCAGCAGAGGAGCAGGGAGCTATGGACGGGTCAGACAGGCGCAGGTGTATCTCAGCAGAGGAGCAGGAGCTATGGACGGGTCAGACAGGCGCAGGTGTATCTCAGCAGAGGGGCAGGGAGCTATAGACGGGTCAGACAGGCGCAGGTGTATCTCAGCAAAGGAGCAGGGAGCTATGGACGGGTCAGACAAGTGCAGGTGTATCTCAGCAGAGGAGCAGGGAGCTATGGATGGGTCAGACATGTGCAGGTGTATCTCAGCAGAGGGGCAGGAGCTATGGACGGGTCAGACAGGTGCAGGTGTATCTCAGCAGAGGAGCAGGGAGCTATGGACGGGTCAGACAGGCGCAGGTGTATCTCAGCAGAGGGGCAGGGAGCTGGGGACGGGTCAGACATGTGCAGGCAGGTGTATCTCAGCAGAGGAGCAGGGAGCTATGGATGGATCAGACAGGTGCAGGTGTATCTCAGCAGAGGAGCAGGAGCTATGGACGGGTCAGACAGGCGCAGGTGTATCTCAGCAGAGGGGCAGGAGCTATGGACGGGTCAGACAAGCGCAGGTGTATCTCAGCAGAGGAGCAGGGAGCTATGGACGGGTCAGACATGTGCAGGTGTATCTCAGCAGAGGGGCAGGAGCTATGGACGGGTCAGACAGGTGCAGGTGTATCTCAGCAGAGGAGCAGGGAGCTATGGAAGGGTCAGACAGGTGCAGGTGTATCTCAGCAGAGGGGCAGGGAGCTTGGGACAGGTCAGACATGTGCAGGTGTATCTCAGCATAGGAGCAGGGAGTTATAGATGGGTCAGACAGGCGCAGGTGTATCCCAGCAGAGGAGCAGGAGCTATGGACGGGTCAGACAGGCGCAGGTATATCTCAGCAGAGGAGCAGGAGCTATGGATGGGTCAGACAGTAGAGATGAGCGGGTTCGGTTTCTCTGAATCCGAACCCGCCAGAACTTCATGTTTTTTTTCACGGGTCCGAGCGACTTGGATCTTCCCGCCTTGCTCGGTTAACCCGAGCGCGCCCGAACGTCATCATGACGCTGTCGGATTCTCGCGAGGCTCGGATTCTATCGCGAGACTCGGATTCTATATAAGGAGCCGCGCGTCGCCGCCATTTTCACACGTGCATTGAGATTGATAGGGAGAGGACGTGGCTGGCGTCCTCTCCGTTTAGAATTAGAATAGATTAGAGAGACACTTGATTTACTAATTTTGGGGAGCATTAGGAGTACTCAGTAGTGTGTACAGTGCAGAGTTTTGCTGATAGTGACCAGTGACCACCACTTTTATTTATAATCCGTTCTCTGCCTGAAAAAAGCGATACACAGCACACAGTGACTCAGTCACATACCATATCTGTGTGCACTGCTCAGGCTCAGGCCAGTGTGCTGCATCATCTATATATATTATATATCTGTCTGACTGCTCAGCTCACACAGCTTATAATTGTGGGGGAGACTGGGGAGCACTACTGCAGTGCGAGTTATAGGTTATAGCAGGAGCCAGGAGTACATAATATTATATTAAAATTAAACAGTGCACACTTTTGCTGCAGGAGTGCCACTGCCAGTGTGACTAGTGACCAGTGACCTGACCACCAGTATATAATATTAGTAGTATACTATCTCTTTATCAACCAGTCTATATTAGCAGCAGACACAGTACAGTGCGGTAGTTCACGGCTGTGGCTACCTCTGTGTCGGCACTCGGCAGCCCGTCCATAATTGTATATACCAGTGACCTAACCGTGGTTTTTTTTTCTTTCTTTATACATACATACTAGTTACGAGTATACTATCTCTTTATCAACCAGTCTATATATTAGCAGCAGACACAGTACAGTGCGGTAGTTCACGGCTGTGGCTACCTCTGTGTCGGCACTCGGCAGCCCGTCCATAATTGTATATACCACCTAACCGTGGTTTATTTTTCTTTCTTTATACATACATACTAGTTACGAGTATACTATCTCTTTATCAACCAGTCTATATATTAGCAGCAGACACAGTACAGTGCGGTAGTTCACGGCTGTGGCTACCTCTGTGTCGGCACTCGGCAGCCCGTCCATAATTGTATATACCAGTGACCTAACCGTGGTTTTTTTTTCTTTCTTTATACATACATACTAGTTACGAGTATACTATCTCTTTATCAACCAGTCTATATATTAGCAGCAGACACAGTACAGTGCGGTAGTTCACGGCTGTGGCTACCTCTGTGTCGGCACTCGGCAGCCCGTCCATAATTGTATATACCACCTAACCGTGGTTTTTTTTTCTTTCTTTATACATACATACTAGTTACGAGTATACTATCTCTTTATCAACCAGTCTATATATTAGCAGCAGACACAGTACAGTGCGGTAGTTCACGGCTGTGGCTACCTCTGTGTCGGCACTCGGCAGCCCGTCCATAATTGTATATACCACCTAACCGTGGTTTTTTTTTCTTTCTTTATACATACATACTAGTTACGAGTATACTATCTCTTTATCAACCAGTCTATATATTAGCAGCAGACACAGTACAGTGCGGTAGTTCACGGCTGTGGCTACCTCTGTGTCGGCACTCGGCAGCCCGTCCATAATTGTATATACCACCTAACCGTGGTTTTTTTTTCTTTCTTTATACATACATACTAGTTACGAGTATACTATCTCTTTATCAACCAGTCTATATATTAGCAGCAGACACAGTACAGTGCGGTAGTTCACGGCTGTGGCTACCTCTGTGTCGGCACTCGGCAGCCCGTCCATAATTGTATATACCACCTAACCGTGGTTTTTTTTTCTTTCTTTATACATACATACTAGTTACGAGTATACTATCTCTTTATCAACCAGTCTATATATTAGCAGCAGACACAGTACAGTGCGGTAGTTCACGGCTGTGGCTACCTCTGTGTCGGCACTCGGCAGCCCGTCCATAATTGTATATACCACCTAACCGTGGTTTTTTTTTCTTTCTTTATACATACATACTAGTTACGAGTATACTATCTCTTTATCAACCAGTCTATATATTAGCAGCAGACACAGTACAGTGCGGTAGTTCACGGCTGTGGCTACCTCTGTGTCGGCACTCGGCAGCCCGTCCATAATTGTATACTAGTATCCAATCCATCCATCTCCATTGTTTACCTGAGGTGCCTTTTAGTTGTGCCTATTAAAATATGGAGAATATGGAGAATTGTCAGCAATCGGCGTACGAGGTTACATCCAGAAAATGTGGAGAAGATGATGTTCATTAAAATGAATTATAATCAATTCCTCCGCGGAGACATTGACCAGCAGCAATTGCCTCCACAAAGTACACAGGGAGCTGAGATGGTGGATTCCAGTGGGGACGAATTGATAATCTGTGAGGAGGGGGATGTACACGGTGATATATCGGAGGGTGAAGATGAGGTGGACATCTTGCCTCTGTAGAGCCAGTTTGTGCAAGGAGAGATTAATTGCTTCTTTTTTGGGGGGGGTCCAAACCAACCCGTCATATCAGTCACAGTCGTGTGGCAGACCCTGTCACTGAAATGATGGGTTGGTTAAAGTGTGCATGTCCTGTTTTGTTTATACAACATAAGGGTGGGTGGGAGGGCCCAAGGACAATTCCATCTTGCACCTCTTTTTTCTTTTCTTTTTCTTTGCATCATGTGCTGATTGGGGAGGGTTTTTTGGAAGGGACATCCTGCGTGACACTGCAGTGCCACTCCTAGATGGGCCCGGTGTTTGTGTCGGCCACTAGGGTCGCTAATCTTACTCACACAGCTACCTCATTGCGCCTCTTTTTTTCTTTGCGTCATGTGCTGTTTGGGGAGGGTTTTTTGGAAGGGCCATCCTGCGTGACACTGCAGTGCCACTCCTAGATGGGCCCGGTGTTTGTGTCGGCCACTAGGGTCGCTAATCTTACTCACACAGCTACCTCATTGCGCCTCTTTTTTTCTTTGCGTCATGTGCTGTTTGGGGAGGGTTTTTTGGAAGGGCCATCCTGCGTGACACTGCAGTGCCACTCCTAGATGGGCCCGGTGTTTGTGTCGGCCACTAGGGTCGCTAATCTTACTCACACAGCTACCTCATTGCGCCTCTTTTTTTCTTTGCGTCATGTGCTGTTTGGGGAGGGTTTTTTGGAAGGGACATCCTGCGTGACACTGCAGTGCCACTCCTAGATGGGCCCGGTGTTTGTGTCGGCCACTAGGGTCGCTAATCTTACTCACACAGCTACCTCATTGCGCCTCTTTTTTTCTTTGCGTCATGTGCTGTTTGGGGAGGGTTTTTTGGAAGGGACATCCTGCGTGACACTGCAGTGCCACTCCTAGATGGGCCCGGTGTTTGTGTCGGCCACTAGGGTCGCTAATCTTACTCACACAGTCAGCTACCTCATTGCGCCTCTTTTTTTCTTTGCGTCATGTGCTGTTTGGGGAGGGTTTTTTGGAAGGGCCATCCTGCGTGACACTGCAGTGCCACTCCTAGATGGGCCCGGTGTTTGTGTCGGCCACTAGGGTCGCTAATCTTACTCACACAGTCAGCTACCTCATTGCGCCTCTTTTTTTCTTTGCGTCATGTGCTGTTTGGGGAGGGTTTTTTGGAAGGGACATCCTGCGTGACACTGCAGTGCCACTCCTAGATGGGCCCGGTGTTTGTGTCGGCCACTAGGGTCGCTAATCTTACTCACACAGCTACCTCATTGCGCCTCTTTTTTTCTTTGCGTCATGTGCTGTTTGGGGAGGGTTTTTTGGAAGGGCCATCCTGCGTGACACTGCAGTGACACTCCTAGATGGGCCCGGTGTTTGTGTCGGCCACTAGGGTCGCTAATCTTACTCACACAGCTACCTCATTGCGCCTCTTTTTTTCTTTGCGTCATGTGCTGTTTGGGGAGGGTTTTTTGGAAGGGACATCCTGCATGACACTGCAGTGCCACTCCTAGATGGGCCCGGTGTTTGTGTCGGCCACTAGGGTCGCTTATCTTACTCACACAGCGACCTCGGTGCAAATTTTAGGACTAAAAATAATATTGTGAGGTGTGAGGTATTCAGAATAGACAGAAAATGAGTGTAAATTATGGTTTTTGAGGTTAATAATACTTTGGGATCAAAATGACCCCCAAATTCTATGATTTAAGCTGTTTTTTAGTGTTTTTGGAAAAAAACACCCGAATCCAAAACACACCCGAATCCGACAAAAAAAATTCGGTGAGGTTTTGCCAAAACGCGTTCGAACCCAAAACACGGCCGCGGAACCGAACCCAAAACCAAAACACAAAACCCGAAAAATTTCAGGCGCTCATCGACAGGCGCAGGTGTATCTCAGCAGAGGGGCAGGGAGCTATGGACGGGTCAGACAGGCGCCAGTGTATCTCAGCAGAGGAGCAGGGAGCTATGGACGGGTCAGACAGGTGCAGGTGTATCTCAGCAGAGGGGCAGGGAGGTATAAACGGGTCAGACAGGCGCAGGTGTATCTCAGCAGAGGGGCAGGAGCTATGGACGGGTCAGACAAGCGCAGGTGTATCTCAGCAGAGGAGCAGGGAGCTATGGACGGGTCAGACATGTGCAGGTGTATCTCAGCAGAGGGGCAGGAGCTATGGACGGGTCAGACAGGTGCAGGTGTATCTCAGCAGAGGAGCAGGGAGCTATGGAAGGATCAGACAGGCGCAGGTGTATCTCAGCAGAGGGGCAGGCAGCTTGGGACGGGTCAGACATGTGCAGGTGTATCTCAGCAGAGGAGCAGGGAGTTATGGATGGGTCAGACAGGCGCAGGTGTATCTCAGCAGAGGGGCAGGAGCTATGGATGGGTCAGACAGGTGCAGGTGTATCTCAGCAGAGGAGCAGGGAGCTATGGACGGGTCAGATAACTGCAGGTGTATCTCAGCAGAGGAGCAGGGAGCTATGGACGGGTCAGACAAGTGCAGGTGTATCTCAGCAGAGGAGCAGGGAGCTATGGACGGGTCAGACAAGTGCATGTGTATCTCAGCAGAGGGGCAGGAGCTATGGACGGGTCAGACAGGCGCAGGTGTATCTCAGAAGAGGAGCAGGGAGCTATGGACGGGTCAGACAAGTGCAGGTGTATCTCAGCAGAGGAGCAGGAGCTATGGACGGGTCAGACAGGCGCAGGTGTATCTCAGCAGAGGGGCAGGGAGCTATAAACGGGTCAGACAGGCGCAGGTGTATCTCAGCAGAGGAGCAGGGAGCTATGGACGGGTCAGACAAGTGCAGGTGTATCTCAGCAGAGGAGCAGGGAGCTATGGATGGGTCAGACATGTGCAGGTGTATCTCAGCAGAGGGGCAGGAGCTATGGACGGGTCAGACAGGTGCAGGTGTATCTCAGCAGAGTTGCAGGGAGCTATGGACGGGTCAGACAGGCGCAGGTGTATCTCAGCAGAGGGGCAGGGAGCTGGGGACGGGTCAGACATGTGCAGGTGTATCTCAGCAGAGGAGCAGGGAGCTATGGATGGATCAGACAGGCACAGGTGTATCTCAGCAGAGGAGCAGGAGCTATGGACGGGTCAGACAGGCGCAGGTGTATCTCAGCAGAGGAGCAGGAGCTATGGACGGGTCAGACAGGTGCAGGTGTATCTCAGCAGAGGGGCAGAGAGCTATGGACGGGTCAGACAAGTGCAGGTGTATCTCAGCAGAGGAGCAGGAGCTATGGACGGGTCAGACATGTGCAGGTGTATCTCAGCAGAGGGGCAGGAGCTATGGACGGGTCAGACAGGTGCAGGTGTATCTCAGCAGAGGAGCAGGGAGCTATGGACGGGTCAGACAGGCGCAGGTGTATCTCAGCAGAGGGGCAGGGAGCTGGGGACGGGTCAGACATGTGCAGGTGTATCTCAGCAGAGGAGCAGGGAGCTATGGATGGATCAGACAGGCACAGGTGTATCTCAGCAGAGGAGCAGGAGCTATGGACGGGTCAGACAGGCGCAGGTGTATCTCAGCAGAGGAGCAGGAGCTATGGACGGGTCAGACAGGTGCAGGTGTATCTCAGCAGAGGGGCAGAGAGCTATGGACGGGTCAGACAAGTGCAGGTGTATCTCAGCAGAGGAGCAGGGAGCTATGGACGGGTCAGACAAGTGCAGGTGTATCTAAGCAGAGTGGCAGGGAGCTATGGACGGATCAGACATGTGCAGGTGTATCTAAGCAGAGGGGCAGGGAGCTATGGACGGGTCAGACAAGTGCAGGTGTATCTCAGCAGAGGAGCAGGGAGCTATGGACGGGTCAGACAGGCGCACGTGTATCTCAGCAGAGGAGCAGGGAGCTATGGACGGGTCAGACAGGCGCCGGTGTATCTCAGCAGAGGAGCAGGGAGCTATGGACGGGTCAGACAGGTGCAGGTGTATCTCAGCAGAGGGGCAGGGAGGTATAAACGGGTCAGACAGGCGCAGGTGTATCTCAGCAGAGGAGCAGGGAGCTATGGACGGGTCAGACAGGCGCAGTTGTATCTCAGCAGAGGGGCAGGAGCTATGGACGGGTCAGACAAGCGCAGGTGTATCTCAGCAGAGGAGCAGGGAGCTATGGACGGGTCAGACATGTGCAGGTGTATCTCAGCAGAGGGGCAGGAGCTATGGACGGGTCAGACAGGTGCAGGTGTATCTCAGCAGAGGAGCAGGGAGCTATGGAAGGGTCAGACAGGTGCAGGTGTATCTCAGCAGAGGGGCAGGGAGCTTGGGACAGGTCAGACATGTGCAGGTGTATCTCAGCAGAGGAGCAGGGAGTTATGGATGGGTCAGACAGGCGCAGGTGTATCCCAGCAGAGGAGCAGGAGCTATGGACGGGTCAGACAGGCGCAGGTGTATCTCAGCAGAGGAGCAGGAGCTATGGATGGGTCAGACAGGTGCAGGTGTATCTCAGCAGAGGGGCAGGTAGCTATGGACGGGTCAGACAGGCGCAGGTGTATCTCAGCAGAGGGGCAGGAGCTATGGACGGGTCAGACAGGTGCAGGTGTATCTCAGCAGAGGGGCAGGTAGCTATGGACGGGTCAGACAGGCGCAGGTGTATCTCAGCAGAGGGGCAGGAGCTATGGACGGGTCAGACAGGCGCAGGTGTATCTAAGCAGAGGGGCAGGGAGCTATGGACGGGTCAGACAGGCGCCGGTGTATCTCAGCAGAGGAGCAGGGAGCTATGGACGGGTCAGACAAGTGCAGGTGTATCTCAGCAGAGGAGCAGGGAGCTATGGACGGGTCAGACAAGTGCAGGTGTATCTCAGCAGAGGAGCAGGGAGCTATGGACGGGTCAGACAAGTGCAGGTGTATCTCAGCAGAGGAGCAGGAGCTATGGACGGGTCAGACAAGTGCAGGTGTATCTCAGCAGAGGAGCAGGGAGCTATGGACGGGTCAGACAAGTGCAGGTGTATCTCAGCAGAGGAGCAGGGAGCTATGGACGGGTCAGACAAGTGCAGGTGTATCTCAGCAGAGGAGCAGGGAGCTATGGACGGGTCAGACAAGTGCAGGTGTATCTAAGCAGAGGGGCAGGGAGCTATGGACGGATCAGACATGTGCAGGTGTATCTAAGCAGAGGATCAGGGAGCTATGGACGGGTCAGACAGGCGCAGGTGTATCTCAGCAGAGGAGCAGGGAGCTATGGACGGGTCAGACAGGCGCCGGTGTATCTCAGCAGAGGAGCAGGGAGCTATGGACGGGTCAGACAGGTGCAGGTGTATCTCAGCAGAGGGGCAGGGAGGTATAAACGGGTCAGACAGGCGCAGGTGTATCTCAGCAGAGGGGCAGGAGCTATGGACGGGTCAGACAAGCGCAGGTGTATCTCGGCAGAGGAGCAGGGAGCTATGGACGGGTCAGACATGTGCAGGTGTATCTCAGCAGAGGGGCAGGAGCTATGGACGGGTCAGACAGGTGCAGGTGTATCTCAGCAGAGGAGCAGGGAGCTATGGAAGGGTCAGACAGGCGCAGGTGTATCTCAGCAGAGGGGCAGGGAGCTTGGGACGGGTCAGACATGTGCAGGTGTATCTCAGCAGAGGAGCAGGGAGTTATGGATGGGTCAGACAGGCGCTGGTGTATCTCAGCAGAGGAGCAGGAGCTATGGATGGGTCAGACAGGTGCAGGTGTATCTCAGCAGGGGGGCAGGGAGCTATGGACGGGTCAGACAGGCGCAGGTGTATCTCAGCAGAGGGGCTGGAGCTATGGACGGGTCAGACAGGTGCAGGTGTATCTCAGCAGAGGAGCAGGGAGCTATGGACGGGTCAGACAAGTGCAGGTGTATCTCAGCAGAGGAGCAGGGAGCTATGGACGGGTCAGACAAGTGCATGTGTATCTCAACAGAGGGGCAGGAGCTATGGACTGGTCAGACAGGCGCAGGTGTATCTCAGCAGATGGGCAGGGAGCTATAGACGGGTCAGACAGGCGCAGGTGTATCTCAGCAGAGGAGCAGGGAGCTATGGACGGGTCAGACAAGTGCAGGTGTATCTCAGCAGAGGAGCAGGGAGCTATGGATGGGTCAGACATGTGCAGGTGTATCTCAGCAGAGGGGCAGGAGCTATGGACGGGTCAGACAGGCGCAGGTGTATCTCAGCAGAGGAGCAGGAGCTATGGACGGGTCAGACAGGTGCAGGTGTATCTCAGCAGAGGGGCAGAGAGCTATAGACGGGTCAGACAGGCGCAGGTGTATCTCAGCAGAGGAGCAGGGAGCTATGGACGGGTCAGACAAGTGCAGGTGTATCTCAGCAGAGGAGCAGGGAGCTATGGATGGATCAGACAGGCACAGGTGTATCTCAGCAGAGGAGCAGGAGCTATGGACGGGTCAGACAGGCGCAGGTGTATCTCAGCAGAGGAGCAGGAGCTATGGACGGGTCAGACAGGTGCAGGTGTATCTCAGCAGAGGGGCAGAGAGCTATGGACGGGTCAGACAAGTGCAGGTGTATCTCAGCAGAGGAGCAGGAGCTATGGACGGGTCAGACATGTGCAGGTGTATCTCAGCAGAGGGGCAGGAGCTATGGACGGGTCAGACAGGTGCAGGTGTATCTCAGCAGAGGAGCAGGGAGCTATGGACGGGTCAGACAGGCGCAGGTGTATCTCAGCAGAGGGGCAGGGAGCTGGGGACGGGTCAGACATGTGCAGGTGTATCTCAGCAGAGGAGCAGGGAGCTATGGACGGGTCAGACAGGCGCAGGTGTATCTCAGCAGAGGAGCAGAGAGCTATGGATGGATCAGACAGGCACAGGTGTATCTCAGCAGAGGAGCAGGAGCTATGGACGGGTCAGACAGGCGCAGGTGTATCTCAGCAGAGGAGCAGGAGCTATGGACGGGTCAGACAGGTGCAGGTGTATCTCAGCAGAGGGGCAGAGAGCTATGGACGGGTCAGACAAGTGCAGGTGTATCTCAGCAGAGGAGCAGGGAGCTATGGACGGGTCAGACAAGTGCAGGTGTATCTAAGCAGAGGGGCAGGGAGCTATGGACGGATCAGACATGTGCAGGTGTATCTAAGCAGAGGGGCAGGGAGCTATGGACGGGTCAGACAAGTGCAGGTGTATCTCAGCAGAGGAGCAGGGAGCTATGGACGGGTCAGACAGGCGCACGTGTATCTCAGCAGAGGAGCAGGGAGCTATGGACGGGTCAGACAGGCGCCGGTGTATCTCAGCAGAGGAGCAGGGAGCTATGGACGGGTCAGACAGGTGCAGGTGTATCTCAGCAGAGGGGCAGGGAGGTATAAACGGGTCAGACAGGCGCAGGTGTATCTCAGCAGAGGAGCAGGGAGCTATGGACGGGTCAGACAGGCGCAGTTGTATCTCAGCAGAGGGGCAGGAGCTATGGACGGGTCAGACAAGCGCAGGAGTATCTCAGCAGAGGAGCAGGGAGCTATGGACGGGTCAGACATGTGCAGGTGTATCTCAGCAGAGGGGCAGGAGCTATGGACGGGTCAGACAGGTGCAGGTGTATCTCAGCAGAGGAGCAGGGAGCTATGGAAGGGTCAGACAGGTGCAGGTGTATCTCAGCAGAGGGGCAGGGAGCTTGGGACAGGTCAGACATGTGCAGGTGTATCTCAGCAGAGGAGCAGGGAGTTATGGATGGGTCAGACAGGCGCAGGTGTATCCCAGCAGAGGAGCAGGAGCTATGGACGGGTCAGACAGGCGCAGGTGTATCTCAGCAGAGGAGCAGGAGCTATGGATGGGTCAGACAGGTGCAGGTGTATCTCAGCAGAGGGGCAGGTAGCTATGGACGGGTCAGACAGGCGCAGGTGTATCTCAGCAGAGGGGCAGGAGCTATGGACGGGTCAGACAGGTGCAGGTGTATCTCAGCAGAGGAGCAGGGAGCTATGGACGGGTCAGACAAGTGCAGGTGTATCTCAGCAGAGGAGCAGGGAGCTATGGACGGGTCAGACAAGTGCAGGTGTATCTCAGCAGAGGAGCAGGGAGCTATGGACGGGTCAGACAAGTGCAGGTGTATCTCAGCAGAGGAGCAGGAGCTATGGACGGGTCAGACAAGTGCAGGTGTATCTCAGCAGAGGAGCAGGGAGCTATGGACGGGTCAGACAAGTGCAGGTGTATCTCAGCAGAGGAGCAGGGAGCTATGGACGGGTCAGACAAGTGCAGGTGTATCTCAGCAGAGGAGCAGGAGCTATGGACGGGTCAGACAAGTGCAGGTGTATCTCAGCAGAGGAGCAGGGAGCTATGGACGGGTCAGACAAGTGCAGGTGTATCTAAGCAGAGGGGCAGGGAGCTATGGACGGATCAGACATGTGCAGGTGTATCTAAGCAGAGGATCAGGGAGCTATGGACGGGTCAGACAGGCGCAGGTGTATCTCAGCAGAGGAGCAGGGAGCTATGGACGGGTCAGACAGGCGCCGGTGTATCTCAGCAGAGGAGCAGGGAGCTATGGACGGGTCAGACAGGTGCAGGTGTATCTCAGCAGAGGGGCAGGGAGGTATAAACGGGTCAGACAGGCGCAGGTGTATCTCAGCAGAGGGGCAGGAGCTATGGACGGGTCAGACAAGCGCAGGTGTATCTCAGCAGAGGAGCAGGGAGCTATGGACGGGTCAGACATGTGCAGGTGTATCTCAGCAGAGGGGCAGGAGCTATGGACGGGTCAGACAGGTGCAGGTGTATCTCAGCAGAGGAGCAGGGAGCTATGGAAGGGTCAGACAGGCGCAGGTGTATCTCAGCAGAGGGGCAGGGAGCTTGGGACGGGTCAGACATGTGCAGGTGTATCTCAGCAGAGGAGCAGGGAGTTATGGATGGGTCAGACAGGCGCTGGTGTATCTCAGCAGAGGAGCAGGAGCTATGGATGGGTCAGACAGGTGCAGGTGTATCTCAGCAGGGGGGCAGGGAGCTATGGACGGGTCAGACAGGCGCAGGTGTATCTCAGCAGAGGGGCTGGAGCTATGGACGGGTCAGACAGGTGCAGGTGTATCTCAGCAGAGGAGCAGGGAGCTATGGACGGGTCAGACAAGTGCAGGTGTATCTCAGCAGAGGAGCAGGGAGCTATGGACGGGTCAGACAAGTGCAGGTGTATCTCAGCAGAGGAGCAGGGAGCTATGGATGGGTCAGACATGTGCAGGTGTATCTCAGCAGAGGGGCAGGAGCTATGGACGGGTCAGACAGGCGCAGGTGTATCTCAGCAGAGGAGCAGGGAGCTATGGACGGGTCAGACAAGTGCAGGTGTATCTCAGCAGAGGAGCAGGGAGCTATGGATGGGTCAGACATGTGCAGGTGTATCTCAGCAGAGGGGCAGGAGCTATGGACTGGTCAGACAGGCGCAGGTGTATCTCAGCAGAGGGGCAGGGAGCTATAGACGGGTCAGACAGGCGCAGGTGTATCTCAGCAGAGGAGCAGGGAGCTATGGACGGGTCAGACAAGTGCAGGTGTATCTCAGCAGAGGAGCAGGGAGCTATGGATGGGTCAGACATGTGCAGGTGTATCTCAGCAGAGGGGCAGGAGCTATGGACGGGTCAGACAGGCGCAGGTGTATCTCAGCAGAGGGGCAGGGAGCTGGGGACGGGTCAGACATGTGCAGGTGTATCTCAGCAGAGGAGCAGGGAGCTATGGATGGATCAGACAGGCACAGGTGTATCTCAGCAGAGGAGCAGGAGCTATGGACGGGTCAGACAGGCGCAGGTGTATCTCAGCAGAGGAGCAGGGAGCTATGGACGGGTCAGACAAGTGCAGGTGTATCTCAGCAGAGGAGCAGGGAGCTATGGACGGGTCAGACAAGTGCAGGTGTATCTCAGCAGAGGAGCAGGGAGCTATGGACGGGTCAGACAAGTGCAGGTGTATCTCAGCAGAGGAGCAGGGAGCTATGGACGGGTCAGACAAGTGCAGGTGTATCTTAGCAGAGGGGCAGGGAGCTATGGACGGGTCAGACAAGTGCAGGTGTATCTCAGCAGAGGAGCAGGGAGCTATAAACGGGTCAGACAGGTGCAGGTGTATCTCAGCAGAGGAGCAGGAGCTATGGACGGGTCAGACATGTGCAGGTGTATCTCAGCAGAGGGGCAGGAGCTATGGACGGGTCAGACAGGCGCAGGTGTATCTCAGCAGAGGGGCAGGAGCTATAGACCGGTCAGACAAGTGCAGGTGTATCTCAGCAGAGGAGCAGGGAGCTATAAACGGGTCAGACAGGTGCAGGTGTATCTCAGCAGAGGAGCAGGAGCTATGGACGGGTCAGACATGTGCAGGTGTATCTCAGCAGAGGGGCAGGAGCTATGGACGGGTCAGACATGTGCAGGTGTATCTCAGCAGAGGGGCAGGAGCTATGGACGGGTCAGACAAGTGCAGGTGTATCTCAGCAGAGGAGCAGGGAGCTATGGACGGGTCAGGCAGGTGCAGGTGTATCTCAGCAGAGGAGCAGGGAGCTATGGACAGGTCAGATAAGTGCAGGTGTATCTCAGCAGAGGAGCAGGGAGCTATGGACGGGTCAGACAGGCGCAGGTGTATCTCAGCAGAGGGGCAGGAGCTATGGACGGGTCAGACAGGCGCAGGTGTATCTCAGCAGAGGAGCAGGGAGCTATGGACAGGTCAGATAAGTGCAGGTGTATCTCAGCAGAGGAGCAGGGAGCTATGGACGGGTCAGACAGGCGCAGGTGTATCTCAGCAGAGGGGCAGGAGCTATGGACGGGTCAGGCAGGTGCAGGTGTATCTCAGCAGAGGAGAAGGGAGCTATGGACAGGTCAGATAAGTGCAGGTGTATCTCAGCAGAGGAGCAGGGAGCTATGGACGGGTCAGACAGGCGCAGGTGTATCTCAGCAGAGGGGCAGGAGCTATGGACGGGTCAGACAGGCGCAGGTGTATCTCAGCAGAGGAGCAGGAGCTATGGACAGGTCAGATAAGTGCAGGTGTATCTCAGCAGAGGAGCAGGGAGCTATGGACGGGTCAGACAGGTGCAGGTGTATCTCAGCAGAGAAGCAGGGAGCTATGGACGGGTCAGACAGGCGCTGTAGGGAATAAGTGAAAAGCTTTGCGTACAGCCAGTCTACAAATGAAGCCAGTCCTGTTTTGTTGGTCTTCAAATCAGGACATGGTTTCGGCCTAAGAACGGCTGCATTGGTACAGACAGTGATAGAGGACACAGGATCAGTAATGTATAAAAGAAGCAGGATAATATCGCCTCCGTTGTTATAGCAATGACTCAGATTCCCAATCTCTATGAATTATGAGATTCTGGATATGAGGATACAACACGGACTACAGTGAGGAGTGTATCTAGCCATTAGGCCCATCGCTGTCTTCCAATCGGCCTTGCTCCCCAGCGAGGAGGTTATCACACCCAGGAATACGAGTGATAAGAACCATAATGGAGGCGATAAAAGAATTATGAGACAAAACACACACAGCGCCGTTATAGGAAAGTTATCCTCTGTAAAGAGACTTTGCAACATCATCACAGGAGAAAGAAATGTTCCTGCAACATGAATATCATTGTACATTGGGGTCATTCTGAGTTGATCGCTAGCTGCATGTGTTTGCAGCGCAGCAATCAGGCTAAAAAACGGCAGTTCTGCGCATGCGTATGTGGCACAATGCGCACACGCGACGTATGGGCACAACGAACGATGTAATTTTGCACAGGGTCTAGCGATGCATTTCAGTTGCACTGCTGGACGCAGAGTGATTGACATGAAGTCAGCATTTCTGGGTGGCAACTGACCGTTTTCAGGGAGTGTTTGGGAAAACGCAGGCGTGCCAGGGAAAATGCAGGCGTGGCTGGGCGAACGCAGGGCGTGTTTGTGACGTCAAATCCGGAACTGAATAGTCTGAAGTGATCGCAAGCGCTGAGTAGGTTTTGAGCTACTCTGAAACGACCCAAATTTTTTTTGCAGGCGCTCTGCGATACAACCGTTCGCACTTCTGCTAAACTAAAATACACTCCCAGTGGGCGGCGGCATAGCGTTTGCAAAAACTGCTAGCGAGCGATCAACTCGGAATTACCCCCAATACCCAACGCCTCAACACTTACATTGAGTTAGACTATTACAGTAAATACAAAGGCAGTAGAAAGAATAATTGGTTTCACAAGCCTGACAAACTAACATTGTACTACACAGTGATATAAATTAATAGATGTATACAGCAGCACGGCAAATGGAAAATAATGTAATTGATGAGAAAATCTCAGATTGAGAACAGAAGAGGAAATTATGGTGCAATATGGCGTCCAAATAAGGTGCTAGAATACCTGATCTTGGGGGTCATTCCGAGTTGTTCGCTTGTTGCCGATTTTCGCAGCGGAGGGATTAAGGCAAAAATGCGCATGGTTCGCAGTGCGCATGCGGTAAGTATTTTAGCTCAAAACTTAGTAGATTTACTCACGTCCGAATGAAGATTTTTCATCGTTGAAGTGATCGGAGTGTGATTTACAGGAAGTGGGTGTTTCTGGGCGGAAACTGACCGTTTCCTGGGAGTGTGCAGAAAAACGCAGCCGTGCCAGGATAAAACTCGGGAGTGTCTGGAGAAACGGGGGAGTGGCTGGCCGAACGCAGGGCGTGTTTGTGACGTCAAACCAGGAACGAAACGGGCTGAACTGATCGCAGTGTAGGAGTAAGTCTCGAGCTACTCAGAAACTGCTAAGAATTTTCTATTCGCAATTCTGCTAATCTTTCATTCGCAATTCTGCTAAACTAAGATACACTCCCAGAGGGCGGGGGCCTAGCGTGTGCAATGCTGCTAAAAGCAGCTAGCGAGCGAACAACTCGGAATCACCCCCCTTATTCACTATTAAGATGCTATTTGTTTGTTTGTTTGTTTGTTTGTTTCTTAAATATTGAAAAAGACGACAGAAAAAATAAAATCAGCTTTAAAGTTGCTCTTTGAAGACCATATTAAAATTGACACAGATTCGGCTCACTGTTAGAATATAGTATATCATTAAACAAGTATTGAATGGATAGAACAGTCATGAAACAGATTCTGCCAAAGGCCCTCATTCCGAGTTGATCGCTCGCTACCGTTTTTCGCAGCACAGCAATCAGGTTACTACTGCGCATGCGTATGCACCGCAATGCGCACGCGCGTCGTATGGGTGGTACAAACAGCATTGTTGCTGTGCAATGCTTCTAGCGACGAATCCATTCGCACAGCCGATCGCAAGAAGATTGACAGGAAGAAGGCGTTTGTGGGTGCCAACTGACCCTTTTTCACGCAGGCGTGTCCAGGCGTTTGCAGGGCGGGTGTCTGACGTCAATTCCGGGCCCAGACAGGCTGAAGTGATCGCAAGGGTTGAGAAAGTTCAGACCTACTCTGAAACTGCAAAAAAAAAAAAAATCTGAATGCTCGGCTGCACATGCGATCGCACACTTGCAAAGCAAAAATACACTCCCCCGTGTGTGGCGACTATACGTTTGCACGGCTGCAAAAAGTAGCTAGCGAGCGATCAACTCGGGATGAGAGCCATAGTTGTTGAAGTTCTGACATAGCGCCAGGTTGGTAAATATTATCGGTGTGACCTCGGAGCAGCAATGACGTTATACAATGGGCGCTGCTCTTATGGATTACCAATATACAGATGGGTCCACGTTTATCTTGACTGCCTTAATAGGATTAATTTAGACTGGCCAGTCTGATTTAATCTCCTGCTGTAATGACTTAATCGCCTGCTCCCTCTCAGCTGTATTGTATTGCAGCTGAGAACAATAGATGAAGGGTTTATGCTATTAAATCATGTTGCGCCTAGGCGCAGAAAACTAGTCAAGGTAACCGTGGACCCATCCTGTTTCATATTTTGGTGCTTAATCGAGAACAATAGATGAAGGGTTTATGCTATTAAATCATGTTGCGCCTAGGCGCAGAAAACTAGTCAAGATAACCGTGGACCCATCCTGTTTCATATTTTGGTGCTTAATCAATCTGTAATTGCAGCTGAAACCTGCAATATCTGTTTTCCATACTGGTCCATTAACTGTCTCACAAAAGATTCAGTATAAAATGAACAGGTCTCCCTATAGACACCAGGCACATTACAGCCAAGCAATCATTTTTTAAAAGTATCTCATGTCAGGATTTATCCGTCACCTTCTACACAATTGCTGTAGAACCCTAAAACGGTAACACAGTTCTCCCACGCCATTATAACAGCAGCTACATCACAAAGCAAAGCTGTCATTGAAGAAATGAGGCCATAATACAGATAAATGCATATTTCCCACAAAGCAGATTTATAGAGGGGTCAGGAGTTATAGACAGAGAATTTCTTGGGTTTATCAAACAGAATAGAGACAGCTGCAGGTTTCAAAGATTTATCTGCAAACGCTCTATATGAATATATTCAGTATAATACCTATTATTCTATATATAAATATGTGGATAAGAGTTCATACTATATACAAGGCAACATTCCTTTGTGTATTTGGAATGCATTACGGTAAAGCTCTGTAAACGTATTGTGATGTGTCTCAGAGGTCCGTACCAAGTTCTGTCTAATGCATTAAATGCATCAGCCTGGCAGCAAAGTGCCCCTGCAAATTATTCTAAAATGTTGCCCGCAAAGACCCCAGTATTTATTCTGAATATTACAAAAAAATAACATAATTTACTAACAAAGCAGTTTTTTTTGCCTAGCGAAATAAAGGACATATAACGACCGACTGCTAAGTATAGCCCTAATATGTACTGATTATAGAGTTTCAAATAATTAAGTGGACAGAAGTATAAACATCGCAAGGGAGCGTCGGAAATGTAGCAGGCGACGGCAAGGCAATTTCTGTTCTGCATTTACAGCACAGAGTTGTCATTTTGAATGACTAACCCTAAATGACATATTCCTATTTATCAATTATACTCTAGAGCAGTGATTCCCAAACTCTGTCCTCAAGTCACCATAACAGTACAGGTTTTCAGGACATCCATGCTTAAGCGCAGGTGACATAATTAGTACCTAAGTTGGTTTGATTGCACCATCTGTGCACAAGCACAGATATCCTTAAAACCTGGACTGTTTACGGTGCCTTGAGGACCGAGTTTGGCAAACCTTCTCCCGAGTGTGCTTAGGTAACCCGTGGCTCTCCAGCTGGTGTAGACAGAACTAGAAGTCTCAGGATAGACTTGCAGTGACTTCCGCTATCGTAGACAAGTAACCGCTTTGTAAAAACATAATCTATAGAACAAAAGCATACCGCAAATTTCTTTATATAATCAGAGACGCTGAATCCTCCCGTTGCCAGCCGGATGGACCTGTGGAGGGTAGATTCCTGGTACAGGGTTCCCATTTTATCCCTGCGGCACCCACCTGCCAGCAAAAAGTCCTTTGGGAAGTGGAAAAAAACAAAAAACAACCCTTCGAGTCTGTTTGGCTCTTGCACGAATTGTGTTAGGAAGATAGCAGAGGAATGTTTTTTTATCAGACTCTACTCCAGGCCTCCAGCCTTCTCAGGACCTTATCTCCTTGCCAGCGGAACATAGCTTCCTGCAGAGGAGATACTGTCACTAATAACTGCGGGATGTGGGAAGAATGGCAGACAGCAAAATCACCAACACTTTCTCTAGAAAGGAGTTTAAGGGCCTATTTATCATTATTTGTGGGATATTCCCCGAAAATGGCCATTTTCAGAGGGTACCCGCAATTATTAAGTACTATGGTGGTCATTCCGAGTTGATCGCTAGCTGCTTTCGGTCGCTGCGCAGCGATCAGACTAAAAAAAAGGCACTTCTGTGCATGCGTATGCGGCGCAATGCGCACGCGCGACGTACTATTACAACGAACTATGTCGTTTCACACAAGGTCTAGCGAAGCTTTTCAGTCGCACTGGTTGCCGCAGAGTGATTGACATGAAGTGGGTGTTTCTGGGTGTCAAATGACCGTTTTCAGGGAGTGTTCGGAAAAACGCAGGCGTGCCAGGAAAAACGCAGGCGTGGCGGGGAGAACGCAGGGCTTGTTCATGACGTCAAAACAGGAACTGAACAGTCTGAAGTGATCGCAAGCGCTGAGTAGGTTTTGAGCTACTCTGAAACTGCAAAAAACATTTTTGTAGCCGCTCTGCGATCCTTTCGTTCGCACTTCTGCTAAGCTAAAATACAATACAAGTGGGAGGCGGCATAGCGTTTGCACGGCTGCTAAAAACTGCTAGCGAGCGAACAACTCGGAATGACCACCTAGATGTACTATGGAGGGATTGCAGCAGATATCTCCAATATCTGTCATGGTCCATTCATCTTCATCCGCAAATGCAGCCTCCATAGTTTTCTATGGGGGCTGTTGTGATGCAGGATATACCAAACTCCGAAATGTGGCTTGGGGGGTGGGGAGTGGGCACTACCCTTTGGACAAGCGGCAGAACTATGATAAGATGACGGGTAATTGGGCTGTTGGAGGGGTAGGAGGAGCAAGAGGAGGATACAGGTGGGCCAAGAAGTGTAGGAAGGCGGGCTGGTGGAGAAGGGTAGGTCTGCTGGACTAGTGGTAAATGGAGCTGGGAGTAGGACACAGGTAACCGCAGTCGGGTAGAGAAGACACATCGGATAGGAGGGATTGGCTGCAATTTAATGGGTTCCAGATAAAATCTTTCGCTCACACCCAGAGTAAGATGTTGGTGCAATGCTGCTTTGAGGTGGCATCCAAGGGCACCAAATTGGTCAGGGATGGTCCTGATGCTAACATCGTTGACATAACATCCATGTCGTCATGATGAATGCTGAAATTGTGACCACTGAATTGATATACCATGTCCTTGTACCTTGTATGGAACTGCAGCATTCTGTCCCAAGGACAGGACCACCATTTGAAATATTGGTCACTGGTAAAAAGGAGGCGTTACTAAGTTCCTCACTGGGAAGTTCATGCCCCTTCTCTTCGGGTCATGTTAGGGGTGGCATGGGCCCCAGTAGATTGTACTCTCCGCCCTTGGGGCAAATGTATGAAGCAGTGATAAGAGTGGAGAAGTGAGCCAGTGGAGAAGTTGCCCATGGCAACCAATCAGCACTGAAGTAACATTTATAATTTGCATACTATAAAGTTATACGGAGCAGCTGATTGGTTGACATGGGCAACTTCTCCAGTGGCTCACTTCTCCTCTCTTATCACTGCTTCATACCCGGATAACCGGGATTGAAAAAAATGGCCCGGGATTTGCCTCCCTACTCCTAATGCTTACATGGTTCTAAGCATATTCTGGGCCCTTACCCCAAAATGGCAGCTCTGCTGTATCCCGTAGAGTAAGAGGGCTGGGACAACTGTCAAAGCTCAGTCTTGCCAAGGTCTACAGGGGAACGCAGGTCCGTGGCAGGGCGATAGTTCACACTGTGCCGGCCCCTCCCCCAATCATGGTCACAACGAGGGGTGTGAAAGGGGTAGATAAATTAAGCATTGGAGAGAGATAAATTGGGAGTTTTATCAAAGTGTGGTTAGAGATAAACTGAAGAGAGATTTAGGGGGTCTATATACTAAGCCTTGGAGGGAGGTAAAGCGGAAGGTGATAAAGTACCAGCCAATCAGCTCCTAACTGTCATTTTTCAAACACAGCCTGTAACAGATTCAGGGGGAGATGTACTAAGCAGTGATAAAGTGGAGAAGTGAGCCAGTGGAGTAGTTGCCCATGGCAAACAATCAGCTGCTCTGTATACTTTTAAAGTATGCAAATTATAAATGTTACGTCAATGCTGATTGGTTGCCATGGGCAACTTCTCCAGCAATCCCGAAACGGGGGAGGTAAGTATCCTAACCTCCCTACCCCGTAACCCTCCCTGTCCACAGCCTAAGCCTAACCTCCCCCTGGCGGTGCTTAAACCTGACACCCACCCCCTTCCCGCAGTCCAAACCTAACCCACCCGTTAAAACTTACCTTTGGGATCCTGATGCTTTCGGGATGCCGTCGTTGGTGTTCTGACAGCTGTTGGGAATATGATTTTGTATTACGGCTGCCAGAATCCCGACAGCCGGGATCTTGAACATATAACCCATTATCGTGGCGGTTAGGAGCTGATTGGCTTGTACTTTAACTCTCTCCAATGCTTAGTGCTAAAGTAACAACAATCAGTTCCTGTCATTTTCAAATACAACCTGTAAAATGACAGAAGCTGTAGTACTTTATCTCTCTCTCCAAGGCTTGATACGTCTCCCCCAAGGTCTTGTGAAAAAGAAACAAAAAGCAATGTATAATTTGCGTGTGTACGGTACAAATAAACGTCTGATATTGATGTGGGAGTGTGACTAGGGCAGGGGTCAGGGAACTTTTTTACCTTTTACCCCAAAATATATTTTGATACGCCGATGTCACCCCCTTGATTTTAAAGGAAGGAAATCCTATATTATTGTGCATATATACTGGCTATCACTGTTTATATGGCATTTCTGAGATACTGTATATATGTGTATATATATATATATATATATATATATATATATATATATATAAAAAATTTCTTTACGCCAAATATTTTTTGGCAATGAATGGGTTAATTAACACTTTCTCCCCAAAACACCAGAATGCATGTAAGAAAGATGGATGAGGGGGGATGACACAACTTTTAGGAGACAGATGGTCACATCCTCACCTCAGTAATGTCGGTGGGAATTTCCCACTGTTATGTCGGCCACTGTCTGATCCTGCGGAACTCCGTCAGCGGTCAGCCACAGAACACTTCAAGTTCTGTGTGTGGGTTGGCGGGCCGCGGGCGGGAGGACAGGACAGCGCAGGATGGGTGGGCGTGAGGGAGCGCGGTGTGACGTCAGCATGTCACACCGCGGCCAGGAACGCAGCGCAGGGCGGGGCGGGCAGGAGGGAGCGCGGTGTGACATCAGCACGTCACATCGCGAGCCGGCCGGTGCTGGACAGGGCTGTGTCTCGGCAGCGCGACCGTCCATTACCCCCAGGAATTTCATTTTTACCCCATGTGGGGTAATTTACCACTGGACTAGGACAACAACTGCCGAAATAAGCTCAGCACGGGGGTAAGAAAAGCCTCATCAGCAAAGGGGTTTGATACTACACTGGTAGTTGGGACCCCAGAATCTTCATCCGGCTTCCCCGTTTTTTTTACACATTTCTCCTTTTGTCAGCTCTTTCCAAAGAACCCAGCATCGGCTGGCGCAAACCCTCAAATAACATGAAGGCACGTGCCAGACAAAGACACCGCATCGTACGCATAGTACTGCGGCTGGGTAATCCCAATTCATTATTACTCCTGGAACATTACATATAAAGGGAAAAATATGTATATAGAAATCTGCCGTCATGATAGCACTTGATTCGTAGAGGGGCTGGTATCAGACGAGAGATGATAACCTGACTAGAGGTACGCTGTGGGACCGTAAGGCCCAGCATGCCCTGAAACCGGAACAGCCGGAGAGTCACTGCTTGCCTAAACCTGATGTAAATAGTTTAGCATCTTACAGACATATTAGTAGATCCAAATGCAGGTAGGTACCACTGGCTGGCATTGCAAGCTGGGACTTGTAGTTCCTCCGCAGCTGGAGGTTGCCAGAGAATAGAGAAGCAATATACTAATGTACAGACGTTTTTATGTACAGAGAGTTGCATAAATAAACCTGAATAATAATCAGATTTGTAATAATCTTTTCTTAGGGCTATTTGTCATCCTAGAACAAAAGGTGTAATTCAGTCCACACCATGGAAACAAATCAACGCTCCTAATAAGCTGCTAAAGTCTATTCAAAAGTACATTTAAACAACAGTATATAAGACGTGTATATATGATGTGCAGAATACAAAGAAGTGAAAGTCCTACAGCAGAAGTACTGAGGCCAATATTACATTAAAATACGATATTTATTTGTATTAACTTGCAGAAAGTTATTAATACCTATATCTCTCGCTATTGCACCCATGGTCAGAGTAATTATTCCTGCTTTCAGCTGCGTACGCATAGGCAAACGCAGGGGGAGTTTCTGGTTGCCCAGAAACCCCCCTTCCCTTGGCAAGTGGCAAATTATGACAACAATAATACGATTATTAGAGCTGCCGTCGTATCATGCAGAACTGCTGCACATGCCCAGTAGCAGATTTTTATTACAGCCTATACTATAGATCACCTATAATGTTCCACAGAGTGGGATATTTGGAGATTGCACTTGGAATCCCCTCTTTAGAAATCCTGCGTTTGCCACTGGGCGGAATGCATAGTACATGTAATGGATGTAGTCCTAATGTCTACACCACAATATCAGCAGTTATGGCAGGGAAGGGTTAGGCACTGGGGGAGGGTAATGCTGCATCAGCGGAGACTTGAGGGCTGGGAGAAGAGGGTCAGGGTTATACTATGAGACAGGAGGTAAGGGTTAGAGTTAGGCAGTAGCGGCAGTATCGGACTGGGGCATAAAGAGTCCACGGGGGAATTAGTTGGGATTAGGCACTAAGGGGAGGGTTAGGCTACAGGGGTGGAGGTTAGAGTTAGGCACTAGAGGGAAGGCTACAGGGGTGGAGGTTAGGGTTAGGCATTAGAGGGAAGGTTACGGTTAGGCTACAGGGGTGGAGGTTAGGGTTAGGCACTAGAGGGAAGATTACGGTTAGGCTACAGGGGTGGAGGTTAGAGTTAGGCACTAGAGGGAAGGCTACAGGGGTGGAGGTTAGGGTTAGGCACTAGAGGGAAGGTTACGGTTAGGCTACAGGGGTGGAGGTTAGGGTTAGGCACAAGAGGGAAGGTTACGGTTAGGCTACAGGGGTGGAGGTTAGGGTTAGGCACTAGAGGGAAGATTACGGTTAGGCTACAGGGGTGGAGGTTAGAGTTAGGCACTAGAGGGAAGGCTACAGGGGTGGAGGTTAGGGTTAGGCACTAGAGGGAAGATTACGGTTAGGCTACAGGGGTGGAGGTTAGAGTTAGGCACTAGAGGGAAGGCTACAGGGGTGGAGGTTAGAGTTAGGCACTAGAGGGAAGGCTACAGGGGTGGAGGTTAGAGTTAGGCACTAGAGGGAAGGTTACGGTTAGGCTACAGGGGTGGAGGTTAGAGTTAGGCACTAGAGGGAAGGTTACGGTTATGCTACAGGGGTGGAGGTTAGAGTTAGGCACTAGAGGGAAGGTTACGGTTAGGCTACAGGGGTGGAGGTTAGGGTTAGGCACTAGAGGGAAGGTTACGGTTAGGCTACAGGGGTGGAGGTTAGGGTTAGGCACTAGAGGGAAGGTTAAGGTTAGGCTACAGGGGTGGAGGTTAGAGTTAGGCACTAGAGGGAAGGTTACGGTTAGGCTACAGGGGTGGAGGTTAGGGTTAGGCACTAGAGGGAAGGTTACGGTTAGGCTACAGGGGTGGAGGTTAGGGTTAGGCACTAGAGGGAAGGTTACGGTTAGGCTACAGGGGTGGAGGTTAGGGTTAGGCACTAGAGGGAAGGTTACGGTTAGGCTACAGGGGTGGAGGTTAGAGTTAGGCACTAGAGGGAAGGTTAAGGTTAGGCTACAGGGGTGGAGGTTAGGGTTAGGCACTAGAGGGAAGGTTACGGTTAGGCTACAGGGGTGGAGGTTAGGGTTAGGCACTAGAGGGAAGGTTACGGTTAGGCTACAGGGGTGGAGGTTAGGGTTAGGCACTAGAGAGAAGGTTACGGTTAGGCTACAGGGGTGGAGGTTAGGGTTAGGCACTAGAGGGAAGGTTACGGTTAGGCTACAGGGGTGGAGGTTAGGGTTAGGCACTAGAGGGAAGATTATGGTTAGGCTACAGGGGTGGAGGTTAGAGTTAGGCTACAGGGGTGGAGGTTAGAGTTAGGCACTAGAGGGAAGGTTACGGTTAGGCTACAGGGGTGGAGGTTAGAGTTAGGCACTAGAGGGAAGATTACGGTTAGGCTACAGGGGTGGAGGTTAGAGTTAGGCACTAGAGGGAAGGTTACGGTTAGGCTACAGGGGTGGAGGTTAGGGTTAGGCACTAGAGGGAAGGTTACGGTTAGGCTACAGGGGTGGAGGTTAGGGTTAGGCACTAGAGGGAAGGTTACGGTTAGGCTACAGGGGTGGAGGTTAGGGTTAGGCACTAGAGGGAAGATTACGGTTAGGCTACAGGGGTGGAGGTTAGAGTTAGGCACTAGAGGGAAGGTTACGGTTAGGCTACAGGGGTGGAGGTTAGAGTTAGGCACTAGAGGGAAGATTACGGTTAGGCTACAGGGGTGGAGGTTAGAGTTAGGCACTAGAGGGAAGGTTACGGTTAGGCTACAGTGGTGGGGGTTAGGCACTAGAGGGAAGGCTACAGGGGTGGAGGTTAGAGTTAGGCACTAGAGGGAAGGTTAGGGTTAGGCTACAGGGGTGGAGGTTAGGGTTAGGCACTAGAGGGAAGGCTACAGGGGTGGAGGTTAGGGTTAGGCACTAGAGGGAAGGCTACAGGGGTGGAGGTTAGAGTTAGGCACTAGAGGGAAGGCTACAGGGGTGGAGGTTAGAGTTAGGCACTAGAGGGAAGGCTACAGGGGTGGAGGTTAGAGTTAGGCACTAGAGGGAAGGCTACAGGGGTGGAGGTTAGAGTTAGGCACTAGAGGGAAGGCTACAGGGGTGGAGGTTAGAGTTAGGCACTAGAGGGAAGGTTACGGTTAGGCTACAGGGGTGGAGGTTAGAGTTAGGCACTAGAGGGAAGGTTAGGGTTAGGCTACAGGGGTGGAGGTTAGAGTTAGGCACTAGAGGGAAGGTTATGGTTAGGCTACAGGGGTGGAGGTTAGGGTTAGGCACTAGAGGGAAGGTTACGGTTAGGCTACAGGGGTGGAGGTTAGAGTTAGGCACTAGAGGGAAGGTTACGGTTAGGCTACAGGGGTGGAGGTTAGGGTTAGGCACTAGAGGGAAGGCTACAGGGGTGGAGGTTAGAGTTAGGCACTAGAGGGAAGGCTACAGGGGTGGAGGTTAGAGTTAGGCACTAGAGGGAAGATTACGGTTAGGCTACAGGGGTGGAGGTTAGAGTTAGGCACTAGAGGGAAGGTTACGGTTAGGCTACAGGGGTGGAGGTTAGGGTTAGGCACTAGAGGGAAGGCTACAGGGGTGGAGGTTAGAGTTAGGCACTAGAGGGAAGGCTACAGGGGTGGAGGTTAGAGTTAGGCACTAGAGGGAAGGCTACAGGGGTGGAGGTTAGAGTTAGGCACTAGAGGGAAGGTTACGGTTAGGCTACAGGGGTGGAGGTTAGGGTTAGGCACTAGAGGGAAGATTACGGTTAGGCTACAGGGGTGGAGGTTAGGGTTAGGCACTAGAGGGAAGGTTACGGTTAGGCTACAGGGGTGGAGGTTAGGGTTAGGCACTAGAGGGAAGGCTACAAGGGTGGAGGTTAGAGTTCGGCACTAGAGGGAAGGCTACAGGGGTGGAGGTTAGAGTTAGGCACTAGAGGGAAGGCTACAGGGGTGGAGGTTAGAGTTAGGCACTAGAGGGAAGGTTACGGTTAGGCTACAGGGGTGGAGGTTAGGGTTAGGCACTAGAGGGAAGGTTACGGTTAGGCTACAGGGGTGGAGGTTAGGGTTAGGCACTAGAGGGAAGGCTACAGGGGTGGAGGTTAGAGTTAGGCACTAGAGGGAAGGCTACAGGGGTGGAGGTTAGAGTTAGGCACTAGAGGGAAGGTTACGGTTAGGCTACAGGGGTGGAGGTTAGGGTTAGGCACTAGAGGGAAGATTACGGTTAGGCTACAGGGGTGGAGGTTAGGGTTAGGCACTAGAGGGAAGGTTACGGTTAGGCTACAGGGGTGGAGGTTAGGGTTAGGCACTAGAGGGAAGATTACGGTTAGGCTACAGGGGTGGAGGTTAGGGTTAGGCACTAGAGGGAAGGTTATGGTTAGGCTACAGGGGTGGAGGTTAGAGTTAGGCACTAGAGGGAAGGTTACGGTTAGGCTACAGGGGTGGAGGTTAGAGTTAGGCACTAGAGGGAAGATTACGGTTAGGCTACAGGGGTGGAGGTTAGAGTTAGGCACTAGAGGGAAGGCTACAGGGGTGGAGGTTAGAGTTAGGCACTAGAGGGAAGGCTACAGGGGTGGAGGTTAGGGTTAGGCACTAGAGGGAAGGTTACGGTTAGGCTACAGGGGTGGAGGTTAGAGTTAGGCACTAGTGGTGGGGTTAGGGTTAGGCTATGGGAGGGGAGGTTAAGGTTAGGCTATGGGAGGGGAGGTTAAGGTTAGGCTATGGGAGGGGAGGGTTAGGCACTAGGGGGAGGGTTAAGGTTAGAGTAATGCACTAGAGGTAGGGTTAAGCTATGGGAGGGGAGGGTTGGGGTTAGGCACTAGGTGGAGGGTTAAGGTTAGGCTACGGGAGTGGTGGTTATGGTTAGACACGAAAAGGACAGATAGAGTTAAGCTATGGGAGGGGAGGGATATCTGCAATATTACCTACGTTTGAGATTGGTAAATAGAAACTTCACTTACTGTAAGTAATGGGGAAACTACTATTTTTGCATTATGTATTATACCGTAAGGCTTGATAAATAGGCCCCACATACAATTGTGAACATTATTTGAGTATAAATCACCAGAAATAAGATGTCACACAATATACAGTATGTAGCTATAGACAAGTGAAGTACCTATCACACACACATGCTAGAGACAGATGACAGGTATGTACATGCCTATAGAAGCCGCCTGTAAGGGGATCCGGTCTGAAGATCGACAGTGTCTAGGTCGACAATGTTTAGGTCGACCACTATAGGTCGACAGTCACTAGGTCGACATGGATGGATCCTCATGTCGACCTTTAGACCTGTCGACCTAGCACATGTCGACCTAGAAACCCTGTCGACCTCCCATCCATGTCGACCTATAGTGGTCGACCTAAACATTGTCGACCTAGATACTGTCGATAAAACGAACCACACCCGCCTGTAAGTATGACTATTGAGGAACGTAAAGATCTATCCCAGCAGATGCCACCTTACCTGTGCTCTCTGGGACCAGCCATGTAGACATCGAGCATTAGACACCAGCATCAATCACCGCCAGCAGATGAAACACACAGCTCGGGTCTGTGTGAGAGGACTGCCCGGGGGACGGAGAGGACCAGGCATCCAGCTGGAATTGTCCCTGAGATCTGCTGAACCCGGAATTAATCACGGGTATAAAAGCCAGTGAATGGGTGGAATGTGAGGAGCACAGCCTGGACACATCTCTTAGTAGGTACTGGCTATGTGCTACACAGATTAATATTAAAAGGTCATTCCCTGCCAGCCTCGGCCAACGGAGTGCTACAACTCTACGGTATAAAAATAGGGATACCCTCATTGAGTTATTTCAGGTGCACGGTGCTGCAGGACATAGAGATACAGTGATCAATCATTTCACCACGACTACTACTTCTGCACCTCCCCCCTTCATATTCTATACATTGCAACATAACCCAGGTACCCAGGGTGCAGCCTGCCACTGCATATTGAGGGTCATTCCGAGTTGTTCGCTCGTTGCCGATTTTCGCAACGGAGCGATTAAGGCGAAAATGCGCATGCGGTAAGTATTTTAGCTCAAAACTTAGTAGATTTACTCACGTCCGAACGAAGAATTTTCATCGTTGAAGTGATCGGAGTGTGATTGACAGGAAGTGGGTGTTTCTGGGCGGAAACTGACCGTTTTCTGGGAGTGTGCGGAAAAATGCAGGCGTGCCAGGATAAAACGCAGGAGTGTCTGGAGAAACGGGGGAGTGACTGGCCGAACGCAGGGCGTGTTTGTGACGTCAAACCAGGAACGAAATGGACTGAGCTGATCGCAGTGTAGGAGTAAGTCTCGAGCTACTCAGAAACTGCTAAGAATTTTCTATTCGCAATTCTGCTAATCTTTCGTTCGCATTTCTGCTAAGCGAAAATACACTCCCAGAGGGCAGCGGCCTAGCGTGTGCAATGCTGCTAAAAGCAGCTAACGAGCGAACAACTCGGAATGACCCCCATTGGGTGGAATGGGTCATGTTTTTATGGCATAAATAAAGAATTGCGCTGCATCCCTTGCCACCAGGTATCAGGCACCGCAGACAGTTGAGTGCAGTAAATTAAAGCCTATTATTTATATAAACTGTGGTCACATTTTCTCTTGCACCCCATTTCACATTTACCGACTGTCTCTGACGCCTCTCTGGTAGAAGCCGGAGTGAAGACGCCATTCGAAACTTGGGGGAGGAGGGGCCGCAGGAAGAGGTAAAAAGTTTTTATTATTTAATTTTTTGGCTGTCATTTTGTGTTTCATCATATGTGACAACGGGAACAGTCGTTGGGTCGACACAGCTTAGGTCGGCAGTCATTAGGTTAACCACTGAAGGTCAATATGCATTAGGTCAAAAGGTCGACATTAGTTTTTCACATTTTGTTCCTTCATTTTTTGGATTTTTTTCATACTTAACGATCCACGTGGACTACGACTGGAACGGTAACCGAGCCATGCGAGGGGACACGGTGCACTAATTGGGGTTCCCCATCACTTCACAAAGAAAAGGACGCTAAAAACAGTAAAAAAAAACAAAAAAAAAAACACGTCGACCTTTTGACCTGTCGACCTAGTACATGTCAACCTATGGTCTCTGTCGACATAATGCGTGTCGACCTTCCATGGTCGACCTAATGACTGTCGACCTAAGTTGAGTCAACCCAACGACACATACCCTGTGACAACAATCAGTGGACACGTAGAGCGGCTCGCAACACTTGGGAAGGTTGTTCGCTCTGCTACCACAGCGCCCGGCACAAGTTTCTATTCCCAATCGTAGTCCACGTGGGTAGTAAATCAAGCAAAAGGTGTGAAAACGTTAAAAAAAAAAAAATAACAACTTGTGTCGCCCATTGCCATGTTGACTTTTTGGAACCTGTCGACCTTAATGAATGTTGACCTTTCATCTGGCGACTTTTTGTACCTAACGACCTAAGGTATGTCTACCATGTGGCGTCGACCTATAATCCGGATGCCCTTGAAACATGGCGATACATCCTGGGTATTGTTTCCCTGAAAGTCCCCAGAATCAAATATCATGGAAACTGAGACTAGAACCCGTTGATCGCAGCAGGACATTTTTTTAGCAGTTGGGCAAGACCATGTGCACTGCAGGGGGGGGGAGGTCAGATATAACATGTGCAGAGAGAGTTAGATTTGGGTGGGTTATATTGTTTCTGTGCAGGGTAAATACTGGCTGCTTTATTTTTACACTGCAATTAAGATTGCAGATTGAACACACCCCACCCATATCTAACTCTCTCTGCACACGTTACATCTGCCCCACCTGCAGTGCACATGGTTTTGCCCAACTGCTAACAAATTTGCTGCTGCAATCAACTCTTAATTACCCCCTACATGTACCATTATGATTAGTAAATAGGAGAAGTAGAGGGAGGTGACAGGAAAGGACGGGGAGGTTTGGCCAAGGTGACAGCCTGACCCCTTTCATTTTTGTTATGTCACTACTATATTAGATGTCGGGGATTCTTGAAATGTGTTGTTGTAACGATTGGATCAGACGAACCACAACGATCCAGGATGAGTCCCACGCTGCTGGTGCAGGTGCCTCGGCTCTGTTCTAGCTCGCTTCCATGTGCTCTCATTTCATTATAACTTCTGTAGCACAAAGTACACGGCACCCCCTACTGAGAAATATAAGTCTATTACAAATCACCTTGGAGACCTGGTACTTAAATCAAAGCCCTTGGCTTTCTGCCTCGCTCTCTGTAAGTTCATGGCGCTCTTCAACAATATCCATCACGCACCTGCTCTTATAGTAAGTAACATGACATGTACATATTATATATATATATATATATATATATATATATATATATATATAAAAAGTACTATGTACTCGGCACTCACTCATAAGTTGATAGGTGCTGCGGTGCCCTCCTGGAGGCGAAGACCTCTAGTAATATATTGATGAAGAAGGCGGCACTCAGACAGGCTTGGAAAGCAGTAAAACTTTTGTCAGTTTATTCCAATGGAATAAACTGACAAAAGTTTTACTGCTTTCCAAGCCTGTCTGAGTGCCGCCTTCATCATCAATATATATATATATATATATATATATATATATATATATACATACATACATTCATACTCCTATTCCCTCTGCACAGTCACTTATACAAAAGCCTGCTGTACACTATAGGTCTGATTCATGCTTGTAAGTAAAGCAAAAAAGCCAGCAACTGGGCATAACCATGCTGCACTGCAGGTGGGGCATATGTAACACGTGCAGAAAGTTAGATTTGGGTGGGGTGTGTCCAAACGGAGATCTAAATTGCAGTGTAAAAACAAAGCTAACGTGTGGGCTACATGCAAAAGCAGCCAGTATTTACCCTGCAGAGACAACATATAACCCACCCAAATCTAACTCTCTCTGCACATGTTACATCTGCCACACCTGCACTGCAGCGTGGTTGTGTCTAGGTGCCTGCTTCTTTGCTTTACTTACAAACATGAATCAGACCTATAGTGTATAGCAGGCTTTTGTATAGGTGACTGCGCAGAAAGAATATGAGTATGAATGCATGTATATATAGCGCCAATCGGCTGACTTCACATGCTTCACAGTCACACTGCGCGTGCTCGCCAATAAATCGGCAAGGACTTATTCACAAAGTGATTGACAGTCAGGGACCGTTTGGGGTAGGTTACGGTAAGTGGCAGCGTTTTCACGGGAATGTCTCAGCTTACAACCGCCATCCCATCCGCAGAAAATGTGGAGCCGGCCTCTCAGCTCCCGCGCCCATACTGCACAACCATAGGGTTACTCCATAGGGAGTCAATTACAGAAGGATCTGTGACCTCCGCTGTGAATTTGTACACAGTTGCTGGGATCTGCGAGGCCGCCGGTGGGTGTCTCCGAGCGGCTGCGGCGTTAGCATATTTTCGCACATCCAAGGTGTGCTGGATTACAGCTGCGAATGCACTACCGTCCATCTCTGAATGAGGCCTATGGTCATAGGATTTAGGAGCATGATTGGTCTAAGTGCACTTTTAACACAGAAAACCAGGCACCACAATACAATGCACCACAATACAATCAAGCACTGAACATGCAAGACAAGCCTGGGAGTTGCACAGACATACATACTGAGTTAGTTTGTTTGTTTGTTTGTTTGTTAGTTAGTTACAGGTGGGAGGTGCATGCTGCACCCCTCTGCTGTCCTATGCTGTGAATTATGACATTGCGCGCCAGTGGCCGGCGCCACAAAGTCGCAATTCTCAGCGAACGGCTACATCCAGCCCAAGAAGTGGGTGGCTCGTGAGGATGGTCTAATAATCTCTGGGGAGTTATTCTGTAATGGAAAAAGACTTAGGGGTTCACATAGATAACAAATTAAGCAGCAGTACCCAAAGTAGGAGTGCAGCAAAGAAGGCTAATAAGATATTAGCATGCATTAAACGGGGAATTGATGCAAGGGACGAGAGTGTTATACTCCCATTATATAAATCACTAGTGAGGCCACATCTTGAATACTGTGTACAATTCTGGGCACCATATTACAAAAAGGATATTCTGGAGCTAGAAAAGTTTCAGAGGCGGGCGACCAAACTAATCAAGGGCATGGAGACGCTGGAATACGAGGAAAGGCTTGCAAGACTAGGCATGTTTACATTGGAAAAGAGGAGACTAAGAGGGGACATGATCAACATCTACAAATATATAAGGGGTCAATACACAGAGCTCGGGAGGGACCTGTTTTCTATAAGATCAGCACAGAGGACACGTGGTCACTCGCTTAGGTTAGAAGAGAGGAGTTTCCGCACATTGAGGAGAAAAGGTTTTTTCACAATAAGGACAATACGTGTTTGGAATTCCCTGCCTGAGAGAGTAGTAACAGCGGACTCAGTCAACACCTTTAAGAATGGGTTAGATAGAATCCTATTGGATAAGGATATTCAGGGTTATGGTGCGTAGGCACGCATTATAGTTACTATAACTAGTCCTAACATAAAAATAACTAGTCCTATAATAAGACTGCATAGGAGACCACAAATAGGTTGAACTCGATGGACAATTGTCTTTTTTCAACCTTAGTTACTATGTTACTATGAGTTTGTCAGAGTGTTCCCAAAATTCATGGGTCTCCCAGAAATTCTGTCAGGGTAGTGTGCATACAGCTCAAATCATTTATGAAGATAGAACAAACATTTAAAATAAATAAATATATATATATATATTTTTTTTTTTTTAAGTGTTTTACTTACTTTGCTTATTGACCTAGGCTAATATATATATATTAATATATTTTACATCCATGATATTTTTTCCAAGTTCTGCAATTGAATAATTTTTTAACACACCCATAGAAAATACACAATGCCGCCAATGAATCCCCCCCCACCTCTAAATCTAGATGTTTTGTCTAGCTATAATGTCCTTTGTTCTTTCTTATGACATCAGCGCCATCTAGCTGCAGCAACTGAAGCCATTTCTTCATTACCCTATTCCCTAATGCTACAAGCTAGCTTACAGGGCCTATTCATCATGATAAAAGTGTGCGTAGTGAACGTATAGTTTTCAGTTCTAGCTTTTATTTTCATAATTTTACCGCAATTCATCATTAATAAAAGTATTGATTCCCAAAAAAAATCTACATAAACACTACTGGCAATACTTCTCTCTTTAATGTGCTCACATGCTATGTAGAACTTCCATGCTAAGCCGCACACAGCTGGCAGATAAGGAGAAACGGGGAGTAGTCCAACGGCGCAGCAGGAGGAGACGTGGCCAAGGGGCGCAGTCACCAGAGGAAGAATCAATGAGTGCAGTAGGCTGGGGCCACGGAGATTGAGCTAAGCCAAACAGAACACAATATAGCAGCGAGGGATCTGAAAAGATCCCACCGCTGCGCACAGTGGCCCTCATTCCGAGTTGATCACTCACTAGCTGTTTTTAGCAGCCGTGCAAATGCATAGTCGCCGCCCACGGGGCGGTATTTTCGCTTTACAAATGTGCGAACGCCTGTGCAGCCGAGCTCTGCAAAAACATTTTGTGCAGTTTCAGAGTAGGTCTGAACTTACTCAGCCCTTGCGATCACTTCAGTCTTTTTGGTGCCGGAATTGACGTCACACACCCACCCTCCAAACGTCCGGATACGCCTGCGTTTTCCCTACCACTCCCAGAAAACGGTCAGTTGACACCCATAAACGCCCTCTTCCTGTCAATCTTCTTGCGATTAGCTGTGCAAATGGATTCTTCGTTAAATCCATAGCTCAGCTACAATCCGCATTGTACCCGTACAACGCGCGTGCGCATTGCGGTGCATACGCATGCGCAGTAGAGACCTGATCGCAGCGCAGCGAAAATCGGCAGCGTGCGATCAACTCGGAATGACCCCCACTGTCCGCAGCTTGTGAGGGCATTCAGGAAACTCAACGCCATCTCAGGATGACGTACAGTTTCACTATCAAATTCCAAAATGAATGCATTTTTGGAATTCGATGAATTGCACAATTTCTACATCCCCATGGTATAGGAAGTGTGGAACTTATGGTGGCAGGTACGTAACACGGAAATAATAAGAATTTACTCACCGGTAATTCTATTGCTCGTAGTCCGTAGTGGATGCTGGGGACTCCGTAAGGACCATGGGGAATAGACGGGCTCCGCAGGAGACTGGGCACTCTAAAAGAAAGATTAGGTACTATCTGGTGTGCAGTGGCTCCTCCCTCTATGCCCCTCCTCCAGACCTCAGTTAGGGAAACTGTGCCCGGAAGAGCTGACACTACAAGGAAAGGATTTGGAATCCAGGGTAAGACCCATACCAGCCACACCAATCACACTGTACAACTCGTGATAACTATACCCAGTTAACAGTATGAACAACAACTGAGCCTCAGTAACAGATGGCTCATAACAATAACCCTTTAGTAAGCAATAACTATATACACGTATTGCAGAAGAAGTCCGCACTTGGGACGGGCGCCCAGCATCCACTACGGACTACGAGAAATAGAATTACCGGTGAGTAAATTCTTATTTTCTCTGACGTCCTAGTGGATGCTGGGGACTCCGTAAGGACCATGGGGATTATACCAAAGCTCCCAAACGGGCGGGAGAGTGCGGACGACTCTGCAGCACCGAATGAGCAAACTCAAGGTCCTCCTCAGCCAGGGTATCAAACTTGTAGAACTTAGCAAATGTGTTTGAACCCGACCAAGTAGCAGCTCGGCAAAGCTGTAAAGCCGAGACCCCTCGGGCAGCCGCCCAAGAAGAGCCCACCTTCCTTGTGGAATGGGCTTTTACTGATTTTGGATGCGGCAATCCAGCCGCAGAGTGAGCCAGCTGAATCGTGCTACAGATCCAGCGAGCAATAGTCTGCTTCGAAGCAGGAGCGCCAACCTTGTTGGCTGCATACAGAATAAACAGCGAGTCAGACTTTCTGACTCCCGCCGTTCTGGAAACATAAATTTTCAAAGCCCGGACTACGTCCAGCAACTTGGAATCCTCCAAGTCCCTAGTAGCCGCAGGCACCACAATAGAGGTTGGTTCAAATGAAACGATGATACCACCTTAGGGAGAAATTGGGGACGAGTCCTCAATTCTGCCCTGTCCATATGGAAGATCAGATAGGGGCTTTTACATGACAAAGCCGCCAATTCTGACACACGCCTAGCCGAAGCTAAGGCCAATAGCATGACCACTTTCCATGTGAGATATTTTAGCTCCACGGTCTTAAGTGGCTCAAACCAGTGAGATTTCAGAAAATCCAACACTACGTTAAGATCCCAAGGTGCCACTGGTGGCACAAAAGGAGGTTGAATATGCAGCACTCCCTTTACAAACGTCTGATCCTCAGGCAGTGAAGCCAGTTCTTTTTGAAAGAAAATGGATAGGGCCGAGATCTGAACCTTTATGGACCCTAATTTGAGGCCCATAGTCACACCTGACTGTAGGAAATGCAGAAAACGACCCAACTGGAAGTCCTCTGTAGGGGCCTTCCTGGCCACACACCAAGCAACATATTTCCGCCATATGCGGTGATAATGCTTTGCTGTCACATCCTTCCTAGCTCTTATCAGCGTAGAAATTACTTCATCCGGTAAACCCTTTTCCGCTAGTATCCGGCGTTCAACCGCCATGCCGTCAAACGCAGCCGCGGTAAGTCTTGGAACAGACAGGGCCCCTGCTGCAACAGGTCCTGTCTGAGAGGCAGAGGCCAGGGGTCCTCTGTGACCATCTCTTGAAGTTCTGGGTACCAAGTCCTTCTTGGCCAATCTGGAACAATGAGTATCGTTCTCACTCCTTTTTTTCTTACTATTCTCAGTACCTTGTGTATTAGAGGAAGAGGAGGAAACACATATACCGACTGGAACACCCACGGAGTTACCAGTGCGTCCACAGCTATCGCCTGAGGGTCCCTTTACCTGGCGCAATATTTTTTTAGCTTTTTGTTTAGGTGGGACGCCATCATGTCCACCTGTGGCCGTTCCCACCGATTTGCAATCTGCTCGAAGACTTCTTGATGAAGTCCCCACTCTCCTGGGTGGAGGTCGTGCCTGCTGAGGAAGTCTGCTTCCCAGTTGTCCACTCCCGGAATGAACACTGCTGACAGTGCTTGTACGTGATTCTCCGCCCAACAAAGAATCCTTGTGGCTTCCGCCATCGCCACCCTGCTTCTTGTGCCGCCCTGTCGGTTTACATGGGCCACTGCCGTGATGTTGTCTGACTGAATCAGCACTGGTTGGTCTCGAAGCAGGGGCTCCGCTTGACTCAGGGCGTTGTATATGGCCCTTAATTCCAGTATGTTTATGTGCAGACGAGTCTCCTGACTTGACCACAGCCCCTGGAAGTTTCTTCCCTGAGTGACTGCCCCCCATCCGCGGAGGCTTGCATCCGTGGTCACCAAGACCCAGTCCTGTATGCCGAACCTGCGGCCCTCGAGAAGATGAGCACTCTGCAGCCACCACAGAAGAGACACCCTGGCCCTTGGGGACAGGGCGATCAGCCGATGCATCTGAAGATGCGATCCGGACCACTTGTCCAACAGATCCCACTGAAAGATCCTGGCATGGAACCTACCGAAAGGAATGGCTTTGTATGACGCTACCATCTTTCCCAGGACTCGCGTGCAGTGATGCACCGACACCTGCTTTGGTTTCAGGAGATCCCTGACCATGGTCACTAACTCCTGAGCCTTCTCCTCCGGGAGAAATACCTTCTTCTGTTCTGTGTCCAGAATCATGCCCAGGAAGGGCAGACGCGTTGTAGGAATCAGCTGCGACTTTGGAATATTCAGAATCCAGCCGTGCCGTAGCAACACTTCCTGAGAGTGCGCTACGCTGACCAACAACTGCTCTCTGGACCTCGCCTTTATGAGGAGATCGTCCAAGTACGGGATAACTGTAACTCCTTGCTTCAGGAGAAGTACCATCATCTCCGCCATTACCTTGGTAAAGACTCTCGGTGCCGTGGATAGACCAAACGGCAACGTCTGGAATTGGTAATGACAGTCCTGTACCACAAACCTGAGGTACTCCTGGTGAGGCGGATAAATGGGGACATGCAAGTACGCATCCTTGATGTCCAGAGATACCATAAAATCCCCCTCTTCCAGGTTGGCAATGACCGCTCTGAGCGATTCCATTTTGAACCTGAACTTTTTCATGTAAATGTTCAAGGATTTTAAATTTAGAATGGGTCTTACCGAACCGTCCGGTTTCGGTACCACAAACAGTGTGGAATAGTAACCCCATCCCTGCTGAAGGGGGGGTACCATTATTATCACTTGCTGGAGGTACAGCTTGTGAATAGCCGTCAGGACTATCTCCCTCCCCGTGGGAGAAGCTGGCAAGGCGGATTTTAGGTAACGGTGAGGGGGCGTCACTTCGAATTCCAGCTTGTATCCCTGAGATACAATTTGTATAGCCCAAGGATCCACTTGTGAGCGAACCCACTGGTTGCAGAAATTTCGGAGATGCGCCCCCACCGCTCCTGGCTCCGCCTGTGGAGCCCCAGCGTCATGCAGTGGACTTAGTGGAAGCAGGGGAGGACTTTTGTTCCTGAGAACTGGCTGCATGGTGCAGCTTCTTTCCTCTACCCCTGCCTCTGGCAAGAAAGGATGCACCTCTGACTCTCTTGCTTTTTTGAGAACGAAAGGACTGCATTTGGTAATACGGTGCTTTCTTAGGCTGTGAGGAAACCTGTGGCAAGAAAGTCGACTTTCCAGCTGTCGCTGTGGATACGAGGTCCGAGAGACCGTCCCCAAACAATTCCTCACCCTTATGAGGCAAAACCTCCATGTGTTTTTTTTTTAGAGTCGGCATCCCCTGTCCATTGCAGAGTCCATAAGACCCTCATGGCAGAAATGGACATTGCATTTATTCGAGAGCCCAACAGGCAAATGTCCCTCTGGGCATCCCGCATATATAAGATGACGTCTTTAATATGGCTAAGTGTTAGCAATACGGTATCCCTGTCCAGGGTATCCAACCCCTCTGACAGAGTATCTGTCCATGCTGCAACAGCACTGCACATCCAAGCTGAAGCAATAGCCGGTCCCAGTAGAGTACCAGAGTGTGTATACACAGACTTCAAGATACCTTCCTGCTTCCTATCCGCAGGTTCCTTTAGAGCGGCCGTATCCTGAGACGGCAGGGCCACTCTTTTAGATAAGCGAGTCAGGGCCTTGTCAACCCTAGGGGAGGATTCCCAGCGTAACCTATCCGTTGGCGGGAAAGGGTACGCCATTAGTATTCTCTTGGGAATCACCACTTTCTTATCAGGGGAAGACCATGCTTCTTCACATAACTCATTTAATTCATGTGACGGGGGGAAAGTCACTGCCTGCTTTTTCTCCCCAAACATATTTACCCTCTTGTCAGGGACAGGGTCAGCCTCTGAAATGTGTAATACATTTTTCATTGCAATAATCATGTATCGGATGGCCTTAGTCATTTTGGGCTGTAATAGTGCATCATCCTCGTCGACGATGGAGTCGGACTCCGTGTCGACATCTGTGTCAACCAACTGAGATAGTGGGCGTTTTTGAGACGCTGACGGCCTCTGAGGCGCCTGGGCAGGCCCGGGTTGAGAGCCCGGCTGTCCCCCGGCAGCAACATAATCAAATCTCTTATGTAATAAGTTTACATTGTCATTTAAGACCTTCCACATATCCATCCAATCAGGTGTCGGCACCGACGGGGGCGACACCACATTTATCTGCACTTGCTCCGCCTCCATGTAACCCTCCTCATCAAACATGTCGACACAGCCATACCGACACACAGCACACACACAGGGAATGCTCTGACTGAGGACAGGACCCCACTAGGTCTATGGGGAGACAGAGAAAGAGTATGCCAGCACACACCACAGCGCTATATACACAGGGATACACACTACCAGAAGTGAATTTTTCCCAATAGCTGCTGTATCAATACACCTTTTGCCTAAATTTATGTGCCCCCCCTCTCTTTTTACCCTCTTAGTGCCAGGAGACTGCAGGGGAGAGCCTGGGGAGCGTCCTTCCAGCGGAGCTGTGAAGAGAAATGGCGCTGGTGTGCTGAGGAAGAAGGCCCCGCCCCCTCAGCGGCGGGCTTCTGTCCCGCTGTTTCTGACTAAAAAATGGCGGGGGTTTTACACATATACAGTCACAGACTGTATTATGTGTCTTTTTTATGCCAAAGGTATTCTTATTGCTGCCCAGGGCGCCCCCCCCCAGCGCCCTGCACCCTACAGTGACCGGAGTGTGTGGTGTGCAGTGGGAGCAATGGCGCACAGCTGCGGTGCTGTGCGCTACCTTAATGAAGACAGGAGTCTTCAGCCGCCAATTTCATCACCAACTTCTGATCTTTTGGCTCTGCGAGGGGGACGGCGGCGCGGCTCCGGGAACGGACGACCGAGGACCTTTGCCTGTGTTCGAACCCTCTGGAGCTAATGGTGTCCAGTAGCCTTAGAAGCACAAGCTAGCTGCAAGCAGGTAGGTTTGCTTCTCTCCCCCCAGTCCCACGTAGCAGTGAGTCTGTTGCCAGCAGATCTCACTGAAAATAAAAAACCTAACATTACTTTCTTTACTAGCAGGCTCAGGAGAGCCCACTAGGTGCATCCAGCTCTGGCCGGGCACAGATTCTAACTGAGGTCTGGAGGAGGGGCATAGAGGGAGGAGCCAGTGCACACCAGATAGTACCTAATCTTTCTTTTAGAGTGCCCAGTCTCCTGCGGAGCCCGTCTATTGCCCATGGTCCTTACGGAGTCCCCAGCATCCACTAGGACGTCAGAGAAAAGAGTGGTACCTCCTTAGTTACAGCCTTGAAGAATTGGGCTGACACTTATAAATGAGATATAGTTACCTACAAAACCAGGAAACAAATACGCCAGTATTTGCTCAGTCCATAAAACCCACTCTATGGGCCGGATTCTGAGTTTGAAATAAAGTAAAAAAAAAAAAAAGAGCAAGTAATCGTGCCCTTTGGAGAAACCATGCAGAGTAAGATGTGCAGAGAGATGTAGATTTTGGAGGTGCGTGTCTAAAATTAAATCTAAATTGCTGTGTAAGAATAAATCTGTGGGCTACATGCAGAAGCTGAGAAGCAGACAGTATTTACCCCGCATGCAATAACGATAAATGCATTTGCACCTTGCATTGCTACATGGTGTCCCGATGCAAAGTTACTTGCTCTGTTTTACTTTACTCTCTCCTCCAAATCAGCCTGTTAGACACTGTACTTATTACAGCATTGAACAGCAGAGGGCGCCAAGAAGGGAGGCCGATGCAGATTACCCAGGCTTGCCTGGGAGTTCCTATTGTTTTAGAATCGCTTTGTAATACCTGAAGCATAGCGGTCTTGCACATGCAGTGGAGGAAGCCAAGCCGTGAAGAATATAACCAATCACTTAACAATGAACCAGCGACCACCCCAAGGCACATCACAGATATGTGTCCTGCACACCTGGATGCACATCATAGATACGTGGGCTGCACACCTGGAGGCACATCACAGATACGTGGGCTGCACACCTGGAGGCACATCACAGATACGTGTCCTACACACCTGGAGGCACATCACAGATACGTGTCCTACACACCTGGAGGCACATCACAGATACGTGTCCTACACACCTGGAGGCACATCACAGATACGTGTCCTACACACCTGGAGGCACATCACAGATACGTGTCCTACACACCTAGAGGCACATCACAGATACGTGGGCTGCACACCTGGAGGCACATCACAGATACGTGGGCTGCACACCTGGAGGCACATCACAGATACGTGTACTACACACCTGGAGGCACATCACAGATACGTGTCCTGCACACCTGGAGGCACATCACAGATACGTGTCCTACACACCTGGAGGCACATCACAGATACGTGTCCTACACACCTGGAGGCACATCACAGATACGTGGGCTGCACACCTGGAGGCACATCACAGATACGTGGGCTGCACACCTGGAGGCACATCGCAGATACGTGTACTACACACCTGGAGGCACATCACAGATACGTGTCCTACACACCTGGAGGCACATCACAGATACGTGTCCTACACACCTGGAGGCACATCACAGATACGTGTCCTACACACCTGGAGGCACATCACAGATACGTGTCCTACACACCTGGAGGCACATCACAGATACGTGTCCTACACACCTGGAGGCACATCACAGATACGTGGGCTGCACACCTGGAGGCACATCACAGATACGTGGGCTGCACACCTGGAGGCACATCACAGATACGTGTCCTGCACACCTGGAGGCACATCACAGATACGTGTCCTACACACCTGGAGGCACATCACAGATACGCGGCCTGCACAGCTGGAGGCACAACACAGATACGTGTCCTACACACCTGGAGGGACATCACAGATATGTGTCCTACACACCTGGAGGGACATCACAGATACGTGTCCTACACACCTGGAGGCACATCACAGATACGTGTCCTACACACCTGGAGGCACATCACAGATACGTGTCCTACACACCAGGAGGCACATCACTGATACGTGTCCTACACACCTGGAGGCACATCACAGATACGTGTCCTGCACTCCTGGAGGCACATCACAGATACGTGTCCTGCACACCTGGAGGCACATCACAGATACGCGGCCTGCACACCTGGAGGCACATCACAACTACGTGTCCTGCACACCTGGAGGCACATCACAGATACGTGGGCTGCACACCTGGAGGCACATCACAGATACGTGTCCTACACACCTGGAGGCACATCACAGATACGTGTCCTACACACCTGGACGCACATCACAGATACGTGTCCTGCACACCTGGAGGCACATCATAGATACGTGTCCTACACACCTGGAGGCACATCACAGATACATGGGCTGCACACCTGGAGGCACATCACAGATACGTGTACTACACAATTGGAGGCACATCACAGATACATGTACTACACACCTGGAGGCACATCACAGATACATGTACTACACACCTGGAGGCACATCACAGATACGTGTCCTGCACACCTGGAGGCACATCACAGATACGTGTCCTACACACCTGGAGGCACATCACAGACACGCGGCCTGCACAGCTGGAGGCACATCACAGATACGTGTCCTGCACACCAGGAAGCACAACACAGATACGTGTCCTGCACACCTGGAGGCACATCACAGATATGCGGCCTGCACACCTGGATGCACATCACAGATACGTGGGCTACACACCTGGAGGCACATCACAGATACATGTACTACACACCTGGAGGCACATCACAGATACGTGTCCTGCACACCTGGAGGCACATCACAGATATGTGTCCTACACACCTGGAGGCACATCACAGATACGCGGCCTGCACAGCTGAGGCACATCACCGATACGTGTCCTGCACACCAGGAGGCACAACACAGATACGTGTCCTGCACACCTGGAGGCAAACACAGATACGTGTCCTACACACCTGGAGGCACATCACAGATACGTGTCCTACACACCTGGACGCACATCACAGATACGTGTCCTGCACACCTGGAGGCACATCATAGATACGTGTCCTACACACCTGGAGGCACATCACAGATACATGGGCTGCACACCTGGAGGCACATCACAGATATGTGTACTACACACCTGGAGGCACATCACAGATACGTGTACTACACACCTGGAGGCACATCACAGATACGTGTCCTACACACCTGGAGGCACATCACAGATACGTGTCCTACACACCTGGAGGCACATCACAGATACGTGTCCTACACACCTGGAGGCACATCACAGATACGTGTCCTACACACCTGGAGGCACATCACAGATACGTGTCCTGCACTCCTGGAGGCACATCACAGATACGTGTCCTGCACACCTGGAGGCAAACACAGATACGTGTCCTGCACACCTGGAGGCACATCACAGATACGTGGGCTGCACACCTGGAGGCACATCACAGATACGTGTACTACACACCTGGAGGCACATCACAGATACATGTACTACACACCTGGAGGCACATCACAGATACATGTACTACACACCTGGAGGCACATCACAGATACGTCTCCTGCACACCTGGAGGCACATCACAGATACGTGTCCTACACACCTGGAGGCACATCACAGATACGCGGCCTGCACAGCTGGAGGCACATCACAGATACGTGTCCTGCACACCAGGAGGCACAACACAGATACGTGTCCTGCACACCTGGAGGCACATCACAGATATGTGGGCTGCACACCTGGATGCACATCACAGATACGTGGGCTACACACCTGGAGGCACATCACAGATACATGTACTACACACCTGGAGGCACATCACAGATACGTGTCCTACACACCTGGAGGCACATCACAGATACGCGGCCTGCACAGCTGAGGCACATCACCGATACGTGTCCTGCACACCAGGAGGCACAACACAGATACGTGTCCTGCACACCTGGAGGCACATCACAGATACGTGTCCTACACACCTGGAGGCACATCACAGATACGTGTCCTACACACCTGGGGGCACATCACAGATACGTGTCCTGCACACCAGGAGGCACAACACAGATACGTGTCCTGCACACCTGGAGGCACATCACAGATAGGTGTCCTACACACCTGGAGGCACATCAGAGATACGCGGCCTGCACACCTGTAGGCACATCACAGATACGTGTCCTGCACACCTGGAGGCACATCACAGATACGTGGCCTGCACACCTGTAGGCACATCACAGATACGTGTCCTGCACACCTGGAGGCACATCACAGATACGTGTCCTGCACACCTGGAGGCACAACACAGATACGTGTCCTACACACCTGGAGGCACATCACAGATACGCGGCCTGCACACCTGGAGGCACATAACAGATACGCGGCCTGCACACCTGGAGGCACATCACAGATACGTGGCCTGCACACCTGGAGGCACATCACAGATACGCGGCCTGCACACATGTAGGCACATCACAGATACGTGTCCTGCACACCTGGAGGCACATCACAGATACGTGTCCTGCACACCAGGAGGCACAACACAGATACGTGTCCTGCACACCTGGAGGCACATCACAGATACGTGTCCTACACACCTGGAGGCACATCACAGATACGCGGCCTGCACACCTGTAGGCACATCACAGATACGTGTTCTGCACACCTGGAGGCACATCACAGATACGTGGCCTGCACACCTGTAGGCACATCACAGATACGTGTCCTGCACACCTGTAGGCACATCACAGATACGTGTCCTACACACCTGGAGGCACATCACAGATACGCGGCCTGCACACCTGGAGGCACATCACAGATAGGTGTCCTGCACACCTGGAGGCACATCACAGATACGCGGCCTGCACACCTGGAGGCACATCACAGATACGCGGCCTGCACACCTGGAGGCACATCACAGATACGCGGCCTGCACACCTGGAGGCACATCACAGATACGTGTCCTGCACACCAGGAGGCACAACACAGATACGTGTCCTGCACACCTGGAGGCACATCACAGATACGTGTCCTGCACACCAGGAGGCACAACACAGATACGTGTCCTACACACCAGGAGGCACATCACAGATACTGGCCAGAGGAAAACGCTCTGGTTTTGTCGGCAATCTTCATTGCAGGGGTGGACAATTGGGAATCCGATTACCTCAGTCGCCAGGACATGCACCTGGGAGAGTGGATTTTCAATCCCCAGGTGTGTCGTCAGCTGGTCCGCCGATAGAGGAGACCTCAGATCGACCTTCTGGCGTCCCGCCTGACCCTTCAACTGCCTTTTTATTACTCTCAGACGAGAGTCCTGGCTACAGTAGCCGTGGATGCCCTCACGTCTCTCTGGAACTTTTCAGTTTCGTTTATCCTTCCTCCTTCCCGTTGTTTCCTCGGGTTCTGCAACGCCTACAGTCAGACAACGTGCTAGGTCGCCTGGTGGCTCCACATTGGCTGCGCTGGACGGGGTTCCCCGCCCTTTACCTGTTGTCAGCAGAGGAGCCTTGGCTCCCTGTCTCTACGGGATGATCTACTTCAACAGGGTCCTTTTCTTTATCCAGACTTAGGCACGGTGTGGCTGTTGAGAAGGCCATCTGAGAAGAGGTTTCCTCGTACAGTTATACTTACTATACTCCGAGCTCGGAAGTCAGTCACATCGTCTCTCTATTACCACATTTAGAAACTTTAGGTGGCCGGGTGTGAACGCCTAGAATTTTCCCCTTCGGTTTTTTCTTTAGCCCGCCTTCTTCACTTTCTCCAGTCGGGTTTCTCGGCAGGGCTCCGGCTAGGTTCACTTGAGGTTCAGGTCTCTGCTCTTTCGATTTTCTTCCAATGGAGATTAGCCTTGCTGCTGGAAGTTCAGACTTTCTTGCAGGGAGTTCTCTGACTGCAGCCTCCCTTTCGCCCTCCAACGGCACCTTGGGGCCTCAACCTGGTCCTCACTTTTCGTCAGTGTCCGTTCGTTGAGCCTCTGGAGTCGGTGGAGATGATAAATCTCACCTAGAGGGTGGTCCTTCTCCTGGCTCTGGCTTCGGTCAGTCAGGTGTCGAAACAGGGGTCTCTCTCTTTCTCTCTCTCTGGTCGGCCTCATAGTTACATAGTTGTTGAGGTTGAAAAAAAAGACTTCCGGTGGGCGGAGCATCGTGATGGCCGCTTTTTAGTCCTAGCTCCGTCTCCCCTCTATGAAATCTATATCCATCTTCCACTAAAAGTACCTTGGAATTGACATCAACCTCAGGGGAATGTGATGGAAGCTTAACTGTACATAACAAGCTGATTATTGGGAGCGACGAAGCAATATATCCACCGGAACTCAGCCTACAAAGTTTGAGGCCTGGACTTACCCTCGTGGTGTGGAACGCCGCCATTACCCGCTTTACTTTTACCTTAGAGCGGCTTCCTACGGTGCTTTGGTCTAAACACCTGACTGGTAGTGGAGCCGAGGCTGTGGAAGCAATGACCGGGACAATATTAAACTGAGGTGGGTCGCTGGAACGAGATGCTGGGACGCTGATATTGCTCCATATCTCCGATCTCGCTTTATCTGCTGGCTGTCCCTGTAAGCATCGAGGGATTGGACGGTAAAGGGAGACTAGATATTTACTTACCGCCGCTGAGGCTGTCCCGAGTTAGGTGGCGTGGGTTGCTGCCATCATCTGCCCCGCTGCCCTCCTGCGGTCTCTCCTGCTCGTCCTCTCGGCCCCCGACACGCGGCTATCATCGGGATTGGCGTTGTCCAGTCTGTGTGTCGTGCGGGGAGAGGTGAGGGGTGCTGTTATAGAAATTGAAGCCCGGTCAGATACGGAGCTTGCCGCCGGGATACAGAGCCGGCCGCCGGGATACGGAGCTTGCCGCTGGGATACGGAGCCTGCCGCTGGGAGACGGAGCCTGCCGCCGGGAGACGGAGCCTGCCGCCGAGATACGGAGCCTGCCGCCGGGATACAGAGCCTGCTGTTGGGGTACGAATCCTGCTGGTGGAACGTGGAGCCTGTCGTCGGGATTATACCTACCTCCTGCAGTTGGCTGAGCGAGGTCCTTTGACATTGATAAACGGCTCTGCAGTAGTGAAAGGGAGCGTGGCACTGTGGAAATAGACACCGGGACCTTACAGCGCTATTGGACTCCTTGTCGGCCATGCATTACCCCCTCTAGAGCCTTCTTTTGTGATCTCTGGTCGCTCTGAGCGGTGCTCGTGGTGACCGGGGGACCGGAGTGAGTTTGTCTGCGTCAGCGAACCCTATACAGCCCATTATCCTGGTAACCCTGTTTTGTTGATCCATCTGGCTGACAATTCTCATATCCTCCCCTCTTTCTTTCTTTCTTTTACTTTCTGCCTCTCCTCTGACACTCTCTCTGCTCTGCTCTACCCTTTCCTATCAACACCACGTTTGCCACTACTTTGCCCATTTGTGACTAGCATTAGAGTTGCAGACTGACAAATTACTGGACTCTAGTTCCATAATTCCTATTGGAACGCATAAGGGGCTTTTTTCTATAGAGGAATTGACTGTAACCTAATACTGTCAGTGTTGTCAGCACTTTTAAATCTGAGACTTATATGAAAGTAGTGCTGAAAAGTTTAATGTGCCTATAACCACTATAATCTGTTGGGCTAATTCTACATGTGTATTACTGCCTTATATTGTAAGGCATTTGCTTGATTATAATTTCCTCTTTTTCTCTACAGGGTACAATTTCTTCTGTTATTGCTATAGTTTAAGTTATTTTAGAAGGCAGCTACTGCCATCTTGTGGTATCAAGCCACATATATACTTTTCCTATTACTGTGCCATTTCTTGAAACTGCAAATCTTAACGAGATTAACAAGTGCATTATATACTATTACTATACTGCTGCAAATAACACTGGTCACTAGGAGACATTTTTTATGGTGCACATTTATAACTATTTGATCTCTACCATTTTATTGCAGTTTATAATTTAAAAGTATATTGCTTGCTGTTATCATACCACTGCGGGAAAAGACTGGTTCCCAGTTTATAACCCTCTTGATATTGCTGTGGGGTTTTTTTTTTTTTTTTTTTTGGGGGGGGGGGGGGGGGGGGGGAGATATGTTAGGGGTTTAGCATTACCCTATATGGTAAACTAGTTATTACCACTAAGACTTCTCGACACCATTTGGTTATTGTCAAGGACAGTATCTGGTGTCTATAGTATTTAGACTTCGTCTGCTACTAGAACAGTCTTTTGGTATTATTTCTGACATATCTAGTTTCATATTTTAATCCAAGTTTAGATCTCAGTGTCTATACACTGTATTGTTTTGATTGTTTTGGTTTGATATTTACTACAACACTTCTTATATGTTATAACATGTTATAGCCATGTAATTGTTTTCTAGAATTTCGTCCTTAGGTGGTACAGAGTCTCTAGCTTTATTTCCTTGTCCCATATTATGGATAGGTTTGTGGACAAATATCCAACAGACACAATGCCTAGGAACAAGCACTCTCAGTCCAAGACCCCCCTACCAAAGGCGGCAAAAGATACTTCCCAGCTTAGTTGCTCCCCTCCCCTAGTATCTCAGGGTCTTTCTTCTTCACCCATTATACCTTCCCCTTCGGCAGAAGTGGCATCACCTTTGAATCCAAATCTTGAGAAAAAACTGGATGCAATCCAATCGACTTTGAGCACAGTTTTATCTCACTTAGAGTCCCATACTAAACGGTTAGTGGAGGTGGAACAACGTGTTAGTACAGCGGAGGATTCTATTGTGTCCCTACAAAATTCCGATGATTCTCATTACCATCAGATAGCAGCTCTTACCTCAAAGATTGATGACCTTGAGAACAGGGATAGGCGGAGCAATCTTAGATTCATAGGTATCCCTGAATCAATAGCGGGGTCTGATCTTTATGATCTGCTAAGTGTAGATATAATTCAAGTGCTCAATGTACCTACTGGCTCAGGCAGTGTCATAATTGAGAGAGCACATCGTATAGGTCCTGACCGAGGATCTCCATCCTCCCAAACACGCCCACGTCCGGTCATTGCTAAGTTCCTCAACTTTCGTGACAAGGAAAATATATTAATAGCATATAGGAAAAAACGCACTCTTGAGGTGCACAACTTCAAAGTTTTAATATTTCAGGACTTTTCAGCCTCAGTAGCTCAAAGAAGGAGAGAATTTACCCCAATTTGTAAATATCTTTTTACCAATAATATCAAATTTGCCCTCTTATACCCAGCTAAATTACGGGTTTTTCTTGATGGAAAATCTCTGATGTTTGACAGTCCTGATCAAGCTAGAGCTCAATTAAATATCTCAGAACAAGGTTCTTCTACGAATCCACCGCCAAATGGATGAGTTGATGTATTATTTCTCTTTTTTCTACTGGTGTGAACTTATTGTGTTTTTGAGGTTTCCTGGCCCCTGTTCATTTTGTAAGGGGGCGGGACATTGAAATCTCATTGACAAATTGTTTGTTACTTGGATTTGTTCGAATGTTTCAGAATTGTGACACAAAATATGCTAATTTCACTCTTATGGTGATGAAAATATTTTGTTTTCCTTTTTTTTGTGCATGGTATGTTATTTGTTTTTACTCTCCTCTCTCTCTAAATTTTCTTCTCTCTCTTCTCTTTTTTTTTCTGGATCGCTTGTGGCCTCCTCAATGGTCCCCCTCAATATGGAACAACACACTCTTTCATTTTTTGATATGGAAAATGCCTGTTTCACTCGCTGGGAGGTGATGGGCATTGTAAAAGTTGATCTGTTGCCTATTTCTCAACCCCCTACGTATCACATCACATGACCCCTCTTAATAGACCTAATGGTTTAACATCCCAACTGACATCAAATTCCATACGGTTTTTATCATGGAATGTGGCTGGGCTAAATACAGCAATTAAGCGTCGACGGGTTTTGTCTCACATTAAGGGATTGGCTCCCGACATTGTTTTATTGCAGGAGACGCATTGGTTACGTGGCCCACAAGCCACTCTTAAAGCGACATGGATTGGGGAGTGTGTTTCTGCCTCTTTTGAAAAAAAAAAAACGTGGAGTGGCAATATTATTTAACAAACATTTACAATATACTATTGATAGTGTGGTAGCGGATAAAGAGGGTCGATTCCTGCTGGTTCACCTTTCAATACATGGTGAAAAGTTTACTATTTTAAATATCTATGCCCCCAACACACCTAACCTGGCTTTCTATAAAAAGATTTCCAATCTTCTTATGAAATATGATACTCCTAATTTGATAATCGGAGGCGACTTTAATTGTTTGCATAATCCTACTTTAGATCATTCTTCTTCTCCTTCATTATCTTCTTCAAACAGTGCAAATGGAATAGAATTTTTATGTTCTAATCATGAGGTGGTTGATCAGTGGAGGGTGCTTAATCCTTCCTGTAGGGATTTTACATTCCACTCCCGGGTCCACGATGTATTCACTAGAATAGATTATGCATTAGTAGCTGACACTTTATTTTCACGGGTCCATAACACAATAATAGAATCCATTGTTATTTCGGATCACGCCCCCATACTTTTTGATTTGTCTCGAACGGAGCCTTGGTGTTCATCTCGCCTTTGGCGCTTCCCATCATATTTGTCTCAGAATGATAATTTTCAAACATACTTGAAAGATAGATGGAGAGAATATGTAGATGATAACTTGGAACACTGGGATGATCCAGTCCTGTTTTGGGAGGCCTCAAAGGCGGTGATGAGGGGACACGTGATCTCCTATGTAGCAAAACGTAATCGCACTCACAGACATACTTTACACACCCTCAAAAATAAATTGAAAGATGCCTACCGTCATTATTTACGATTCTCCACTGCCACTAATAAAAACATCTACCTTTCTCATAAACAAGTGTTGGAAACTTTTCTTTTAAAGGAAGCCCAGATTAAATTAGATTATACTAAAAATAAATACTTCCGATGGGGTGGTAAATCGGGCAAAGTTCTGGCTTATATGGCAAGCAGGCAGCAGAAAAAACTATTCATTACAAAATTGTTGGATCCTGCCACCAATACAATGATTACCAAATCAGACGACATTGGCCATATATTTCATTCATATTTCACCTCGCTCTATAGGGACTCTCCTATAGATTCAAATTTGTCAGATTCATTTCTTAATGAGGCCGATTTGCCACCTTTATCATCTCAGCAGAGGGAATTTCTCTCCAGTGATAGAACAGAAGAAGATGTAAAACTGGCTATTGAGACTTTGCGTCTTAATAAGGCGCCGGGTCCTGATGGACTCAACGGGAATTACTATAAGATATTGAAAGATGACATTGTACCTTCTCTTACTCACATATTTAGGAATATTCAAGAGGGTGCCCTGTACTACCCTACATTCAATGATGCATATACTATCCTACTATTAAAGCCTGAGAAAAACCCAGAGCTGGTATCCTCCTACAGACCTATTACACTTCTAAATCAGGATTATAAAATCTTGTCAAAAATTTTAGCTACTCGCCTGCAAACAATTCTCCCTTCTCTTTTAACACCACATCAATCAGGGTTTACCCATGGAAGACATATCGTCCGTAATGTGCGTTTAGCAGTAGCATCTCTATACTCCTCAACAACTCAAAAACATTCTTCTAATATACTGTTAAATTTGGACGCCGAGAAGGCATTCGATAAAATTCTATGGGCCCATTTATATGCTGTATTGCATAGGAGGGGGTTTGGTTCCTTTTTCATTAATATGATCAAATATTTTTACAATTCCCCTCGTACAAAATTATTAATCAATGGGCTCCTGAGTGACCCTATCCAAATGTCTCGAGGGACCAGACAGGGATGCCCATTATCCCCTTTACTTTTTAACCTTGCTTTGGACCCCTTATTGAGAGTTTTACAATCTTGGTCCCTTTTTCAAGGCATATCTTGCGGTAACATAGAAATTAAAATAGCAGCCTTTGCTGACGACCTTCTTTTATTTATTTCCAATCCGTATACTTGTTTATCACCTCTTCTCTCCAGATTAGAGGATTTTGGGAAAATTTCTGGATTCTCCATAAACCATTCTAAATCAACAATAATGGCACTCAGTCCCTCATTTAATAGATCAAGATTAGATGTGGGCAATTTAAAATGGGCAGACACATATATCTCATATTTGGGAATACGCCTACCTAAAAACATCCATGATTTATATAATATAAATATTAAACAAACAATCGATGCAGCTCTTAAAGGAATTAGATGCTTGGCAACACTTGCAGTTATCCTATTTGGGAAGAGCAAACCTTATAAAAATGATCATCTTTCCAAAATTATTGTACCCAATTCAGGTCTTACCTGTAGTATTCACCAAGACAGATATTAAACGACTTGATGCAGCCTTTAGGCAATTTATTTGGAGGAAACAGAGGCCTCGCTTAAGCCTCCGATTGCTACAACGAAATAGGTCTGAAGGTGGTATTAATTTTCCCAACATGGAAATTTATAATCATGCAACTGTCTGCAGACATATCAAGGATTGGATTTCACATTCTGAATTATATTCTAAATTATGAGGTTGAAAAATCCTTTCTTACGAATACAGATTTAGTTTGTTTTTTGCATCTCCATAAATTTGAAATCCCATCTGAAACATTGGATAATCCTTTGTTAATGTCTGCATGGTCAGTGTGGCATACGATCCGCAACAAATGGAAACTTAATGCCTCCTATTCTTTATTTCTTCCTCTATTAAATAATACAAATTTCCAACATGGGCTAGCCTCTACTCCCTTTAATATGTGGGCAACAAATGGTCTTACAACACTTCGACATCTCACAAACCAAAAGGAACATCGTACTCTTACTTTCTCTCAGGCACAATCCCACTTTTCCTTTTTACAAATTCATAATTTAGCCTTTCTTCAGGCACAACATTATGTCTCTAAGGTGATATCTTACCTCTCTCCTATGGACTGGGTGAACCAGTTGGACTTGGCTTTCCTGGAAATATTCGAGGACTGGAAAGCTATCTCTATATTTTACAAAATATTGCGTATACCATATTATGAAGGACATTATGAAACTGGCATAACTCGATGGCAGAGGCACTTCCCCAATCTTAATGAATCAACCATCCTAAAAGCGCTTTTATATTCTAATCGTGTTTTACCATCCGTTATATACCAAGAAATGTTTTTCAAAATTTTTTATAGGGGCTATTTGTCACCCACTCGATGCCGGATTATAGGAATATCACCTACTTCCACTTGTATAAAATGTGCTCGGCCCGATGCTACTCTATACCACTGTTTATGGGATTGCATTTACATTAAAAAATTCTGGATTCAGATTAAACAATTTGCACTTTTAGAATTAGTTAATTTTTTGCCACTGTTCCCAGAATGGGCCATTTTTGGCATTCTAATAACAGCTTCTAGAATATCTCCGGGCTGTCGTAAATTACGTCTGATTATTTCTGCAGTGGCAAAGAAATGTATCCTTCAACAATGGATAAACCCTTCCCCACCTTCACTACAAATGTTCAGAGAAAAGCTTTTCTATGTGTTTAAAATGGATTGGATGGAGACTTCATTACATAAAGAACAACGAATTGAACAATTCTTTGAGACTTGGGAATCTTTTATTGACACATTAGATATCTCTATAAAAAAGCAAATCCACAATTGCTTTAAAATGACCTTGTGGTATGAGACAAAAATATTTCTAGCCGATCCTCCCATACAGTTTCATTGATATCGGGGTTTTTTTGATGGTGTGTGTGTGGGTGTGTGGGCGGTTGTGGGGCTACGGGCGATCCTTCTTCTCTCTTTCTTCTTCTTTTCTTCTCTCTTTTCTTCTCTTTTCTTAAATATAACCTGTTAAGGAAACTGCTATAAACAATTAACAAAGAAAGAAACATGCATATATATGTAACGATACTATGGAAAAATATTTCATATTTCTGTAACTCCTACATTATGTATCAGAAGTTTTAGAGATTTTTGATTTGTATTATTTGCATCTACTTAATATTGCAATTGCAATGTTGTTATTGTAAACTAAAATGATTGAAAAACCAAATAAAAAACATTAATAAAAAAAAAAAGACAAATGTCCATCGAGTTCAACCTACTGTACTGTACTCCTTTCTGATATCCCAGGAGGATACGGCTGCGCTTCGTACTCAATGTCGTTTCTCCCAAGGGTGGTGTCCGCTTTTCACATATATCAGCCACTTGTGGTTTCGTCCCTCTCGGCGGATTCACCAGTATTCGAGATCTTTGGATGTGTCAGGGCGCTCTGACTCTATGTGGATAGGACTTCCGCTATTCGGAAGTATTATTTATTTGTTCTGTACGATGCTCCCGTTCTGGATGGCCGGTTTCCAGGCAGACGTTGGCAGTTGGTTACGTCTGACCATCAGACAAGCTTAATTGGCGTTTTCTCGTGAGCCTCAGTCTTCCCTTTCGGCGCACTCTGCGTGCTCTGTGGGACCTTCGTGGGTGGCCGCCCGCAGAGTTTCCATGACTGCTTTATGTTCGCGCTGCCATTTGGTCGGTCCGACATACATTTGTCCGGTTTTACAGGTTTGACTCTTTTGTGGCCTCTGCGTCACAGTTTGGCTGGGCGGTTTTGGTTGACTCTCAGCGCTCTCCCTCCCGTTTTGGGAGCTCTGGGACATCCCCATTGTAACTGCTCTCCAGTGTCCCCTAGTGGATGAAGGAGAAATCAGGATTTTGGTACTTACCGATAAATCCCTTTCTCCGATTCCACAGGGGACACTGGACGCCCACCCAGCACTGTTACCTCCTACTTCTCTTCTGTGTGAGGGTCACTGAGTGATTGCTTGTATTATTCGTCTTCACCCTTTTCTGCGATTATCGGTTTCCTGGTTTACTTGTGTTATACTGTTTTCGATGGCTAAGCGAACCTCCTCTACTTCAACGTTGGTCTTTTCTAGCTCTCCTCGGGCACAGTTTTACCTAGACTGGCTTGGAGGGGGGACATAGTAGGGGAGGAACTAGTCACATGGTTATAAATTTAAAATGCCAGCTTCCAGTTACTGCCTACTATATCCCCATTGTAACTGTTCTCCAGTGTCCCCTGTGGAATCGGAGAAAGGGATTTATCGGTAAGTACCAAAATCCTGATTTCATGTGCAAATAAGCATCCATTCCCAACATTCTGAGCTAACTTCCTCCTTTGCAGATCCGACATGTTCCTCCAGCCAAGGATATGAAAACCTAACACTGTAGCATATTAATAAATTGATTCACCCCACATACACATTCAAGTTGTATTCTGTTTAAGAGATAAAATTATACATTTTGGAAAATTAAGGTTATTTAAATTTCCAATAAATCTCAAGCACACTCAATGATGGCTCCGCAATTAAATTAATGGCTTAGATCAGTGGTTCCCAAACTTTTTTTTTTAATTCACGGCGCTCTAGAGTATCTGACCTTTTTTTCATGGCACGTCTAGGCAAAAAGTTTCTTATTGATAGTTAATTTAATATTTTTTCCCAAAATTTAAGTAATGTATATATTTCATAGGTTCGGATATGTGGTGAGGGATAGGATTCGCTTCTGTTTGTCCACATATGTTGTAATTGGCAGTCACACTTGTTTTGGCTATTATATTGACCATAAATCATTTGAACTGGTCCTGGACTGCCAATCCACGGCACCCCTGCAAGTTACATAGTTAGTGAGGTTGAAAAGAGGCAAAATGCCCATCGGGTTCAACCTGTATTCTGTGTTACGCTGTTCCTATTATAATGCGCCTGCTGAAGTAATAGTTTAGTACCAATTGACAACTACGATACTACCACTCCCAGATTAATGTCACTCTGCTAAATGCTAAAACCCTGGATATTTTTTCCAGTTACAAATTTGTCCAATCTGTTTTTAAATGCATTTACAGAGTCTGCCATTATTACCTTCTCCGGCAGGGAGTTACAAATCTTTATTGCCCTTACCGTGAAGAACCCTTTCCTACGTTGTGTACGGTATTTTCTCTCCTCTAGCCTCAGCGAGTGCCCACACGTCCTATACAGTTCTTTTAATAAACAAATCCCCTGCTAACTGCTTGTAATGACCCTTTACATATATGAAGATATTAATAATGTCTCCTCTTTTCTAGTGTATACATATTTAATTTAGCAATCCTTTCCTCGTACTCCAGTGTCTCTAACCCTTTAATCAGTTTAGTAGCGCGCCTTTGAACCCTTTCTAGTTCTCTGATATCTTTTTTATATTATGGTGCCCAAAACTGAACACAATATTCCAGGTGCGGACGTACCAATGATTTGTACAGTGGCAGGAGTACATTCTCGTCCCTTGTCTCAATGCCCCGTTTTATGCACGCAAACACCTTACTTGCCTTTTTTGCTGCATTCTGACATTGTGTACTGTTACTAAGCCTATTATCTATGAGCAACCCCAAATCTTTTTCCACCACAGTTACCCCTATATTTTCCACATTTAGAGTGTAGGATGCATGCGTGGTTTTTTTGTCCCAAAATGCATACGTTTGCATTTTTCTATATTGAACCTCATTCCCCATTTAGACACCCAGGTTTCAAGTTTAAATAAGTCATTCTGTAGAAAATCCACATTGTTTTCTGAATTAATTACCTTACACAGTTTAGTATCATCTGCAAAGATTGAAACTGTGCTTTCCAGGCCTATTCCTAGATAATTGATAAATATGTTGAACAGTAGTTGCCCGAGTACGGACCCCTGTGGTATTCCATTGACTACTGGTGACCAGCTGGAGAACATCCTGTTGTTAACTACTCGTTGTACTCCGTTATCCAGCCAATTACCTATCCATGTACAAATAGTATATCCTAGACCAAGTTCCCTTAATTTGATGATGAGTCTCCTGTGAGGCACTGTATCGAAGGCTTTTGCAAAATCTAAATACACCACATCCACTGCTTTTCCCTGGTCAAGATTCTCGCTCACTTCCTCGTAGAAGCTAATTAAGTTAGTTTGACAATATCTGTCCCTTGCAAACCCATGCTGACTTTTGCTAATAATCTTATTAACCTGCAGATAATCCTCTATGCCATGCATGTCCATACTGCGGCCCTCCAGCTGTTGTGAAACTACATATCCCAGGATGCCCTGCCACAGTTTTGCTGTCAGAGAATGCTAAAGCTGTGTCAGGGCATGCTGGGATGTTTAGTTTCTCAACAGCTGGAGGGCCGCAGTTTGGACATGCCTGCTCTATGCTATCTCTCAAAATACCTTCCAATATTTTACCCGCTATAGAGGTTATACTAACTGGTCTATAGTTACCAGGATTATTTTTAGTTCCTTTTTAAATAAAGGCACCACCTCAGCTATGCGCCAATCTTTCGGTACCATGCCTGATGTAATTGAGCTATGGAAAATCAAGTATAGGGGGTTTTGCTAGCTGCGACCTAAGCTCCATAATAACCCTCGAATGAAAACCATCTGGGCCTGGTGATTTATTAATCTTTATGTTGCTTAGTCTCTCGAGGACTACTTCCACACTTAAACAAGCATCAGGCACCCCAGGGTGCAGCGGCACACAGTTTGGGAACCACTGGCTTAGGTCTAGAACAGTGGTTCTCAAACTCGGTCCTCAGGACCCCACACGGTTCACGTTTTCCAAGTCACCTAGCAGGTGCACTGTGTATCACCAACTGTCACATTTTAAAAATCTACAGGTGACCTGCAATACCTGAACCGTGTGGGATCCTGAGGACAGAGTTTGAGAACCTGTGGTCTAGAACATCCAATGTCCCCATTTCACCAAAAGGGACCTGTATAATGGGGGTAATTCCAAGTTGATCGCAGCAGGAATTTTGTTAGCAAATGGGCAAAACCATGTGCACTGCAGGGGAGGCAGATTTAACATGTGCAGAGAAAGTTAGATTTGGGTGGGGTGTGTTCAATCTGCAATCTAATTTGCAGTGTAAAAATAAAGCAGCCAGTATTTACCCTGCACAGAAACAAAATAACCCTCCCAAATCTAACTCTTTTTGCACATGTTATATCTGCCTCCCCTGCAGTGCACATGGTTTTGCCCATTTGCTAACAAAAATCCTGCTGCGATCAACTTGGAATTACCCCCAATGGAAAGAACAATTTTGCACATTACTCTTAAAATTCAAAATGTCAAGAATGCACTTATAGTATATAAAATAGCACAGTCCTTTACATGTAATTGGAAGCCCCGTTTTTTAAACCATATAGGTCTACTGCAAATTACAGCTGCATGAAGAGTGTACAGAAGTTGGCCCCCAGATACCTTCTAATGGCCGTTCTCCCCTGTAAATGATGTAAAAAAATCTTCCAGTAGTGAAATCCAGAGTGCAATAAATCCCAACGCGTTTTGACATTGCAAAGTCAAGGAAGTGGTGAAGAGTGTATAGCGTGAGGTAAGACAGACATATTTGATGTCTATTTATCCTCACCATAACCTATAGTTCTTAATTATAGTGACAACAAAATGCTGGACAGCCAATTCCTGTAAACCTTATATTCATGTATTATTTAAACTCAAGCCAGTAAAACCAGGTGTGAATTCTGCATAGTGGTCTACGGACCGCAACAGAATATCCGCCACTATCATGCAAAGAGCAATTCTGTCAAAATAATCCTTTATAGGTAGCAGGGTAGGTAATTACCATCGGACTAAAATGAATTGTTACATTCTGAAATTACTATTTCCTGTTATACTTGTTTTGCTGTTACGCTGGGTGCACACTGGTAGATATATCTGCAGATCATTTGATCTGCCGCTATATCTATAGGCGGATTGGACAGTGTGTTGTGCATACACACTGCCCGATCCATCGTGACTGACGTCACAAACTGGGCGGGCTTTTACATGCGCCCCCCCCAGTTCAGCCGTCAATCACCGCCGGATGCTGCAGCGTGTGTACGCGCAGTCAGCTGATAGCCTGTACACACACACACACACACACACACACACACACACACACAACGATGCAGCAATATATCTGTAGATAAAAGAGTGTATTCAATACCTGTCAGTTCCTTTCCAACAGAAAGGATACGACATGTGAGTATTCAATGCCGGGACAAACCCGACAGGTTTGGCCCGTTCCCGACAATGGGGGTCATTCCGAGTTGATCGTAGCTGTGCTAAATTTAGCACAGCTACGATCATTCACACTGACATGCGGGGGGACGCCTAGCACAGGGCTAGTCCGCCCCGCATGTCAGTGCCGCCCCCCCCCCCCCCCTGCAGAAGTGCAAAGGCATCACACAGCGGTGATGCCTTTGCACTTCAAGAGTAGCTCCCGACCAGCGCAGCTTTAGCGTGCTGGTCGGGAGCTACTAGTCGCTCCCCGGCCCGCAGCGGCTGCGTGACGTCACGCAGCCGCCGCCGCGGCCCGCCCCCCCCCCAACAGTCTGATGACGCCTGCCTTGGCCGGACCGCTCCCCCTAAACGACGGCTTAACGCCGCCGTCCAGCCCCCTCCCGCCCAGTGACTGCCTCTGCCTCAGATGCGATCGCTAGGCAACGACGGCTGCCATGCGCCGGCGCAATG